>NC_081824.1:196287507-196594970 GCF_030867095.1 Alligator mississippiensis | reverse complement strand
ATTATTAATGTTCTGGTATTATTTCTATTTTATACTTTAATTCCAAAATAGCTTATTCCAAAGTATTAATAGCTTTCTTTTAAATTACCAGATGTCATGAACCTTTGTCTGAACTTGGTAACTCAAGACTTGGAAGATGTAGCTTTCCAGATTTTGAAATCATGTCCTAAATTATCATCTGGAAATGAAGGACATTATGACAGCTTCTTAAAACATTGTGTAGTTCTGAATAAGGTATGCAGAATGTTATTACCTTTTTAGCAGGCTGTATAGTTTTTAAACTTAAAGGAGGTGTGAAAATGTGGAAGCTATACATCTTTATGCCTCGATATACATAGCAGCAATGAAATAAATCTAAGATCATTTAAATATTTTTTTATACCAATCAGCACAGTATGTGGAGTGTTAATCAACAAGCAGTTTTCTTTGTTATTTGTAATGAGTGTTTCACAGACCCAAAGGATTTTTAATTGCTAAAATAAGTTTAGAATCTGATAAGCACTATATTTTACCCGTACCTTATTATAGAAATGTTATTTTTTAATTTATTTCCAGCCCGCGAGCAAGCTGAAACAGTTTTGTGCTGAGTTAAAAGAAGCCAATATGCATTCATTTCCTTTTGAGAGTACACTGAAGAGTGCTTTGAAGAACAAGAAACCAGGTACTCTTGTCTGCTTATTTTAAATATTGATTTAAATTGCTTTGTCGTTGTAGTCAAATTGCTTTATATATTGTTTCAGGTATGGCAATTGATCTAATGAAAACCATGAAAGAAGATGGCTTGCCCCTCAGATGTCACTATTTCTGGCCACTGCTTGTTACGTACCAGGAAAAGAAGGATGTTAAAGGTTAGCTTTTGGATCCATGTTTTTGTTTCCTATTCAAACCCTAATTCACAGATCTACATTTAAATCCTGTTTTCAGGTGTAGAGGAGTGCTTTAATACAAATGGAGACCTGGTGGTATGTGATTCTTATCATCACATACTTATACAATTTATTCAGAAGTGCTTTCACTGCCATTCTTCTTTAAGTGTGCCATGGTTCTACTAGCTTAAATATAGAATTCACTTCTGAATAGGAAGTGGAGTGATAAAGTTTGAATTGGGTATTTAACTCTTTGGATTCCTCCTGGCTTCAGGAAGATTTTCAATTTGCTGCTCTATATCTGGTAATGTACCTCAGTGAACTGATACTCTTGAAGAAACCGAGACTCTTGGAAGTTTTTAAAAAATTAAGCCTACATTGTACTGCCTTGTTAGCACTGCTGAAAAACTAAATCTCTTTCTTTTGATCAACTTCTTATTTGTGCATTCTGGTAAGCTTAAATGTGAGCTTAGTTGTAGCAGTAAAAAAAGGCAGGAAAACTTCCATTGCTGAATGAGTGATCTTGACCTGACAGCATACTGATTGAAGGACAGGAATGTTCAATCTTTTGGATTTTTAAGTAGGCTTTAGGCATTTAGCATGCTTTCCCCTGTTACACATGGGGATGTCTATATGGTATGAATAAGAAGTGAAAAAATATTAAATTTTAGAGTACAGAATCTAATTCTTTGGTTTGAGTTATTGGTAATTCAGAAAGAATGGTATCATAAAAAGATGCTTTTAACAGAAGTACTTCCCCCTAGGGGAAACAAAACACTGTCTTTTTCATCTTATCTCACAGTATAATGTGCTTTAGAATGAGATGCAGAGTTGTTAGTGTGACATTGGGTGACAAACAAAATGCACAAACAAAAAAAAAAGTGCTTTTAGCAGACTGCTCATATTGCAATTTTATCTTAAATATACAGTCACATTCCAGTTTGGAAGAAATGCTGAAACAAGTATTCCCTAATTGTTTCTGGCTATAAAAATGTCTCAATGCTTTTCAGAAAAGTCTTTATGAAAACAATATTCAGTTTTTATTAACTCTTTACACCCATGTTCGTGTGAAGGAGCTCTGCAAGTTGTCTTCCTATATATACTTCCTGAATACCATGAAGTTTTTAAGATAGTTTAAAAATACTCTTATAGCACTGTTTTAATGAGTTCTTAAATAATTCTGGTTCATTTGGTTTGTATACGCTCAATATTTCTGCTCTCTGTTGAAGATATTCATTTGTACAGAAGTAAAGTATATGCTATCAAACTCTAAATTACTGCTTAATGTTGTAATTTAAATTTTGTCCTTACCTACTACATACATAATAACAAAATGACAAAGTCGGCTTGCATGTACTTCCAGAGGTGTTGGGTGCCTGTACCTATTTTTTGTTTTTAAAAGGCGGGGGGAGTTCTCTACTGTCTTATCTACTGTCTCTCTTAGGGACAGAGCTTGACATAATTTGGAGCTCCACTGTAGAAAAATGTATTACATTTACTTGACTGTTAGCAAAAACTATTAGTAAACCTCAGAACAGAAATAAGAATAGTTTAAAGAGAAAACTTAACACTGGAGAATTGTTGCTGGCGAAGGCATCAGAAATATAATTTTGTTCAGCTTCGTAGCAGTTTTGTGGGTCCACTAATGTATTTTACAAATCAAAACTATCATTCAGTCCTTCACAGTGAGTTTTTTTACGCAGGAAAGTTTCTGTTATGTATTAACCTAGAAGAGTCAATAATATTACAGCACTTCAAATTAAAAGAAGGTTTCTAAGCACTCCTTTCCTCACTGAATAATCAATATAAGTATGGTTGCTGTAGGCAGATTGAATAAATGTTCTTTCTCTTCATCAAATAAAACTTTGCTTGCATTCATATTTGACATCTGAAAATAACAAAATGAGATCTGACAAATAAAAATGCAAGCAAATAAATCTGAAGGAAAAATAATCAGAAGAAAACATGGATCTTTGTTTTGATAGAGGTAATGGGAGGAAAAAAGTAGTGGAAAGAAAAACATTGAGGTGAAAGTAGATAGTAAATTAGAAGAGTGCTCAATGCTTTATGGCAGTAAAAAATTATAGGGCTGTGTCAGTAAAGGTACACACACAATTGCATCTCCGATTACAGACTTGATAATAGTTCCTTTTTCCTCATGACATACTGCACATAGTTGGAGGGGGGCATCTCAGTAGGGAAAGTGATGACAAATTGAAGAATTTGCTGAAGAGGAAAAAAATGAAAAGGATGTGCTTTTGGAGGAAGGTTGAAGGTTAAATAGCTTTTGAGGGGAAGGAGGTATGTATAGCAGGCAACCAATATTTGAAAGGTGTCAAAGAGATAAGAAATATGTGTACCACAGCTTGGTGGGAGTTTGTTACTAATATTTACAGTAATGGAAATAGAGAAAAGTTTTTCCTAACAGTGACCTCATTCTATTGTCCCAAGGAAAGTCAGAACATGAAGGATTGCTTTAAATCACTAAATATAAACCTTTGAATTTTAAATGATCATTTCAAATCCATTTATGCTTGCATTTTTTTCCAGAAAGGGTGCATTTTTACTCGTTTACATGATTGGTAAAACATACATATTTACTACTAAATAGAATTTTATACAGACTCTCTTTAGAGGTTACATGATAACAATATGTATTTATTTAAACAATTGTACATCTTAATATTCACTTAAGTTCAATAAATACATTTTATATGCTGCTGAGTGTGAATATTAACAACCTTATATTTTTGAATACATAAGCTTTCTATTATCAAAATTCTAAATATGCATTAAACGTAAGTGACTAGAATTTAAGTTCCTACTTGCCCAAACCTTTGAAAATGAGACTGTCTCCTAAGTTACTCAGTCCATCCTTCAGTCTTAAAAGTAATGCATCTCATCACTCTTTCTTTTCTTTTATGTTCCTGAGCTAAAGAGAAAGACAAGCTTCCTTATTTTTTCAGTTGCCAGTTGATTTCCTACCTTTTAAATGTTTTAGTCCAAATGAAGACAATATTCTTTATGACTCATAGAAAAGAACACTAGCTGTCAAAAGCAGGTTTGCCATTTTAGTAAGTTCTGGTTATTGGTGTTTAGAATGCCTGCGATAACTTTCCCAGTTTCTTGCCCACAGTGGTATAGTTGCTGGGTTCCCCAAAGGTTTATAACTTATTGTGCCATGTTGATAAACCTGGAATTCAAATTTAGATACCTCTTTCCTGATTTGTTCTTTATGTAGAAAAGTACCCAGCTGGTAACACAGTTTTTTTGATAGAGGTTCATTGGTTCAGTGTATTTATTTTTTATTTAAATGTTTTAAGAAATTATCATGCTTGTGCCTTAACATCTTTTCTACTAATTTTAGATTTAATTTTAAATGGGTTGTTTTTAAAAGAAAAAAAAGGCAAAATTTTGTTCATTTTAATTTTTAGCATCTGTTTTTTATCAATCCTGAATGAGGAGCACCTCACTGCTTCAATTATATAAAACCAGACTGGGCAAATGTTTGAATATTCTGTACAGAACTATCTGTATGAAAAGGGTGAGAAGCTGATTTTCATGATTTCATGCATTGAACCCACTTAATAAGATGTTTGTATTTTATGTGCAAATAAATCAAAAGGAGCATGCATGTTACACTCCAGTTTCTACTGTAATATTCTATATTGATGTAAATGCAGAATTAGACTTTTAGGAAGGGGAATGTGCTTCAAAAGTTTAAAAAAAATTGAAATGTATTGGGCTAAAATATTAAAGGCATTGAAATTCATTGTTTTAGTAGATGAAATAGGCAAGTGTAAGCTAGTTTTCATATGTCATAGTTGGATTTAAATTGTATTGGTACTTCATAACTTGCATAGTCTAGTAAGCTTTTGCCTAACATCATTAAATCTTCCTAAAGCCAATTAAAAAAAAAATCTTCACACTTCTATTTCTGCTAAAATCAGTTGGCATAAAATACTACTACTAATAAAGTACAGCCTACAAGGTTCCTTTTTCTAGTAAAAAATATTTTAAATTTTCCTGATGCCCCATTATTTAAAAAAAAATAAAAAATATCACTAACATGATCTTTCTATAGGGTGATAGTTAGTGGTGGTCCATAGGAAAATTTGATTATAATATAAAAAGAGTTAACAAATATTTTTTGTATGCAGACTTCTCCAACAGAAATGTTTTCAATGTGTTAAAACTTATATTCACTTTTCAAACCAGGAATTTAAGGAATGTTCCAGGTTCATGATGATTTAGATATTGGTTTCACACCCTTTTTAGGCTTACAGCATTCCCCTACAACTTTTCTGATTTAGTGGCACCCCATGACCCAGCAGGCATGTGCAGGGGTACATTGAAGAACAGCTGCAGCAGGAGGAGTCTCTTCTGTCTGTATTAGGTTTATCTGATACATCTAATGCAGGCAAGTATACCCCTGCCCTTCTCTCAAGAGTGGTGTGGTACTGCTACAGCCAGATAAAACTGTTCCACTCGTCTGCTTCCAGGAGGTGCATGTGGGGCTGGACTGGGAAATGGCTGCGTCAGGAAAGTGCAGATAAACAGGCTGGAGCACCCCTGCCTGTTGCATCCTATATGCTGTTACATGTAGCTTTCAGGCAGAGCAGAGCTAGGCATGTTTGGTCATGCACCCCTAGCCAACCACTTTAGCTTTCACCACCGGTTTTAGCTAAGGACCCGCTGTTCAGGGCCCTCCCCTCTGTTGCAGCCGAGTTGGTCTATAGCACCACAAGACTACCCTGGGTTTGTAAGAAATGAAAAACAAAACAAAGTTCAACAAATAAACTGCCACTTAGCTTTTCTCTGGCTCTAAGTCTCTGGCTTGCTAGGCTTTTCCCAGGCTTTGTTCCCCACCTCACCTCATCTCTTTCTTTCAGAAGCTTTGAAGAGAAGTTTGTACAAACAAATAAGAGAAGACTTGCTCAGAGCCCCTCCTGGCTGCTGCTTGACCTAGACATTCCTCAGGCTCAGGGCAGCCCTATTCTGCCAATGCCCCAAAGCATTCTTTTCATCTCCACCCTCCCGCTCCCCATAAGAGTTTGCATGGGCCAGCTCTTCTTCATTCCCTGCACCTGGGTTAGCTCCCTTGCTTGGGAGGCTTGCTGTGTTCCCGGACTTGGATCACCAGCAGGGATCCCAGGTTTTCTCTGATTACCCCTCCCCCCCCAATTTTTTGATTAAAAAATATAACCCAAAATCTACATTTTTCCGTGATCAAAATGAAACACCGCTAATGTATAGATCTGTTTGCGTGCATGTGTGTGTGTATGTGTGTGTGTTAGCAGTGTTTCATTTTGATCACAGAAAAATATGGATTTTGGATTACTTTTTTTAAATCGGAACATTGGGGATTTTTTTTCATCAAAGTAAAACGGTCCCTGATCAGCCTCTGAGTCCCTCCACATATGGAGTGGGCATGGGGAATGCTTCCAGGGTCTGGGGCTGCTCAGGCTCTTCACAACCCTAGTAACAGGGTCAGACCCTGTTACACAGCCACTCCCCTGTCTGGTCTAGAAATGGGGGTGTGGGGCAGTTTCCTTTGGCTGTGGTTGTGGTGCCCTGGAGCCTCGAAAAGGTTTGTAGTGCTCCCCCCCACCCCCCAGCTGAGGTTGGGGAATTTCCTTGTGTGGATTTGTGAAGCTGGTGAATATGTCTCTAAAAAACAAAAAAAACTTTTTCACTGTCAGAATTTCCACTCAGGGAATTAGGACTACTTTGTTAGTGGGTCCTTCCATTTTAATAATACTTCTCAAAAAAATTTGATTCTCCAAAGCAAAAGTTAAAATAATCCTGCTAGAAACTAATGGAAAACAAAAAGTTTCAGCATTCAGACAAGTTCTAAAATTAAAATATTTTAAGAACTGGCTTAAAATATATCGTATTGAAAAGTTATAATTTTCACTATGTTTAAGGTATAAAAACTTCATTTCTACATCAATAGTCCAGTAGTCAAGTGATCTTCTATTAAGATTAATTCTTAGTGAACATGTCAGCCAACACGTGTGCTTTACTGCATACCGGTCTAATTTACTGCGCAGTAAAGCATCACTGTCTATGCATGCCTGGCAATTGGGCTGGTATAGACTAATTTACAGTGCCATCAGATAATCCCCTCAGACACAGGTACTATCCAATGATGAAATAAATTACTGTGCTTAAATGCATGTGTAGATGGTGACATCAGGATTAGTTTACTCCAGGTCAGATTGCATCGGAGTTTATTCTGTCACATTAATGGCATGTATTGACGTGCCAGGTGCGGGTTTTAGCACTTTCTCGTGATTCCCACCCCCCCCCCCCCCTTTTTGTAATTAGAAATAAGTATTAGGGTATATTTTGCAATATGGTGCAGTTTCCTTTTCATGGACAGCTTGTTTCTTTTTGGCCTGTTAAACCCCATCAGATTTGTACCAAACAATCAAATGTCCCAGGATTAAATCTGTTTGACCTCTTTGTTTTATCTGCTCAATACATTACACTCTGTTTTCAGACCCTATTTATGACCAGTCAGTAGGCAGGTGAGTGGAATGTGTAGTACATTTGGGGTATTTAATGTTAATGAATTGGTTGTTATACTGTTACTTAAATGTCATCTCTTTCACTGAGGCCTGACTGAAGTTTAAGCATATATTCTATCTTTAATCCAGCCAATGTACAAATTAAAACTTCATGTCATTTAACATATTTAAAATAATAAAATCAACCTACATGAAATAAAGAAATAGTTAAATGACACTCTGGTGAGTTTCTGTATTAAAAGAAAACCCATACAAAAATCCCTCATGTTTCATTGCATAAGCTCTAGATAACATCATAGACCCTGTTAAATGCTTACCTGCAAGTCTTTACTTTTGGGCATGAGACTAATCCTACTGACTGCACTGGAAGTATTTGCATACTTAAAGTTATGGCACCTAACTTCTGCATTCTTGGTGTTTGGGAGTCTAAAAGCAGTCAAGTTGTTGGTTTTATACTTGTAAGCTTGTAGTAATTCATTATCATAGTTAAATTGATATAAATATCTTCTTTAGAGTTTAGCAAAATCAGCCATATATAATTCGCATTGTATTCCACAAATGCCTTCTTATAAAAAAAGATTACTTGTATTGACCCTTAATAATTACCAATTTTAAGAGACTTAAGTGAAAAATGAAGAGTAGAATGATTTAAATGTCTTAAACATGATACTTAAAATACTGAAGAGACATTTTCTGTAAAACTTTCCTTTTTGAGGAAATATAGTTTATTGACCTGAGAGCTGGCTAACACACACCACTAATTGTACACATATGGTTACATTTTGTCTCAGATTCTTAGACTTTATTTTGACCAGTTTTTTATATATAATGGAGAAGCCTGGGTAGCTCTTAGAACAGGGTTGTCAAACTCATCCAGCACTGCAGGTTAGATCAGGCCCGCAGACCCCCTCTCCCTCAGGATAGCTGATCTGGCAGCCATTCTAGCCTTACTGGGACTGTCTGGCATGGATCCTGGAGTGACTGGAGCAGGCACTGTGTGCAGCGCTGTCCAGCCAGAGTGGCATCTGTGCTGCACATGATCAGAGATCCTGGTATTTTCGGATTAAAGAAAAATAACTATATATTATCCATATATTAGTGGTGTTTCATTTAAAACACAGAAAAATTTGGATTTGGGGTTACTGTTTTTTAACCGTAAATTGGGGATTTTTTAAATTTTAAATCAGAGAAAACCAGGATTCCTGGTGGTCACTGCCCTGTCTGGACTGAACCACATGCAGTGCCACTTTGGGACATGTTGCATGCAGTGCCTGTTCCAGCTAGTCTGGGATCTGTGGTGCTCATAGATGTTGCATGGAGCGTGGGTCCTGGACTGCCTGGAGCAGGCACTGCATGTGGTACAGTCCTGAAACTGCTCTAGTAAGGAACTATGTGCAGGTGCTGGTCAGCTGGTGCTGCATGCAGCATCTGTTCCAGTCACTCTGGGCCACTCCAGGATCTGACACACACACAGCACAGGTACCAGACCGGCTGGCGCAGCCCCTGGAACAGCTATTTTGGCAGGGGTGGGAATAGGTCTGTGGGTCCAATCCAGTTCCCAAGTCAGTTCTGTACCACAAGCAGGCAACGTGCCCTGTTTGGTTCTGATCAGACCTAGGGGTACACTGGGGGCTGGATGGAGGGGCTCTGTGGGCTGAATCTAGCTCTGAGTAATAACTTTGTCTTACAGTTTTATGAATGATGTCTAGGGGATTTCTAATAACAATCATAAAATGCAGAAATCCTAGCTGATACATTTTTTTAGTTTATAAGAAGTGATCTGAAATTAGTATCCTTTCATTTACTGATGTTTTAGTAAGCCTGGTGTGTATTAAGGAAGAAGGCAGGGTAGATTTGCACCTTTTATGGACTAACTAAATTAGAGATGTATAGCATACGCTTTCGTAACTTCCTCATGCTGTGAAGGGACTGCAGAGCAGAGCTGCTAAAAAGAAAGCAGCATTTGGAATACAAAGGGTAAGGAAGGAGGAGGAAAAAAGAGGAGATGCTGCTGAGAGGGGCAAGGTGGATAAGAGAGAAAAAGAAAGCTTTCAACCTACTGAGGCACATCCAGTTTATAAAAGCAAATCCAGGAATTGGACAAGAATCTGTAGTCTCTGTTCAGACCATACTTAACACAGTCCATCCTGTGGGTGACTTCTTGTTTCTCAGTTTCCTGTTCAGGTTCTTTTTTAAAGTTTGTTGTCTAAGAACAAACACTCTGAGGTCAGCAATAGACTCTCCAGGGATTCATTTCCTGATTTTCCTGTGGGGAGGGAACAACTGGACTTTCAAACATTTAAAACTTTGGACTTCTTTGGTCCTATCCTATGAAACTCATCAAGAAAACAAAATAAAAGAAGCCCTTGTTTTCAAAATTGAAGAAGCCTGGGTAGCTAGAAAAGAGACGTGTGTTGATCTTTTTACTTAATTGAAAAAGTGGGTGTATAAGAGAGCTCATGAGAATTGTTGTGTCAATGCTACTAGCATCAACCAGAAATAGGGCAGCAGGTGTTATGCAGTCTTCCATTCAGATTTTTTGATGGTTCATTTTAATTTTGATCTGCAGCAGCTCCAGTGTTCTCCTTGCTCATTTGCACCAAACTGTGGGATGATTTTTACAGCAAATGTCTATCAGGGACTTTGGAGTGCTGAATAAACACATTTTACACTCTAGTTGAAGAAAGAGGCTAGGGCACCTAGTTTCCTGTATAAACCAACTATCACTTGTAATATTGACTAGACTTTGGGGGGAGTGAGGGTGGGAACAACTGTTTTACTATAACTGTGGCTGGGTTCTTAATATATTTTCTGACAGCCTGCAAACATAAAATAGAAATGCTGTCAAAATTTGGAAAGTATCAAGCAAGACTGACTGACTTTACCTACTTCTTTGTTCATAATTTTGCAGATTCTGGGCCAAAATTGGACAGAATTTTGTTTAAGGCACACTTGAGCAGATGATGCGACTTTAATTTAGTGTGACTTGCCTGCATGTATTTTTAAGTGCTCAAAGGGAATTCACATTTGATTATTTGCACCATAGTGCACTGCATAAAATATTCATGGAAGTGTCACTTTTCCATAGGTGGCACTCCAGGGCAGAGACAGGGACTTTGGGAAACTTAACAATTTTAAAGTAACAAATATGAGAGGCAAGTTGAAAAAAGCATATGCTACTTGGAACTGGTGTCCTGCAGCAACTGACACATCATCTTTATAGCAGCAAAAATTACAATACCTGTATAGTTTTTGACATGAATCCAGAGTTGGCTAACTAGGCCTAATGTGATGAAAATAAAGTTGTTTTTCAGATTTCTGAGAAAAGGGTTGAAGCCACTAAAGCACTGAAATGCCCTTTGAAAGATAAAGCAAGATAAAAATGTAAAATTAATTTGTTTTAATGTCAGTTTTTATTAATATTACTCCTGCTTATGTAGTGCCAACAGCATTGAATGAACTACATGGTCAGTTTTAGTAATAAAATATTTACTTTAAATGAATGTTTGTTGCTCTTTCAAATTTTACTTTTTAGTATGTATTTAGCATAGGTGACCTTGATATATTTTGTCAAAAGGCACTCTTCAGTGAAAATTCTAGATACTGTAAGGTGCAAAAATTGCAGTATGAGTGGAGGAAGTGGAGAAATTAGCCTAAGTATCTGCCTGCAAACTGGGTAAATTGTGCAGGATGTCTAAATGCTCAGTTTGTTTTCATAACTGTTTTTTCTTGGGCAAATTTAGAAACCCTGCTGTTGAAAGACTCTCGCTTCCCAGTAACACTGAAGGCTGGGAAGCTTAAGAAGTTTTGCAACAAACTGGATTACTAGCCTTTGCTTTGATCCCGTATACATTTGTTAATGCAGTTGAAAATTGTTTCCTTATTTAGTTAATTACAAACATTATCTTGGTATATGATCTGTATCTTTGCTTTTGTAGGTACTGTTGAAGTCCTCAAAGTAATGTATGAGTTGGGAATTAAACCTACTCTGCATACCTATACAAACTATGTTTTGACACATACTGATGTTCAGACTCTCTCTGCCCTGCTACAGGTGAGTTTAAATGACTAACTTTATGAGATCATGATTTTATGCCTCAATTATGCAGCTCCTCTGAATGCTGTACTCTGACTCCAGTTTTGTTCCTGATCATGTGTGTAGTACAGTCAAGCCTGTTTAAGTGTTTTTCTAGGGTATCATTGACAATGTAGTTTATATTGCTCATTTGCCCATTTATCTTATCTCCTTACCACTTTTCATGGTTTCCGTCTCCCAAATGTTGGAAGAGTGTGTGTTTTCATAAATGCATTTTTCCATTTCTAGAGACAGAAAATTTGTAAGTACAGTATTACTGGGTAGCTGAATCAGTAGCTTAGTCATAATTTTTTTTTTAGTTATGCCCAGAATGTAGGGTCATAGAATTTTTTTTTCTCTTTCAACTTTTTTCCCCTGCTATATGTTTGAACGCTGTACATGTCCTGGTCATTTGACTTTCGCCAGCTACTTAATACCACAGAGGGGCTTCTTACGAGACCTGTTGAAATCCTGCTAAAAAGAATTATTACAATACGGGGCCCAAAAGAATCTTTAGTGCAATATGGAGTTAGGAGGGGAGGACTGTATTTTACAGTATTGTCATGTACTAAGGTATCTTGTTTGTAATTGTCTGTATCTATAGGAAGCTGGCTGTACACCTAATAACAACTTGCTCCCTGTAGCAGAATTAGTACATGAACTACAATTTGGAAAACTGGAAAATGTTTTAGCATTATGTAAGTATCTTTTGAACTTGGATGTCCTTGTAACAGGTATAGATATTTTGCATTTAGACTGAAGTGGTCTTTGTATGCATTCAGACCTGCGTTTTAAAGACAGCTAGTTGTGGGGGCATTGTTGCAGTTTTCTCTTTTGAAGCTCCCAGTTTCTTGCAATGCATTAATTTTTTTACGCATTTTTTTTAAATGTGAAGCCCCATAGGCCCTCATTTGTATACATACAAATATGTATGTAAAGCTTATCATGTGCCACTATCTGCAGCACCCACCTGGTATTGGGAGGGGGGAAGTGTAAGGGAAAACTGGTTAGTTACGCCCTGAGATTTGCAATGTCTTTGGGGCAGTGGCTGTTTCTTTGTTCTGTGTCTGTACAGCTTCTAACACAGAGGGCTCCTGGTCCATTATTAGGGCTCTTGTGTGCTATAATATTTTATTATTACAGATACAAATGAATAAAAAGCTATAACATCAGTATGAATGTTTTTCATTAGTATTTGGGAATTACTTTAGGGGTCTTCTTTCCTCAGTCAGTAGGAATTGCAGGTATAGACCTGACAAGATAATCAAATACTGGACTAACAAAAGCACAGTTTTTTTCTGAAGCAATGGCTTTTGTCGGAAGAGTTTGAATATTTAAAAGGTCTAATCTTGCAAAAGATAACATTTTCTTAATTTAACAAACTCTGTAGGTTTACTAAATTTAGGTATATGCTTGAGTTTTTTCAGGATCAGAACGCAAATACAGTTTGTTTAAAATTTTCACTGAAAAAAAAAAAAAGACACTCAAGTATTTGTTATTTAAATGGGACGCTGGTAGGTCAATTAGCCCTAGTGAATGACTTAGCAAGCAAATTTCAACAATCCCAAGATAGAAAATTACTTTCAACATTCCACTTGAATTAAATATCTCAGAAATCATCCTTCTGCACTTTGCCATCTGAAAAATGTACAACTGCATAAAGACTCGAAAGTCATATTGCCTGGAAACTTAACATAAAGAAACATGAAGAGGAATTATTTTTCATTGTCTACAATTAAGAAGAAAACATACATAAATAATGAAAAGTAAATCAAGGAATAAAACATTTCAGTTTTTATAACCAGTACTGATTTTTTTTAATAATTTTTTTTATTTAATCAACATCCCTTTAAAACTAAAATATAACAACAGTATATTTGCAGACTGAAATTTTGTAAATTCTCATCTAATTAGAATGTTGCTGATACTGCTCAAATGTATAGACTTTGTCATTTTTTTTAGAAATAATTGCTTCTAACATTCATTTTAATTTGTACCATCTTTTGTTTGTGCAATTTAATAATACTTACCACGCAAAATGTACTTTAAATGTTTTTGAAAGAACAGCTATCAGGTTGGATCAGGAATATCTCGGCTACACAGATTTTTTTGGTAATGTGATTTTTTTTTTTTTTTAATTTTGTTTTTCTTACCTAAGGAAGCAAAATTAACTGTCTTGTTTTTCTACTTTGGCTATAGTGATCACTTCCTTAAAATGCCTATTAACATCAGACTTGGCATTGTCACTCATGAAGTTGTTATAAGTAGAAGATTATTTAGCCAGAGACTTGCCCATGTAATGTGTTCTTCAGATTTTGCAGTACTGTTCCATTTGTCATATATGGGGTTTTGTAAATGACGTGAATCACAAACCTTTCCTTTAAACTTCATTTCACTAGAGTAGTTTCTTTTTGAATTCAACACCAGGCTCTACTGCTATATAAATAGTATAACAAGCAGTATTGAATGCCAGTAAATCTCATTAGCACCTAGAAAATAGTAAGATGCACATATTAAATCACTGAATCTTTGGCTTTGCTTCTTTGTGCAGTATTACAAGGGGGGAGTAGTAGATGTAATATGGAAAATAGTTCAAGATTTTCTCATTAGTGCAGCTTGCGGAGGTAAAGGTTGGGTATTAATGCTGGGTGCTATCAAGGTTTATTGATTCTGCTTCGCATCCCTTATGTTTAGATTTCTGTTACTGACAAGATGAAAACTATGAAGCATCAGCTGAGGAATCTAGGCACATAAGGCAGAATACATGAGAGCTGCTTTTTTCCCTTTATCATGCCATTCCATTCCACTTCATTGTCAGCCTCTTGATTTTCTCAGACTTGTTTGTTGCTAAGGAAACCAGGTTGCCAATTGTCAGCAGCAGCTGCTGAGCATACTGAGATATTTTATGCTTGTCTTTTTATGAGCAAAAAGTTTAATATACCACTAGAAAAACATTTTTATTGGACATTTCATAAAATCAACTTTAAAGGTGATCTTCCAACTAAATGTTTCAGCTTTTGGATTAAGTGCTGAATGCTTGGAAAGAAGTAGGGGCATAACAGTATTTGTGCCCCTTAATTTCTAGGTCCTGAAAGAGCATTTCTCTTTTTTAGGCAGCCAAGGTTCCTTGGGTGAATTTGATATCTTTTATTAGACCAACCCAAATGGTTGGAGAACAGTTATTAAGCAAGCTTTCGGGTTCAAAAACCCTTCATCAGGCGAAGGACGCTGCAGCAGTTGCTGCGTGCTCTTCCTGGATGGAATTTATCAGTATCAGCCAATCTGGCTTGTTAATAATCTGCCATCAATATCAGCCCAATAAATCTTTATTGGTGTACCCCTATCTCCCATCTATTAGTTTGTGTAATCATTAATGTGTCTAAGTAGTTGGCAATAGTGGCAGCTGAGTTGAAATCTTAGTGATGGAGGATTATGTCTTTTGAAAAAGTGGGAATTCAAAACCAATTAAATGAAGTTTCTGAATAGTTAGACTAGGGAACTTCATTGCTACATGGCATCCTTGAGGCCAGAAGCTTAGCATAATTTAAAAACAGGTCAGGCATGTATGTGGATAATGAGACTACCTAGTATTGTAATGTATAAAGATCAGAACATTGGAAGGCATTGAACTTCATGCTGCAGAATTTAGGCAAATCTGTTTGCACATCAGTTTGGGACACATTATCCCGTATCTGCAATATCTTCTTCAGGACTTGCATGTGCTGCCAGTTACTGTACTGTATTTAAGATTATGCGCAGACCTTCTTTATGATTAAGCATGATGATACCTCTGTCCCTAATGGTATTTGTTGTTTTTTAAAAAAAAGAATGATATTTACCAAGTAAAGAGGAAATAAATCTTCCATTGAGTTGTAATGTACGTGGACAGATAACTTAAACTAGCTATTCCTAAGAATAACTGTTTAGAAGTATCTTGTTCACTTTTCAGTGTCTTCACCAAATATGCTGCCTGTGAAGATCTCAAGTATACAACAGGCTTTCTTCATTGCTTTTAAGCAGTAAGTTTTGGGTTTTTTTTTCTCTCTCCCTGAACCCAGCTTTCTATAATCTTTCCCCTGTGTTTATAGAATCTGAAAAGTTAAGCTAAAAAACCCCCCACCAAAAACCTTGATTTCTAGCAAAAACTACTCAAGGGACCAAAGAGAACTTCCGGAACCCGTCTACTTTGTCTAGGACATTTGGTTTTTAACCCGTGGTCCTCTGTGTTTAAGGGGCCTATGAAAGATGACTGTGGTCAATCAAAAGAATGTGAATACCCTCACTTACAGTTCAAAGGGCTCCACACCTCCATTTAAAATATTTTAAGGGTCTGCAGTTGAAAAAGTTGAAAACCACTGGTCTGGGATGCCATCACTTCCAAGTAAGAAACTGACTAAGATCATATAACCTCCTGTTCCACCCCAAGTTCGATGGCATTTGTGGTATAGTTTTGAAAGAGTATGAAATCGACTGGAGACCACAAATAGCTGTGTTCCTTGTCAGTTTTGCATTTCTAATGGTGCTCTTATAGAAAGTAGTGCTGTGTAAGAGCAAAGGAGGTTTTATAGTCACCTGTACCATTTACTTGCTTTGGAGGGGGAGAAGGAAAGCATGAGTTTTAAATTTCTCTGCAGAAAAGGAAGACTTTAATGCAATAGAAGAAAATGATTTATTTTCAAACTACAGAAAGTGAGTTACATATGTATCATGTTTTGTGCTTTATTAGTATCTCTAGTTTATACACGCATAATTGTTATTATCAGCCATAGTTGTTACAGTAGAAGTGAGGAGATTTCCTGTCCTTTATCCCAGGGGTAGGCAAAATGTGGCCCGGGGGCTGGATGTGGCCCTCCAGGCCATCCTATCTGGCCCGCGTGGCCCCTAAAAAATTTAGAAAATTAATATTTATCTGACCTGGGCTGCCTGTTATGTGGCCCTTGATGGCTTGCCAAAACTCAGTAAGCGGCCCTCTGCCCAAAATAATTGCCCTCCCCTGCTCTATCGGGTTCATCCTTAGACTTGCTGTGAGACTTCCTAAGTCACTTAATCTGTTTGCCTTATTCACCCAGTCTGAGAATAGTGATCTTTGATTACCGTTATACAATAACTTGTTCTGCAAGTCAAAAGCACCGTGTGGGTGCTAAGTGTTATTTGTAAAATTACATTCTCAACTTTAGTATTTCATCTTTTCAAGCAGCTAATTTTGTATAAAATATTATTGCCTCTTTGTTTTGTCATTCTTTTTTTCCTGGTGTTAGAAATTACAATCTTATGTTAGATCAAGTATTTGTAATTAAAATCTATTCTAATTGAAGAGGAAGATCAGCCTTGACTTTTGGTGACTGGGGTATGAGTCGAGGACAGGGTCATACTGCAGGCTATGGAAACGTAGATGATTTTTAGTTGCATACCACTTGAGTTAAGGGACAAGGGACAAGTGCCTTGTTGAAGCAAGTTGGATGCCTCCACTCAGGAGCTGTATATGTGGTTACTGCACACTGAGTGCTGTTCTAAACTGGTTACCCTGCCTCATTTCTGGGATTTGTGGTACGCTAATTGGAAGGAAGTGTGCAGAATATGCTTTTCGTCAGCAGTCCCAGTTATAGCATGGAGGCAATATAGACAAGCATTATATCATTGTACCTACCTCAGAAAGCTTGAAATCTAAGGTGATTCCCACTAGCTCACACCTGCGTGCCAGACACCACAAGAATCCATCACCAGATATATATACTTGTATTTCCCAAGTCCAAGTTGGCTTGTCATTTCCTTCCCCATCTCTATCCTGTATGTGGTTTTTGCTTCTTCAGTTAAGATCCATGTGGGTCAAGAACTAGCTTTGGGGGAAGTAGGTCTCAGTGGTAGCAAAATCCAGGAGAAGAGGGATGATTCCTGGCAAGCCTGCCTCCCAATCTTTTTGTTCCTCCCATATGGTTTCTGGAAAATAACGACAAAATTATTTATCATCTCCCTGTGAATATTACGTTCTTGACAGCTAGTTCATTTTACCACTTGATCTTAGTTCATCCTTTTTTTTTTTTTTTTTTTTTTTTTTTAATAATGGCTTCTAAATAGCTGACCACATATTCTATTAATTTTTTAATTATATTTTCAAATGAAAAATCCTTCTAACATACTCTAAGAATAGCCCCATAGGATAATACAAGGCTTAAAGGAGGCTTTTGTAAAGTAAAGCACTAATGTTAAAAAAAAAAAAAATTGAAAGCAATGACAAGAACAGCTAGCTGAGCATACTTGAAAGCTTTCTTTGCCCTGAATACTCACTTAACTCTTGAACACTAGAATTCCAACTGATTGTAGGAAAGGTATTCCATGTTGCCTTAATTTGTTACTTTCACCCATATGATCATATTTACTAAGAGGGGACTGTAGCATCTTGAGGAGGGGGAGGTTCCTCATTTGAAAACTGCCTTTTAAGGGGCCCTGATTTCTGCTGTATACCGTGAAGAGTTGTGGCCATAAAGTTTTTACTAGTTGTTGGGGCTGTGAGAAGCTTTGGTCCCTGATTCTATTCGTTGGAGATTCGGCCCAATTCAGTGGCTGAATGTCCAAATCTGAATCAAATCAGAGGACCCTTTAACTTCTCTGAATCAAATCGGAACCCTCCAAATTTATTTGGAGAGATTCGGAAAGATGCAGCGATTTGGACATAGACACAGCTTTAAATGTTTTTTCTACATACCTCTGGGTAGCAGGTGGCTCATGAACACTGCGATACCAGGGTGCATGGAACATCCTACAAGTGTGGGGAACTTCCCAGTGCGCTCGGCAGCAGACTCAGAAGTGGACCAGAAGCATTTCTGGGTCTGCCAGGGAGCACGTTGGAGGGCGCCCCTGTCTCAGCGACTGGTGCCTCCTGGGTCTGGGGGGACACCCGAGGTTCCCCTCTGGCAGAAAGAGCCAGGAGGAGTGCGGGGGCGGGGGGGCAGCACACTCCCCAGCCCACCTGGAAGTGGACCAAAAGTACTTCCAGTCCACTTCTGGGTTCACTGCTGAACACGTGGAGGGCCCCCCCACACTCCTGTGGGACGCTCCATACACCCCAGCATCTCGGTGTTCACAAGCCATGCTGGTACCTCGAGGTATGTAGATAAAACTTTTAAAGCTGTGTCTATGGCCAAATCACAGATTCTCCGAATGGACATCGAATCTTCAGATTTGGCCAAATCGAATCAGGGACAGTGATCTGAATCAGCTAATCAAATCACTGTCCCTGATTTGGGCTGAATCCAAATCGAATAGGGCCCGCTTCGCACACTCTACCAGTTGTTGATTGTGGGGAAGAGGGGGGAGAACACAGAATTATTCTGTGTAGCCAAAATACTACCCTACCACTAAATATATTGCTGTTCTTCTTGCATGGTTGATACCTTAACTTTTCTCACTGTGACATGTAGCCTGTACTGATAGCTCAGTTTTTGCAGCCATCTGTTAGGGTTATGAATGAATATGCTGTTCCTCTTCTTAAGAGCCTCAGAGGTCAACCTGCCCCTGGTGGTCTGAGACCTAATGCACTCTCTTTAGATTGTTTCAGAAATTCTCTGAACCTTGACGTCAGGGTGTAAGGAAAAGCGAAAAGAACTTCATTGTATGTTGTCTACTCCACAATAAATGCCTGTGTACAGAGTATGTGATAAATGGAAGCTGAACTAGGATAACTTAGGAAATGCCATGCTTGGTCAGACCATAGGTCCATCTGGCACAGTGTCCTCTCTTATAGCCGCAGAGAGTGGATGCGAAGGAGAACGCTGTATGTCTAGATTGATGTATCCTCTGCCTTTCTCTCTCTACAGCTTTCAGATTCCAGAGGCCAAGGCGGCTCTAATATGAAGTTGCACACCTGACTATCATGTTTAATATCAACTGATGGACCTGTCCTCCATAAATTTTCCAAGTCCCTTAGCCCTCAGGTCTTCCACTTATCATGGGATAAAGGTGTGCAGATGGGCAGTCACCCTGGAGCAGTTGGCACCTTATTCTTTTTTTATCATGCCGTATATTGTACATGCTTTCCTTAAGAAGCATGGTCGTGTTCAGGTCCACTTTAGTTAGTGCATGTAAGCTGAACAAGGCCTAATGTTGTGTTTTTCAAATTTCAGTCAGTTATGGTCCAGGTCAGAGGTGTAGTTTGGAAAACATGCTCCCAAAGCAACTGTTTCTCACTCCATCCCCTTCCTGCTCCTGCCTTCCTTCTTGCTTTCAGACCCAGGAACAGCAGCAAGTAGAGAGCAGGGCAGTCTTGTGGTGCATTCTGGGAATAATGCTGTATTTACTAAATGAGAAGGTAAATTGTTGCCCACATTTTCCTACCACTTAACATGGGGGGGGTGAAACCCCTTGCCTTTCAATTGAATATGATGCACCTGGGGGGTAGGCAGCTGCTGCAGCTCCAGGCTGAACACAAGGTTGGAGCCAGAGCTGCATCTGCTGCCTGCTTCCCCCCTCCACCTGCTGTGTCTACAAACCCTGCCTCTCCTCCCTCACAACACTCAGTCCCTTCCCCTCTCTACACTGCTTCTCCTTCTCTCACCCTCTGCTGCACTCCTTACCTTAGCTCCATGTCTCCAGGCTCTATCCCTGCTGCAGCCTGGGGTATGGGGCCAGGGTGGAGCAGCAGTGCCAGCTTGTGCTGCTGCTACAAGGCTGGGCTGGAGCAAGGATCCATGCCCCAGGCAGCAGCAGGGATGGAGCCTGTTGGCACAGACCAAAGGTAAGAGGATGGGGTGGAGGGGCAGGTGGTGGGGAGACAGGAAAAGCTGGGGTGGGGACCTACGGCTGTGGGTGAGGCAGAAGTGTCATGGAGGGTGGGAATAGGGGAAGGGTGAATAGGGGCAACCTGAAGCTGCAGGGGTTGTGGGGGGACAAGCACAGTGGAGGGTAAGTGGGGAGGGAGCAGGGAGCAAGCTACCTGCCTCTTTCACTGCCTGCCCCCTACTATCTGCCCCCAAACTGCCTCCCCCATTGCCTGTTCCACACTGCTTGCCCCATTACTGCCCCCGTCATCACCCCCCCCCCCCCGCAGTAGTGTGGGGGGATGAATTTAAGATGATCCTTCAATAATTAGATTCCATACATGGAACATTATAATAAAGCTATGTTTTCCGTGTGTAGAATCTAATTGGGGGGTCATCTCAACATTCAGGATTCTCTTGTATTTGGGTAAATATGGTAGTTCTCTAGACTGGCAATAGAGTTTACTGCTGCTGAGGGGAAACCTTTACCTCTCCCCCCTGTACCCCACCCAGGCCTGCATCCTAGTAAAAATTGCTGAAGAGTTGTAAAAACAGGGACCAGTTCTCCCCACAGCAGCACCAAACTTCACTGCTGCTCTACAAAACTGGACTTCAAAGAACACCTTGCACTCCATGACATATTTCCTGCATCAGAAATGTGCATCATAGAGGCAGGCAGCAGTGAAACAAGCAGTAACCCAAACATGAGAAGCACCCTCCCTCTCCTGCCTCTGCCATTATGGCATCCCTCATGTTAGGCAGTGCCTGGGGCACACGTCCTGCTCATCCACCCCAGGTTATGCAACTGGTCTAAGAGAGGGTTGTCAAACTCATCTGGCCCTGTGGGCCAGATCAATGGTGCTGAACTGGTCCATGGGCTGGACTGGGTTCATAGATGCCCTTTCTCCCCCATGGCATCCCTTCCCCCCACCTCTGCCTTCTCTTGCTGCCTGTCTGCTGGTCCAGGGTGCATGCAGACTGGGTGGGAAGGGTTCTTTGTGTCTCACAATTCCCAGGAGCAGGTGCTTTGTGGATCTTAGAGCAGGTACTGCTTGTCCCCCAGGCCTTGCACATGGGGCTTTTCCAGCAGCATGTAGGTCAGCTCAGACCCAGGAGCAACACCTGGGGCCAGACAATGGGGATCCATGGACTGGATGCAGCTCGCAGGCCAGATCTTTGGCACCCCTGGTCTAATCTAAAACTCCAAAAGCTATACTAAGGTACAAGCCGATGGTCTGCCTCTCTGCAGAGGTTATTTTAGATCCAGCTAAAATGTATTAGATATTTGTGAGAGAGCCTCATCCCTTTTTCCTGGGATGTCAGAATCTTAAACCATTAAGGTTTCATTAGTTTCTTACAGATTTTTTTTTCAAAGTTAGAAGTGTAGAGTCCCTCAAATGGTGAATGCAGTAAAAGCATGGGGATGCATTAGCAGTATATTACTGTTACTTTTAATAGTTGCCCCCAGTAACACCCAATTTAGATGTGCAAACTGATTGATTTTCATTTTAAAAGCTGTGTATGTCTTATGAGCAAGGATTGAGATGTTCCAATTGAAGCAGGGCTTAAGTGAGGAAAGAAAACAATGATGGTACTTTCTGCACTCCACTCATGTGGAACACCAGCCTGAAACTCCATTCATGCAGGAGATTGTACAGATAATCAGCATGTGACCTAGGCGGTCTGGGTTTTTGCAGTTCTGGTCAGTAAAGTTTAGGATACCGGTATAGGTGAGGCTAGATTAAGGCAGAAGCACAGTATATGTATACTTTGGATCTTTTTGGTTACCAGAGTAATATGAAAATGGCAGAGTCTATGCTAATGTGTTGGGGGATGGGGACATATAACAAAATAATTAAAAACAAGAACCATACAAGCCTTTCAAAGAAAGGCTTGAAAATGCAAAGCAAGCATTTGAGAGTTTCCAGACAACCTCTATCACAGTGGTTCTTAACCTTGTAGACATGAGGTACCCCTTGGAAAATGTCAAATCCTACAAGTTTTCACTTGTCCTTGACTACAGAAAAAATATGAACCATTTTTTCTGTTGTAAACAACTCAGAAAGAACACAACAAGTCAGAAGTCTGGGTTTATCTAGTGAATGATGTTTGCCCACCTAACATTGCTTGGTACCTCATGGCAGCCTTGAAAGGATTTCAGGGCACCTCAGGGTGTTGTGGCACCCTGTTTGAGAAGCATTGCTCTGTCAGAATGAAGGATAACAGCAGTTGGAGGCAGGCAGGAAGTGACACCACCAGAGCAGTCTCCTGCTTTGATTGAGCTTATTTGGTCAAGTTCAAGAGAATGGGTGCTCTATATCATTTTTACTCTGTCTTTAGTGGGGTTCATGTAGCCCCCTTTTGACCTCTTTGACTCCAAAATGAAAATGTGAGGGAGATGGTATCTTCTGGACACCGTCAGCTTGTGGAAGAAAAATCAGATGCACATAATCTGATCATCATTTTCCTTAAATGCTTTGATCAACAGTTAAATAGATAGCAGTTTGGTGTTATCGTACATCTCAACTAACAACTCGCTCACTGAAACAAATGGGGCAATTCACTCCTTGCAGATATGGTTTCTGAATGTCTGCATGCTGTTGGACATCATGGTCATTAAATCTCTAGCTATTTTCAATGTCTGGCAACTTCAGAGAAATTCCAGGTGGCCAGCCTACTGTTCCTACAGTGCTTTTGAGACCTAAACCCAACAAAATACTTTAAAACTAACCACCAGCTTTGAACCTTTGCACAGATAGATTACAGGGCTAGAATCGTCATACAAAGAAACCTATGTATATAAGTATCATTTGAAGGAAATGAATGATTCAGCTTTTCATGAATCACTTTGTTGTGGATCTTTTCTGTACCATTACCATGGAATAGTCAGATTCTCCAGGAATATCAGTCTGATGCCAGCACCATGAGTTGATGTACTGTATCGATCGTCTGAGGTAGACAGCTTATTCTGGAATGCTCAGCCTTTTGTTTTTTTCTGTGAACTCATTTTCAAATTAGACTGGAATCACAAAAAGGTTTAATGAAGCAAAGGTCTGAACATTGTGAGAAAACCCTGAGCTTTTAAAAATGCTTCTTCCATGTTTGCCATTTGGGGTGAAAGCTTTATTTCTTATCTTTTCACAAAGGGTTAAAAACAGTAAAATTCAAGTTATGGGTTTTTTGGTCTTTGAGTTCATCCAAATTTATTATTTTCATGGTATTTGAAGAGCTTCAGCTTTTAGGTGAAGTTGTGATGTTCTATAAAATATGGGGCTGTAGGATTTGCCATACCATGTTGAACCTTTTATCTGCAGTCTAGTATCCTATTTCCAGTTGTGGCCGTGACCTGAGGCTGCACAGAAAAATGAAAAATAGCAATCCTGCAATTATGCAGTACTCTTTGTAGGAAGAGGATCCAACTCTCTTCTAACCTTTTGCATAATAAAATTTATATCCCCAGTATGATATTTATTTTGTTTATTATGAGTATAATTACAAATGCTGTTATTGGCCACAAAATTATCCAGCCTTTTTAAAATCCAGAGATGGTATTTGAGATACTCACCTTCTGAGATAACAAATTCCACTTGCTGATTGTTTGCTTTGTGAAATGCTGCCTCTTAGTTTGCCTGAGATGCTTGTGTGAAATACTGAATAGAATAAAATATAGAAAAAAGAGTACAACTGTCCAACGATAAAAGGATAAACTTGCCCAAGTCTTAATGATAGCTGTATGTATGGCATGCCCTTTTTTTTTTTTTTTATAGCATTACAAATAAATGAATCCTGACATTAGAAATAAAGATATTTGTGAAAAGTTTAAGCTTTATTACATGAAAACTTAATCTCTGCATATGTAAATTTTAAGCATTAATATTTGAGGAATGTTCCTGTTCAAGATAAATATTTACTGTGTGCAGGCTGTGCTGTCTTCAATAGAAATTCCTTCTGCTTAAAAAAAAAAAATAGAATTAAATTCTTTTGCTGCTGTTGATTTTAATTTATTTATTTATTTATTTTTTATCCTCTGCTGCCCTCTTCAGGTTCACTGATGTAAATCTTTGGAGCAAGGTAAGCAAAGACAGTAAAGCTGAAATTATAAGTAGAGCTATTGGAATTGTGTTCAGATCCCGATTCGTCAAACACTTCATGTTTAATGTACTGCTGTACTGTTAATTTGAGATTAGAGCCTGATAATAGCAGACCGGACAGTTTACTGTTTTGTATTTTTGTCAGCTGGAGTGCTTAAGTGTATTAGTTATAAACTGAGACTGTTGCTACAGTATTTGGTTTAAATATGATGCTCTTAAGATTCTGAATATAACGGTTCTGTATTGCCTGAACAGAATTTAGTTTGTTTAGACTGATGGCCCACTGCCTGTGAGTTGTACGAACAAATGCTAGTAACATTGAAAATCTGACTTAAACACCAAAAACAAGACAATGCCAGATTAAAGCAGTCACCCAGTGGAAGTCACAAATGGAAATTACTGTGATCATCTTGTCCTCCCTAGTGTGGTCCACATTACAGATCACCCACAATATAGCACAACTAGTAATATCTGCAGGGTCCAGGAATACAGGAGGCGTTGGCAGATGGGGGACTACGACATGTTAATAGAACTGCATGAGAAAAGCTAGAATGTAGCACCTTGCTTTCAGAAGCATTTTTACTTAAGCTCCTTCTTAAAGCTACTAGTCTACATCTGTTGTGCTGTGCCATGCTGAAGTATCACATGGATCGCATCACATTTCAAGATTAAACTCTACAGTGTGGGGTCTGTGTTTGAGTTTAAGTTGTCTAGCTTAAATGTGATTGAAGCAAAAGGAAGTGGTTTTTGCACTTTGCCATGTCTTCTGATGTGGAAGGAGGTACATGCTTTCCCTTTCCCCCCGCCCCAAAAAAGGAAGTGTTTGGTGGGGGTACTATATTTCCTCCCCTGCCTATCCCCCAGCCTTTTTTCTGTTTGAAAATATGTTCCTCCTATTTCTGGAACAGCCTGGCAAAGACCTTTGGAGGACCTAAATAGTGATATACACCTGAGACCTGAACAAATTGTATTTGCTTGATTATAAACAGATTTAAAAAAATCTTACAGTATCCTTAGAAGAAGTTTCCTTATTCCTCAGAAAAGTCAGTAGCACTGAAATTGCCTAGAATTATAATTAATAATATAGAATAACATCAAAGCATCTACATTTATAATATATTTGTTTTAAAAATATTACTTCCTTTTTATTTCTTTTTGTAATTGTGTGGGATTTGTTATTGTATGGGGTCTTGTATTTCCTGGTACTTGTGAAAAGAAAGGGGAACAGCGGGAACTGTCCAGCATGTGTTCTTGGTGAAACTTGGTATCCTGTAGTACGACAGGTGTCTGACTGCTTTTTCCTTGCTACTAGCAAATGTAAATGAGTGTTTCCCTTGTCCCCCACCCCCTCCCTTATTTAGAATAGAGCTTTGCTGTCTCAGCTTTTAGATAACAATGTAAATACATTTCTCACCAGTCTTGTTCAGTTTGGGTTTTAGTGAAATGGTAAAATAGTCAAAACTAGAAGGCTGACATCCTTAAGCTAGAAGAAAACTAAGGTTTTATTAGATAACTGTATCTCTTTATTAAAAACAGCCAAATGTGTTTCGAAGGGGTGAGAGCTTGAGAGAAGCACTTGTGATGTATATTTAGGGGGAGGTGGTTGCAGAAATAACCTTTTATATATATATATGTTATATAGTTTATTTATATTTGTAAGACTAAAATTAAATGGAGCTTTCACAAGCATGTACAGTTTATCATTTAAAGGTGAATTTAATATGTGCCAAGGTGCAGGTTATATGAAATGCTTAATAAATATTTTCAAAATAACATTACAGGACACACCATATTTTCTTTTTTCTGCACAGGTCTGCTTATTTCATACAGTAATGAAAGGAAAACTGTTTGGGCCAGTTTCAGCTTTTCAGCAAACTGGGACATAATTTTAACAGCTACAAAAACAACATTGGTTAATAATTGCTATAAGCGATGTCATATTTATGATCACTAACTTTGTAGGGTTATATGTAAAAAGAGTTATGTATTGGTATTCTTACTGCCATACCTCCGAAAGCATTTGTTTGTGATTTTTTTTTAAAGAAAAATGTATTATTTACCACCCCCCCCCCCCAAAAAAAAGAAAACAAACCCTTCCTTGTATTTTTTTTTTTTTTTTTTTTTTAGTGAATTACTATGATGTGATGTAGAATAATACCTTAGTGGAGAGATGCTTTATTATTTGGAGAATTCAATTTCAGATAGTGTTTGTCCTTGCCTACTTCTGGTAGCTGCAATGTATGATTATTCTGTCTTACCAGATAACAGAAGTGTTGTACAAGGATGGACGTTTTTGGCCGACGCCTCCAGGACCAAGTGGTAGAGTTTCAATTTCTGTGATTGTAACTTATCCATAAATCCGTTCTTCTGTGTAATGATGGGCTTGAGGGATTACAACAGTAAATGCTGATTGCTTCTTTTTGAAAGTGAAATTTGAAAACATGTTGGGTAAAATCTTTATCCTAATAATCGCAACATATTTTGAGATCCATGAGATCCTTTATTAAGTTTTTAAAATTAAAACAAATATATGATTATAACTGCTCACTTTTCCCCCCAAGTATATTATGCAAAATAGAGATTTAAAACAAATCACTTTTTATGTTTATGTAAAAAAAAATAAAATAAAATCTTCGAACCTTTGCTCATTCTTATACCCTATTCTGATTTTATCAAACAAAGTTGTACTTGGCATCTGAAATCCACTGTTTTGGAACAAGTTGTCTTTTGTTCTATTTTAATCTAGATAAATACAAGCATTTATTTATATAAGACACACACACAACATAATACTATATATGAATTTGCATATTTTGTGTGTACATACACACATATGCATGCACGTACCCATATGTAAATTCATTTACATATAATTATACCAATTAATATTTTTGAGTGCGTATGTTTCCTATTGGAATCATAGCCTTTTGCAGAGTACCAAGCTTCTTTTCTAGGCTTGAAAACAAGGCCCTATGCATTTTATGCTTGAATGCATAAGAAAATTAGTGCTCTTAGCTAAAGCATCTTTGTTAATCTTGATTTTCATTGGCTAATAGGCAGCTCTCCAGAGGATTATTGGATCGAGTTAAAATAATTTAACATTTTACATGGTGTGTTCTACTAGTGAGCTACAAAAATCATTTTAATATCAAAATAATGTGTGAAATATACAAAATAAATATGCAGAGCTTCAGGTAATTTTTTTCCTTTTGAGCAATGACAAAATATTTCTGGCAACTTATTTGGGGTAGTGGGCAAGAATGGGGGGGAAGGCCTTGGGCAATACCAGTTCTGTCACACAGTGGTGGAAAAAATAGATTGAAGTTAGATTTTGTACTGAAAAGCTGTCACTGGATCTGAAAATAATTAATATTCCTTTCACTCACCAGTTAGATATGTGCTCCCAAACCACATAATCTCTATGCCTCAGTGATCATTGTTGCCATTTCAGAGCCTCTCATCAGGGTGACATCTCACACCAAAATGATTTCTTATAAATTAATCTTGATAACATGACAGTCTCAGTAATTTTAGTGGAATGCTTTCTCTTGTTTTTTTCCACAGAAGCTGTTGGCTATTTTCTTTATAACTTGATTGGCAGCATGAGTGACTCAGAGATACAGGCCAAGGAGGAGTGTTTGAGACAATACTTCCATCAGCTGAAGAAGATGGTACCATTTCATTTTTTGCTACATAATGCCTGTCCTGCCTGACATGTATCTATTAGATTTGAAATTGCTGCTTTTAAGTACAACCAGACCACTTCTCAATGACATGCAAGAGCTGGAGACTTAAATTATGTCTGAGATAATTTCTGTTAGACAAATTTCAGTTTGGTTGTTTCAAAACTCATATAATTTTTTCTCCACCTCTTGGTACAGAATATACTAATCCCTCCAATGATCTGCAGAGGCATTCACAAACTGCTGGACTCCTATAATGTTCCTGAATTAATTAAGGTCTGTGATTGTATAGTGATTATTTTCTGTCTTAAAAATGTAAAGTATGTATATGTGTGTTCTATGAGTATATTTTCCTTGGGAAACTAGATAGTCTTAACTGAATAATTGTGCAAACCTTTCCCTAAAAATTGTTCAACATTTGAAATGCATTTTTACTTTACTTTGTCCATTTTAAATTTTTAGAGAGTTACATTTGGTTGAGAGTTTTCTTTTCTTTTTTTTCTTTTTTTTTTTTTTTAAAGGCTTACTAGAAAGAGCTCTCTAATAATGCTAAGAAAAGATTTTTCTATATAATTAAAGGATTAATTTTATGTAATATAAATATAGTATCTTATGCTTGTATTACGTTTAATTTTTTTATGAATTGACATTTTAATGTCTTAATACATTTTAGGATGTACAACTAGAAGATAATAGGTTACAATACATTCCAAATGTAAGTAAAAACACTAATATTTAAGACTAGCCAATTGCCTGTCTGGAATGATGGGGGCAGCTGGTAGGGGTGGAGATGGAATGCTGCCACCTACCATCCCATGCCGCCACCGCATCCCAGGGGCAAGGGTGGGGGGTGGAGCTTGCCCCACTGTTCCCTCCGTCCCCCTCAGCCAGCACCCTATACCACTGTCACCTCCGGGGGGGGGGAATTGCCCCCCTCCCCCCCCAACTCTGTCCCCACTTCTATGGCACTACGCCGCCGCCATCTCCTGTCTGGAATGCTCTTGGAGCACTCTGGTTGTTTCGGTCAGCATTGCGATTGGCTGCCGAGACAACCAGTTATAGTGCGAATAAAGCGTTACAGACAGACAAAGGCTTTTATTCTATTAGAATTTTTTTGAACCATGATTAATAACTTACATTGAGGGTACTCACTATCTTTTTAGCATGTACTAATATAGTATTTATTTATTTATTTATTTATTTATTTAAGATCTAACAGCATTTTACTCCTATTTTGGGGGAAATTTTGGAGGCCTTCTGGAGAAGAATCATGGTTATTATGGTTTGCATACAAGATTGAGCATCTGATGAACTCTATTCTTTTTCGGAGCTATCGAGATTGTTATTTGATTGTGGGCAATTCTCTTGGCTCCTTTGCTTCAGTTTTCCTGTCTATAAAATTCAGATATTACTAAGTTAATGGTGATTGTATGAGATTTTAATGTACTCTTGTAAACCATATGGTGGCATGTCAAGTCTGTTTCCCTTTTCCATTGGGCCTGGATTAGAGCTAAAAAAAAACAGGCCTTTACCTCTTCTTTCTTTACTACGCCAAAAAAGATGTGTGCGCTAGAGGTAGGTGTTTGAACTATTTAGATGTGTTAGATTTTGATACCCACATATCTTTAAGCTTTTATTATACAATTTTCTTAAATCTTCAATTAACATGTTCTCCTTGAGAACCTACAATATTCTTACATGTTATTTTTTTTAAATAATGAAAGAATATGATTATTTTACTGTAATTTAGCATAAGTATTGTGTGTACCTTTCTCTTGGTTGGTTGGTATTACTGGCTGTGGTTATTTTAATTTTTGTCTTCATATAATCTCCTCATAGAAAGCTAATCATGAAGTATCTGCTTTGGAAAAGAATCTGGAAGAGCTAGAAGCTAAAAATCAACCCATTAAAAATGTCCTAAAACAGCTCATACTTGCTCTCTGTGTAGAACAGGTAAGAAAAGCAATGCAAAGATAGTTGAAAGAGCTCAGCTGTGTTTTAAAGGAATGTAAATGACTATGTTATGGATAGATGTAGTTTGGCAAGGACAAGTGCAATACTTGAGGTTTCAAGTTTGATTCATATAAGTCAAACCTAAGTGGAAAAAGGCAATTAAATAAAAAGGTTAACTAATTTCAGCTACACCTTGAATGGCATGTTTTGGGGTTCCTGAAGTTTGTTTACAATAATCTGTGAAATGAATGATAGTTACAGCTGTGATAGGTTTATCATACATGCCAAATGTCCTTTCAAGCCATGGCTCCAGTCTCTTACATCTAGATTGTCAAGCAACTGATACATGCACTAGTCATTTGCAATTCAAATATTACTAAGTTGTTAATGCAGGGATTGAAATTCCATTTTCCTGCGGGAGGAAAGCTTTTTCTGAGATAAAGGAACTCTTGCCTTCATTCGGCAGGTGTCCAGCTGTAGTTCACATTCTCCAATTTGTGGGGTATCGCCAGACTTCTGTCTCTTTCCTGGTTCAGTATGATTTTCTTTGTATAACCATGGGTATATAAGCCACAACTGTGGTACTATAGTATTCCATACTGCAGTAAATCTACCCTGTAGAGGGGTTGTTTCTCAAATGTCTGTCTGTCGCAGTCCTGCGCAGGAAATGGGGCATATCTCTCAATCTAGATTTTGACATAGATTTTGATATAGGTATGTCTATATATATCTATATAAAAAATAAGATTATGGATAATACCCAAGTAATCTGAGTATAAATGGGATCATGTACCAATTTCCTGGGTTTTAAAAAAGTTATCTTGCCAAGTGCAATTAATTTTAAAATTAAAACAAAGCCTGAAGCTGTACATAAGCATCAGTCCCTTTTCCATCTGTGCTCACAAATCACGTTTGTGGTAACTTTGGGAAGTAGCCATATCTGTTCATGATAAAGTATAAAGGAGACTTAATACTGATACAAGTAAACCAGTAACTAAAAAGCATCTTCAGTTAAGCTGCAATAACCATTTGAAAAGATGATGAAGTTATTATTTAAATTAACTCACTATTAAAATCAGTTAAAATGCCATACTTGTCCATTGTGATTATCTGATATTCAAACACTAAGTTATTCCCATATGTAAACGTAGGTATACACTAAACACAAGTGTTCACTGGTGTATTGCCTTTTACCCTGGTTCACATGTATGCTTTGTTCCTCTTTCAGAATATGCAAAAAGCCCTTGAAGTGAAATCCAAATACAAACCAGACATGGTTGTCGATGGCTATGCAGCCTTAATATATTTGTGCTGTCTACAGGATAATGCAGAAGATGCAATGAACCTGAAAGAAGAACTGTAAGTACACTGGCACTGAAACGTGTCACAGAGATTTATGCTGATGCACAGACTTCGTTGAATTAAGTAGATTCAGTATTAACCCCCTTGTACATTTTTAATTAGATTTTTCCCCAATCTGTATGTTTCTGTACCATTCTCAAGATTTTTTTCTGTTAGAACAAGAAATCCATATTGCCTAATCATACTTGGAAGCAATTTTATGCATTTCGATATTAAATAAATTACGATACATGTTTTTGGTTTTTGTTTTTTAAATTGGTAACAGCTACATTTATGTTGCATGAGAAAAGTACTGCTTATAAGTAAAAATTATATTTAAAGATCTGTCAGCAAGCATCTTCTTTTAATCTGTTTTCAAAGAATATATTTTTGGGGATGAAAATTAGTTCCTAGCTAAAACATTATTTGTTTGTGGTTGCTCTAGGAGAGAAAATTAATTTTTTCAACATCTTTTTCTTCACTTTACTTCCAAACTACATTTTCACTTCCTAGCTTTCATAAAAGTCCCAATATTTCTTTCATTTTGATATTTGGGTGAAATATTGAAAGTTTTTTATTACTTTTCTGAATTGTTGGATTTTTTTCTTTTAATACCTGCTTTGATTTTACAATAGAATTCAAGTCAAGCCTCCATGTTATGGAGGGAGCCTTGGTGGCACTGAAGGATGCAAGATGGCTAACCTGTGTAATATGTTCATACTGTGTTTCTGTCTTATAACCCTTCCCTTGTGTTGACTTACGCAATATCTCATAATAAGGTCTTCTGAAGTGATGATCGAGTCTTGTAATGGTACTTGAAAGGGTAGGTCAGGGTTCAGTGATCAGTTTTAAGCCCAACATAGAACTGCCAACAAGTGTGTTGTTTTGATTTGCAACAGTTTACTTTTTCTTTGGGAAAGAAGTACAACAAGTAAATAAAAGCAATAATATTGGAAGACATGGTTATTAGGCTATAATGGCTAAGTACAGGCAGTCAAAAAGCTTGAGGTTGACTTGATTCAATCTTTGCTGGTTAGTCTAAGCTGTGTAGATTGAACCAATAAGCAAGTGAACAGACATTCATTTTTGAGTCCATAAATGCAGCTACATGCTTGCAGTGGCCCAGGCCAGAAACCAGGGGGTGCTAGAGCACGCCTCCCTCCTTGCTCAACTAAAGCAGACAGCTTGGGCCAAGGCTAGCCCACCCACCCTGCAAGGGGGAGTTTGCAGGGCAGAGTTAATTTTGAATCTGAATGGGATCTGGGACAGAAGTTCAATGAACTGATTTAACGTAAATCAGTTAATTTTGATACTCCATCCATCCAGGTTTATCTTAAACTGGTTTTGGCCATTTTGGAAGTAGTTTATGTGCACTGAACTTCTGTTGTGTTGCAGATTTGAACTGGTCTCTGGGTTTATACATAATTTCTGTCCCTAGCCAATAGGTCATTTTTTATGTTCAGTCCTCTTTTATCACAGTACTTGAACCCAGACTTCTTCAAGGAAGAAGTTCCATGTTTCTGAGTTTGACTGAGATACCTGATGATGTCATCAAATGCTAGTCCTATCTTCTTTTTTCCTTTTCAGGTTGGAGCATAAAACCTTTTTTTTAGTAATAGAGCGAGTTGAGCATGGTTTTTCTATGGCCTTTCTTTTTACTTAAAAATTACTTTTTAAAAACATGGCAGCGGAGTAGTGTGCTTGCTTACTATGTGCTAACTCATATACAACAAAAAGCCACCCTCATTTTTAGCTCACTTGTAAGAAAGGCTTCTCTGCCCTATAATATCCTAACTATTATGGTAAACTTTATAAGCATGTCAGATACTCTGGTTAAATATAACTTCTGTGTAATAAAATAAAGAATGAACTTCTGCTGATGCATTTTTGTAATGTGTTCTTGTTTTTTAGCTCCCATATAGATTCATCTTTTACGTTTCCCACAAAAACATACCTAGCCTTGATACAAGTCTTAGGAAAGAGTGGTAGAGTAAAAGGTAATGCATTTTCTTTTCTTGTATATTTCTGCTACATAATAAAGGTATCTTGCCTCAAGAATAAAAATGTGAGTTGATATTAATGGTATATCATGTCCTGCAAAGTGCTTGAACATTTTGCATACAAATTTGCATGTGAATTCAACCAGAGATGCTTGGACAGTGCAGGCCATTAGTTTTAATGGATTGGCAAGCTTGTCATTTGCATTTGCACAGCTCAGTGCTTTTTGCATTTCTGCAGCTAGTTTTTATTAGCATTGCTGTTTGGATTGAGTTTGAAGATCATGACTTATGGCACAAATTGCGTATGTGCCTAGACTAATGGCTTTGTTTTTGCTTAAGAAGGTCTGAAGGCTGAACATAAAACCAGTAAACATAACCTTCTTGTAAGGGTCCAAGTACTGCAAAAAAATTCTGTGACTTCCATGCTAATATGATAATATTTTTTGTCAGTATTCCTCTTACTTTTTATTTACATTACAGTTTTACTTACTGAGATAGACTGACTTTTAACTTTTGCTTTTAATGTGTGTTTAGTAGTCAATGTCCAAAGTAGATTCCTTGATCTTTGTAATAAATGAGTTGGGCATTAGGCCCAGAAACAGGAAATTCCCATACTTGCATTTTATTGCATGTAGTGCTGCCACTTTAAATAAAAAAGAGGAGCTACAGAATCTAGTCCATTTAAGACTCTTCTGAATGCTGAGTTCTTTTTGTACAGTACCTGCTACAATTAAATCTTCGTCCATGATGATGGTGACTCCCCTCACCCCCCGTGAAATATGAAATTACAGCTTGCTTGTTTCCTCACCAAATGATTTCAGTGAATTTTGACTAGGCCATTTATTAGGGTTGCATTGAAAACCCAATCCCCTTCCAAAAGATGGTGAATTAGATCATAGTCACCTCTAAAGTAAAGAGGTGTAGTTACATTTTATGAGTTGCATTATTTTCTGAGGGACATTTGTGTTCTGCAAAGCTGTTTTAAAAGATTAGGCTGCTTTTATCGCCTTTATGTAAAGTGGTCAAAACATTTTGCCAGTGCAATAATTAAGAATGTTATAAAAATGCACTTATTCCATATACCAAAATGTTTGTTTCTGCTTTCCTAATGAAGCTTAATGAACCTAATGTTTTAACATGCAGTCTGTTAGAAAGCTTTCATTGGCTCTCCTTGGTTAATTAGTATCGACACAGCAAACAGGCCCTATCGGTATCAGACCATTAGTCTGGCTGTATATACAGTGTAAACACATCTTTATTATCTGGCCTCGTGACAAGCCATCTGCTGAAGAAACAATGGAGTGATTTAGCAGATGTTAGCACTGAACGATAAAAGCATCCATTTAGTAGGATCTTGCAGCTATAGGGCAGACGGTACAGGGTTATGTGTTGCAGAGTGGGCACACAGTTCCTATCTATAATTTGTAGTCAAAGTTGCAGCAAAATGATAAAACCATGCTATTGTGGATTTATAATTGTAGTCTCGTTTAGAAATGCAAGTAGTAATTAACTTGAAATCGGCATTATACACCAGAATTTACATTCCTGCTGGGTTTGAAATGCTGTTTTAATAGCAGTTTGTTTTCCCTACATGAAATTACCTAAGGGTCTTTTGTGTTGTTTCATTGTAGATGTTATTAACATTCTAAAGGAGATGAAAAAGAAGGATGTTCCTATCAGCAGTGTCTCAGCTCAAGTCTTTGCCCGCATGCTTAGTAGTATGGCCTTGAGAGGTGAAGTTGAAACAGTGAATCAATTATTTGAGATGATTATGAACCTGGGATTAGCAGAGCCTTCTCAAAATCTGTTCAACTCTGTGGTTCTTGCTCACCTTGAAAAGTAAGTTTGTTAGGCCTTGTATTAAGGATAATTTTTTTTTAATATTTATTCATTTCATATGATATTATATCATGTTTTGTTAGTTTGTTTTTATACACACACATGAAGACAGTGTATCAGGTTAAAAGGCTAGATGGAACACACTAAAAACAGGAATTACAGACTTGTTGGGATTTTTTTAAATTCTTTTCTGGTTTTTAGTTGGGAGCTTTGGCCATTTCATAGGGACAGGTTGAATAACAGGAGTTGCATACAGAAACTGGGTGACAGTTATTTCAAATATTGAGCCTTTATTATTTTTCTTTAAATAGTGGTATGGGTGGATGGGGGGAGGTTGATCTTGGCATTCTTTGTATATTGCTCAGCTATTGAGGTAGTAAAACCATTTTTCTGACCTGAAGGATGCACTTGTTTTAGTGAAAGGGCCATCCAGTACCACTTTTGAATGGAAAAGAAGTTCTGTTGTGCAGAGAATACTTCAGTGAAGAGACAGATCTGATGATACTCCTGTAGTATCATTATATGGATGAAATTAAAAAAATAGAATAACTTTTAGTTTCAGTGACGTAGTGTTCCATTTATACCTGCATTATAATCTCATAGAGAGAGGACTCCATACTCTCGTTCTGTCAGGAAAAAGTTTTCTAATATCTTATGACAAGGGATCCTGGTTTTTTCTTTATTAAAGAATCTGTGATCTTTAAAGCCCACAAATTCTCTGATTAAACTCAATATCTTCAATTAAAATGAAATGCCTCTGTGTGTGTGTGTGTGTGTGTGTGTGTGTGTGTGTGTGTGTGTATCTATGTATCAATTGAACACAATGTTTTATTCATATATTTACAATTTTAAAGCAATTTGGAAGCCTACCAGTTCCTCAGTCACTAGTATAAAATAAATTCTAAGTACCTATACATTTGGTATTTGATTTGGGGTTTTTTAATGGAAAAAGCAGAGCTCCTTCTGGCCCCTTTGTTCACTAGGACAAAGGTCCTGGCCCCTCACTCCCCACCCACAGCCCTGCCGGAGGGGGTCCCCAGCTGCCAGGGCTACAGGGCTGGGGACCTAGGTCTGCAGCCCTCTGACCTCCACAGTGGCACCCAAGCCCTGGCTGTTGCATTCAGGAGGAGACACAGCTGCTGCAGTGCAGCGGAGGGCAGAGCTCGACTTCTCCTTCCCCACCAACATGGGCAGCATGGCTGGAGTGAAGCCTGTGGGGGCCAGGTGCGGGCTTGGGCTTCCCACCCTGCTGCCCTCTCCCCAGAGCCTCCGCAGCCCAGTGGGCAGGACCCAACACAGCAGGGCAGAGCAGGGCCATGCAGGGAAACTCCTTGCCACTGGGAGCAACGTACTGCTATGGCAAGGGGGGCTTCACCGGGACGGCATGGGGCTTGTAGCGGTGGCAACAAGCTTCCCTGCCTAGCCCTGCTCTGCCCTGCAGTGTGGGTTTCTACCTGCTGGACTGCAGAGACCTTGGGGGGAGGGCAGCGGGGTGGGGAGCCCCAGCCCATAGCGGGCAGCCTTGCACCCCTGCCCCAGGCACAGATCTGGGGACACCTGCCCCCCTGCCTGGTAGTGCACTCAGCACCAGGGAGCCAGCTCCCCGCCTCTCCCTGCCCCTGGACAAGCCACCTGTGGCTCTGTCCTGTTCTCTGCCAGGGCCCTGCGGCTGTACTTTCCAGCTTCAACCCCCATGCACCGCCCAGGTGGGCAGTAGCCCCAGGCCTAGCCCTGCCCAACTCCCTCCATATGGGAGCCTCAATCCCCTCCAACCCCCCCGCCCCACCTATTTACCTGTAGGAGCTGCTCTCCAGGCTGCCCAGCAGCCATGTACATGTGGATGTGTGTGCTCACACATGGCACTCCCTGCCTGACCACCCTCCTAATGTTGTTCCCCACAACCTGTTGCAGGCTGGACTCTGCCAGCTTGCAGAGCTCTTTGCAAAAGTGGAAAATCTGCATGTTTCTCCATTAACATGAAAAAAAATCTGTGTTTCTTGGCTGAAAGGCAAAATCTGCAGTTTTTTTCCCATTTTTCTGCAGGAAATGGAAAACACATATCCCTGCTCATGACACTCATTTGCATTATGTTTTCAATACTAAATGCAGGGAATATTCTGGGCAGGGGTAATCACATTTGAATAGCCTTTAATAGGGGTGTTTCAAGAGTTAAATATTTGCCCTCACCATATGCAATCATTATTGTTTTTAGTATTTAGGTGTAAAACCTTTGGTCTCTGATGGGTTCAGCGTGATTGAATTTTTAGTCTCTTCAAAAGTAGTCACTTATGCAATATGTCCTTTTAGTACTTTAAATAAAACCCATATGGAATTACGGAACAGTTCATGGTGCTATCTATACGTCACTTGCTTTTAATGTTTCTCTATTTGTATACAAGTACTTCTCCATTAACTACATATACCCATCTATACCTTTGCTTTCCTATCAAAAAAAACCTTTTCTACAACTATGTGCTCACATATAGGGTGGTTTGTATATTTAAAATGTTTGTTGCATTAAAACTGACTGTACCAATGCAGACTTTACCTAAAGTTCTTTTCTTAAACATATATACATATTAGTAATTTATACTAAATATGAAGTAAACTTTTCTTACCACGGAGAGACAGAATAGAAGATTTCTTAAGAGCGGAGGCAGAGCTTGAGAGAGAGAAGGGAAAAGAAGTTTCTGTGGGGAGGGGGAAAGGCTCTCTAGAAAGAGTCAGAAATCGAGCTCTCTAGGCGGAAGTGCGCTCCCTAGAGAGAGAGAGGAAAGCGTGCACTGTCACGGGAGAGGACAGGGCGCACGTACTCTTCCCCTCTCTCTTTCTCTGCCTCTCTCCCCGCTGTTGGGAAATCTCCTCTCGAGAGAGAGCATACGTTCCTCCTGAGGGAGAGCGTGTGTTCCTCGAGAGAGAGAGGGAGGGAGAGCGTGCGTTCCTCGAGAGGGAGGGAGAGCATGCGTTGAGAGAGAGAGAGAGAGAGAGGGAGGAAGAGCGTGCGTTGAGAGAGGGAGGGAGGGAGAGCGTGCGTTCCTCGAAAGAGAGAGGGAGGGAGGGAGAGCGTGCGTTCCTCGAAAGAGAGAGGGAGGGAGGGAGGAAGAGCGTGCGTCCCTCGAAAGAGAGAGGGAGGGAGGGAGGAAGAGCGTGCGTTCCTTGAGAGAGAGAGAGAGAGGGAGGGAGAGCGTGCGTTCCTCGAGAGAGAGAGAAAGAGAGGGGGAGAGCGTGTGTTCCTCGAGAGAGAGAGGGGGAGAGCGTGTGTTCCTCGAGAGAGAGAGGGGGAGAGCGTGCGTTCCTCGAGAGAGAGAGGGGGAGGGCGTGCGTTCCTCGAGAGAGGGGGAGGGCGTGCGTTCCTCGAGAGAGGGGGAGGGCGTGCGTTCCTCGAGAGAGGGGGAGGGCGTGCGTTCCTCGAGAGAGGGGGAGAGAGAGGGAGGGAGGGCGTGCGTTCCTCGAGAGAGGGGGAGAGAGAGGGAGGGAGGGCGTGCGTTCCTCGAGAGAGGGGGAGAGAGAGGGAGGGAGAGCGTGCGTTCCTCGAGAGAGGGGGAGAGAGAGGGAGGGAGAGCGTGCGTTCCTCGAGAGAGGGGGAGAGAGAGGGAGGGAGAGCGTGCGTTCCTCGAGAGAGAGAGCGAGAGGGAGGGAGAGCACGCGTTCCTCGAGAGAGCGAGAGGGAGGGAGAGCACGCGTTCCTCGAGAGAGAGAGAGGGAGGGAGGGAGAGCGCGCATTCCGAGAGAGAGAGAGGGAGGGAGAGCGTGCGTTCCTCGAGAGAGAGAGAGAGAGAGGGACGGAGGGAGGGAGAGCGTGCATTCCTCGAGGGAGGGAGGGAGAGTGCGCGTTCCTCGAGAGAGGGAGGGAGGGAGAGCGCGCGTTCCTTCAAGAGAGGGAGGGTGGGAGGGAGAGTGCGGGTTCCTCGAGAGGGAGGGAGGGAGGGAGAGCGCGCGTTCCTCGAGAGAGGGAGGGAGGGAGGGAGAGCGCGCGTTCCTCGAGAGAGGGAGGGAGGGAGGGAGAGCGTGCGTTCCTCGAGAGAGAGAGAGAGAGTGGGAGGGAGAGCGTGCGTTCCTCGAAAGAGAGAGAGAGAGAGTGGGAGGGAGAGCGTGCGTTCCTCAAGGGGGGGGGGAGAGCGTGCGTTCCTCAAGGGGGGGGGAGAGCGTGCGTTCCTCAAGGGGGGGGGGGAGAGCGTGCGTTCCTCAAGGGGGGGGGAGAGCGTGCGTTCCTTGAGGGGGGGGAGAGCATGCGTTCCTCGAGAGAGAGAGAGAGAGGGACGGAGGGAAAGCGTGCGTTCCTCGAGAGAGAGAGAGAGAGGGACGGAGGGAGGGAGAGCGTGCATTCCTCGAGGGAGGGAGGGAGAACGCGCGTTCCTCGAGGGAGGGAGGGAGAGTGCGGGTTCCGAGAGAGAGAGAGAGAGAGGGAGGGAGGGAGGGAGGGAGAGCGCGCATTCCGAGAGAGAGAGAGGGAGGGAGAGCGTGCGTTCCTTGAGAGAGAGGGAGAGAGACAGGGAGGGAGAGCGTGCGTTCCGAGAGAGAGGGAGGGAGAGCGTGCGTTCCTCGAGAGAGGGAGAGGGAGGGAGGGAGGGAGGGAGAGCGTGCGTTACTCGAGGGAGGGAGAGCGTGTGTTCCTCGAGAGAGAGGGGGAGAGTGTACGTTCCTCGAGGGAGGGGGAGAGCGTGCGTTCCTTGAGGGAAGGGGAGAGCGTGCGTTCCTTGAGAGAGGGGGAGAGCGCGCGTTCCCAGAGGGGGAGAGCGCGAGAGAGGAAAGTGCCCAAGAGAGAGAGAGATAGGAAAGTGCCCGAGAGTAGCGCGTTCCGAGAGAGAGAGAGAGAGAGAGAAGCGCGTTCCGAGAGAGAGAGAGAGAGAGAGAAGCGCGTTCCGAGAGAGAGAGAGAGAGAAGCGCGTTCCGAGAGAGAGAGAGAGAGAAGCGCGTTCCGAGAGAGAGAGAGAGAGAAGCGCGTTCCGAGAGAGAGAGAGAGAGAAGCGCGTTCCGAGAGAGAGAGAGAGAGAAGCGCGTTCCGAGAGAGAGAGAGAGAGAAGCGCGTTCCGAGAGAGAGAGAGAGAGAAGCGCGTTCCGAGAGAGAGAGAGAGAGAAGCGCGTTCCGAGAGAGAGAGAGAGAGAAGCGCGTTCCGAGAGAGAGAGAGAGAGAAGCGCGTTCCGAGAGAGAGAGAGAGAGAAGCGCGTTCCGAGAGAGAGAGAGAGAGAAGCGCGTTCCGAGAGAGAGAGAGAAGCGCGTTCCGAGAGAGAGAGAGAAGCGCGTTCCGAGAGAGAGAGAGAAGCGCGTTCCGAGAGAGAGAGAGAAGCGCGTTCCGAGAGAGAGAGAGAAGCGCGTTCCGAGAGAGAGAGAGAAGCGCGTTCCGAGAGAGAGAGAGAAGCGCGTTCCGAGAGAGAGAGAGAAGCGCGTTCCGAGAGAGAGAGAGAAGCGCGTTCCGAGAGAGGGAGAGAAGCGCGTTCCGAGAGAGAGAGAGAGAGGGAGAGAAGCGCGTTCCGAGAGAGAGAGAGAGGGAGAGAAGCGCGTTCCGAGAGAGAGAGAGAGGGAGAGAAGCGCGTTCCGAGAGAGAGAGAGAGAGAGAAGCGCGTTCCGAGAGAGAGAGAGAGGGAGAGAAGCGCGTTCCGAGAGAGAGAGAGAGGGAGAGAAGCGCGTTCCGAGAGAGAGAGAGAGAGAGAGAAGCGCGTTCCGAGAGAGAGAGAGAGAGAGAGAAGCGCGTTCCGAGAGAGAGAGAGAGGGAGAGAAGCGCGTTCCGAGAGAGAGAGAGAGGGAGAGAAGCGCGTTCCGAGAGAGAGAGAGAGAGGAGAGAAGCGCGTTCCGAGAGAGAGAGAGAGGGAGAGAAGCGCGTTCCGAGAGAGAGAGAGAGGGAGAGAAGCGCGTTCCGAGAGAGAGAGAGAGGGAGAGAAGCGCGTTCCGAGAGAGAGAGAGAGAAGCGCGTTCCGAGAGAGAGAGAGAGAGAGAGAAGCGCGTTCCGAGAGAGAGAGAGAGAGAGAGAAGCGCGTTCCGAGAGAGAGAGAGAGAGAGAGAGCGCGTTCCGAGAGAGAGAGAGAGAGAGAAGCGCGTTCCGAGAGAGAGAGAGAGAGAAGCGCGTTCCGAAGAGAGAGAGAGAGAGAGAAGCGCGTTCCGAGAGAGAGAGAGAGAGAAGCGCGTTCCGAGAGAGAGAGAGAGAGAAGCGCGTTCCGAGAGAGAGAGAGAGAGAGAGAGAGAAGCGCGTTCCGAGAGAGAGAGAGAGAGAAGCGCGTTCCGAGAGAGAGAGAGAGAGAGAGAAGCGCGTTCCGAGAGAGAGAGAGAGAGAGAGAAGCGTTCCGAGAGAGAGAGAGAGAGAGAGAAGCGCGTTCCGAGAGAGAGAGAGAGAGAGAGAGAGAAGCGCGTTCCGAGAGACAGAGAGAGAGAGAGAGAAGCGCGTTCCGAGAGACAGAGAGAGAGAGAGAAGCGCGTTCCGAGAGACAGAGAGAGAGAGAGAAGCGCGTTCCGAGAGACAGAGAGAGAGAGAGAAGCGCGTTCCGAGAGAGAGAGAGAGAGAAGCGCGTTCCGAGAGAGAGAGAGAGAGAGAGAGAAGCGCGTTCCGAGAGAGAGAGAGAGAGAGAGAAGCGCGTTCCGAGAGAGAGAGAGAGAGAGAGAGAGAAGCGCGTTCCGAGAGACAGAGAGAGAGAGAGAGAAGCGCGTTCCGAGAGAGAGAGAGAGAGAGAGAGAGAGAAGCGCGTTCGAGAGAGAGAGAAGCGCGTTCCGAGAGAGAGAGAGAGAGAAGCGCGTTCCGAGAGAGAGAGAGAGAGAGAGAGAAGCGCGTTCCGAGAGAGAGAGAGAGAGAGAGAAGCGCGTTCCGAGAGAGAGAGAGAGAGAGAAGCGCGTTCGAGAGAGAGAGAGAGAGAAGCGCGTTCCGAGAGAGAGAGAGAAGCGCGTTCCGAGAGAGAGAGAGAGAGAGAAGCGCGTTCCGAGAGAGAGAGAGAGAGAGAAGCGCGTTCCGAGAGAGAGAGAGAGAGAGAAGCGCTTTCCGGGAGAGAGAGACAGCGAGAGAGAAGTGCGTTCCGGAGAGAGAGAGACAGCGAGAGAAGCGCGTTCCGGGAGAGAGAGACAGCGAGAGAAGGCGCGTTCCGAGAGAGAGAGAGCGAGAGAGGAGGAAAGTGCTTGAGAGAGAGTAAGCGCGCTCCGGAGAGGCAGAGAGAGAGGGGAAAGTGTTCTTGAGAGAGGGAGAGGAAAGTGCGCTCGGGAGCGGGAGAGAGCGGAAAGTCGCGTTCCACAGGAGGGGGAGAGAGGAATTGTTGCGCCTCGGGAGAGAGGGAGAGGAAAGTGGCCGGGGGGGAGGCCCGAGAGAGAGAGGGAGAAGAAAGTGCCCTCGAGATAGGGGGACGAAAGTGCGCTCGAGAGAGAGAGAGCACGTTCCCTCTCTCTCTCTCTCTCTCTCTCTCTCTCTCTCTCTCTCTCTCTCTCTCTCTCTCTCTCTCTCTCTCTCTCGGGAGAGAGCACGTTCCCCTCTCTCTCTCTCTCGGAGAGAGCACGTTCCCCTCTCTCTCTCTCTCTCTCTCTTCTCTCTCTCTCTCTTCTCTCTCTCTCGGGAGAGAGGCACAATTCCCTCTCTCGAAAGAGAGAGAGAGAGCACGTTCCTCTCGCTCTCTCTTGCTCTCGCTTCATCTCTCTCGAGAGAGAGAGAGAGAGAGAGCGAGAGAGAGAGCGAGGCGAGAGAGGAACGTGCTCTCTCTCGAGAGAGAGAGAGCGAGAGAGGAACGTGCTCTCTCTCTCTCTCGAGAGAGAGAGCGAGAGAGAACGTGCTCTCTCTCATCGACGAGAGAGAGAGCGAGAGAGACGTGCTCTCTCTCGAGAGAGAGAGAGAGCGAGAGAGGAACGTGCTCTCTCTCTCGAGAGAGAGAGAGAGCGAGAGAGGAACGTGCTCTCTCTCTCTCGAGAGAGAGAGCGAGAGAGGAACGTGCTCTCTCTCTCGAGAGAGAGAGAGAGCGAGAGAGGAACGTGCTCTCTCGAGAGAGAGAGAGAGCGAGAGAGGAACGTGCTCTCTCTCTCTCGAGAGGAGAGAGAGAGAGAGCGAGAGAGGAACGTGCTCTCTCGAGAGGAGAGCGAGAGAGGAACGTGCTCTCTCTCTCTCTCGAGAGAGAGAGAGAGAGAGAGAGAGCGAGAGAGGAATGTGCTCTCTCTCTCGAGAGAGAGAGAGAGCGAGAGAGGAACGTGCTCTCTCTCTCTCTCTCGAGAGAGAGAGAGAGAGCGAGAGAGGAACGTGCTCTCTCTCTCTCTCTCGAGAGAGAGAGAGCGAGCGAGAGAGGAACGTGGCTCTCTCTCTCTCGAGAGAGAGAGAGAGAGAGCGATGCGAGAGAGGAACGTGCTCTCTCTCTCTCTCGAGAGAGAGAGAGAGAGCGAGCGAGAGAGAACGTGCTCTCTCTCTCTCGAGAGAGAGAGAGAGAGAGCGAGCGAGAGAGGAACGTGCTCTCTCTCTCGAGAGAGAGAGAGAGCGACGAGCGAGAGAGGAACGTGCTCTCTCTCTCTCGAGAGAGAGAGAGAGAGGCGAGCGAGCGAGAGAGGAACGTGCTCTCTCGAGAGAGAGAGAGAGAGAGAGAGAGAGAGCGAGCGAGAGAGAACGTGCTCTCTCTCTCGAGAGAGAGAGAGAGAGAGAGCGAGAGAGGAACGTGCTCTCTCTCGAGAGAGAGAGAGAGAGAGCGAGAGAGGAACGTGCTCTCTCTCTCTCTCTCGAGAGAGAGAGAGAGAGAGAGCGAGAGAGGAACGTGCTCTCTCTCTCTCTCTCGAGAGAGAGAGAGAGAGAGAGAGCGAGAGAGGAACGTGCTCTCTCTCTCTCTCGAGAGAGAGAGACAGAGAGAGAGAGCGAGAGAGGAACGTGCTCTCTCTCTCTCTCGAGAGAGAGAGAGCGAGAGAGGAACGTGCTCTCTCTCTCTCTCGAGAGAGAGAGAGCGAGAGAGGAACGTGCTCTCTCTCGAGAGAGAGAGAGAGAGAGCGAGAGAGGAACGTGCTCTCTCTCTCTCGAGAGAGAGAGCGAGCGAGAGAGGAACGTGCTCTCTCTCTCTCGAGAGAGAGAGAGAGCGAGAGAGGAACGTGCTCTCTCTCGAGAGAGAGAGAGAGAGAGCGAGAGAGGAACGTGCTCTCTCTCTCTCTCGAGAGAGAGAGAGAGAGCGAGAGAGGAACGTGCTCTCTCTCTCGAGAGAGAGAGAGCGAGAGAGGAGAACGTGCTCTCTCTCTCGAGAGAGAGAGAGCGAGAGAGGAACGTGCTCTCTCTCTCTCGAGAGAGAGAGAGAGAGCGAGAGAGGAACGTGCTCTCTCTCTCAGAGAGAGAGAGAGAGAGCGAGAGAGGAACGTGCTCTCTCGAGAGAGAGAGAGAGAGAGAGCGAGAGAGGAACGTGCTCTCTCTCGAGAGAGAGAGAGAGAGAGAGAGAGAGGAACGTGCTCTCTCTCTCTCTCTCGAGAGAGAGAGAGAGGAACGTGCTCTCTCTCTCGAGAGAGAGAGAGAGAGAGAGAGAGCGAGCGAGAGAGGAACGTGCTCTCTCTCTCTCTCGAGAGAGAGAGAGAGCGAGCGAGAGAGGAACGTGCTCTCTCTCTCGAGAGAGAGAGAGAGAGCGAGCGAGAGAGGAACGTGCTCTCTCTCTCTCGAGAGAGAGAGAGAGCGAGCGAGAGAGGAACGTGCTCTCTCTCTCGAGAGAGAGAGAGAGAGAGAGCGAGCGAGAGAGGAACGTGCTCTCTCTCTCTCGAGAGAGAGAGAGAGAGAGAGCGAGCGAGAGAGGAACGTGCTCTCTCTCGAGGAGAGAGAGAGAGAGAGAGAGAGAGAGCGAGAGAGGAACGTGCTCTCTCTCTCTCTCGAGAGAGAGAGAGAGAGCGAGAGAGGAACGTGCTCTCTCTCTCTCTCTCTCGAGAGAGAGAGAGAGAGAGCGAGAGAGGAACGTGCTCTCTCTCGAGAGAGAGAGAGAGAGCGAGAGAGGAACGTGCTCTCTCTCTCTCGAGAGAGAGAGAGAGAGCGAGAGAGGAACGTGCTCTCTCTCTCTCTCTCGAGAGAGAGAGAGCGAGAGAGGAACGTGCTCTCTCTCTCTCGAGAGAGAGAGAGAGCGAGAGAGGAACGTGCTCTCTCTCGAGCGAGAGAGAGAGAGAGCGAGAGAGGAACGTGCTCTCTCTCTCTCGAGAGAGAGAGAGAGAGCGAGAGAGGAACGTGCTCTCTCTCTCTCGAGAGAGAGAGAGAGAGCGAGAGAGGAACGTGCTCTCTCTCTCGAGAGAGAGAGAGAGAGCGAGAGAGGAACGTGCTCTCTCTCTCTCGAGAGAGAGAGAGAGCGAGAGAGGAACGTGCTCTCTCTCGAGAGAGAGAGAGAGAGAGCGAGAGAGGAACGTGCTCTCTCTCGAGAGAGAGAGAGAGCGAGAGAGGAACGTGCTCTCTCGAGAGAGAGAGAGAGAGAGAGCGAGAGAGGAACGTGCTCTCTCTCTCGAGAGAGAGAGCGAGAGAGGAACGTGCTCTCTCTCTCGAGAGAGAGAGAGCGAGAGAGGAACGTGCTCTCTCTCTCTCGAGAGAGAGAGAGAGAGAGGAACGTGCTCTCTCTCTCTCGAGAGAGAGAGAGAGAGAGCGAGCGAGAGAGGAACGTGCTCTCTCTCTCTCGAGAGAGAGAGAGAGAGAGCGAGCGAGAGAGGAACGTGCTCTCTCTCTCTCTCTCTCGAGAGAGAGAGAGAGAGAGCGAGCGAGAGAGGAACGTGCTCTCTCTCTCGAGAGAGAGAGAGAGAGAGAGAGAGAGCGAGCGAGAGAGGAACGTGCTCTCTCTCTCTCTCGAGAGAGAGAGAGAGAGAGAGAGAGCGAGAGAGGAACGTGCTCTCTCGAGAGAGAGAGAGAGAGAGAGAGAGCGAGAGAGGAACGTGCTCTCTCTCTCGAGAGAGAGAGAGAGAGCGAGAGAGGAACGTGCTCTCTCTCTCTCGAGAGAGAGAGAGAGAGAGAGAGAGCGAGAGAGGAACGTGCTCTCTCTCTCTCGAGAGAGAGAGAGAGCGAGAGAGGAACGTGCTCTCTCTCTCGAGAGAGAGAGAGAGAGCGAGAGAGGAACGTGCTCTCTCTCTCGAGAGAGAGAGAGAGAGAGCGAGAGAGGAACGTGCTCTCTCTCTCGAGAGAGAGAGAGAGAGCGAGAGAGGAACGTGCTCTCTCTCTCTCTCGAGAGAGAGAGAGAGCGAGAGAGGAACGTGCTCTCTCGAGAGAGAGAGAGAGAGAGCGAGAGAGGAACGTGCTCTCTCTCGAGAGAGAGAGAGAGAGAGAGCGAGAGAGGAACGTGCTCTCTCTCTCTCGAGAGAGAGAGAGAGAGCGAGAGAGGAACGTGCTCTCTCTCTCTCTCGAGAGAGAGAGAGAGCGAGAGAGGAACGTGCTCTCTCTCTCGAGAGAGAGAGAGAGAGCGAGAGAGGAACGTGCTCTCTCTCGAGAGAGAGAGAGAGCGAGAGAGGAACGTGCTCTCTCTCTCTCGAGAGAGAGAGAGAGAGAGAGAGAGAGAGGAACGTGCTCTCTCTCTAGAGAGAGAGAGAGAGAGAGAGAGAGAGAGAGATTCATAGATTCATAGATGTTAGGATCGGAAGGGACCTCAATAGATCATCAAGTCCGACCCCCTGCATAAGCAGGAAAGAGTGCTGGGTCTAGATGACCCCAGCTAGATACTCGTCTAACCTCCTCTTGAAGACCCCCCCGGGGTAGGGGAGAGCACCACCTCCCTTGGGAGCCCGTTCCAGACCTTGGCCACTAGAACTGTGAAGAAGTTCTTCCTAATGTCCAATCTAAATCTGCTCTCTACTAGCTTGTGGCCATTGTTTCTTGTAACCCCCGGGGGCGCCTTGGTGAATAAATACTCACCAATTCCCTTCTGTGCCCCCGTGATGAACTTATAGGCAGCCACAAGGTCACCTCACAACCTTCTCTTGCAGAGGCTGAAAAGGTCCAGTTTCTCTAGTCTCTCCTCATAGGGCTTGGTCTGCAGGCTCTTGACCATACGAGTTGCCCTTCTCTGGACCCTCTCCAGGTTATCCGCATCCTTCTTGAAGTGTGGCGCCCAGAATTTCATGCAGTACTCCAACTGCGGTCTGACCAGCGCCCGATAGAGGGGAAGTATCACCTCCTTGGACCTATTCGTCATGCATCTGCTGATGCACGATAAAGTGCCATTGGCTTTTCCGATGGCTTTGTCACACTGCCGGCTCATGTTCATCCTGGAGTCCGCTAGGACTCCAAGATCCCTTTCCACCTCTGTGCCACCCAGCAGGTCATTCCCTAGGCTGTAGGTGTGCTGGACATTTTTCCTCCCTAGGTGCAGCACTTTGCATTTCTCCTTGTTGAACTGCATCCTGTTGTTTTCTGCCCACTTGTCCAACCTATCCAGGTCTGCCTGCAGCTGTTCCCTGCCCTCCGGCGTGTCCACATCTCCCCATAGCTTTGTGTCATCTGCAAACTTGGACAGAGTACATTTGACTCCCTCGTCCAAGTCACTGATGAAGACATTAAAGAGTATTGGTCCAAGGACCGAGCCCTGCGCGACCCCACTGCCCACACCCTTCCAGGTCGAAACTGACCCATCCACCACGACTCTCTGGGTGCGACCCTCCAGCCAATTCGCCACCCACCGGACTGTGTAGTCATCCATGTCACAGCCTCTTAACTTGTTCACCAGTATGGGGTGGGATACCGTATCGAAGGTCTTACTGAAGTCTAAGTATACGACATCCACCTCTCCTCCTGTGTCCAGGCATTTCGTAACCTGGTCATAGAAGGAGACTAGATTGGTCAGGCACGATCTGCCCGCCACAAACCCGTGCTGGTTTCCCCTCAGCATAATTTGCCCTGCCGGGCTCTCACAAATGTGAGCCTTGATAATTTTTTCAAAGACTTTACCAAGGATGGAGGTGAGACTGACTGGCCTATAGTTGCCCGGGTCCTCCTTCCTCCCCTTTTTGCAATGGGGACCACATTAGCCCTTTTCCAGTCCTCCGGAGAGAGAGAGAGGAACGTGTTCGAGAGAGAGAGAGAGGAACGTGTTCGAGAGAGAGAGAGAGGAACGTGTTCGAGAGAGAGAGAGAGGAACGTGTTCGAGAGAGAGAGAGAGGAACGTGTTCGAGAGAGAGAGAGAGGAACGTGCTCGGGAGAGAGAGAGAGGAACGTGCTCGGGAGAGAGAGAGGAAAGCTTGCTCGAGAGGCAGAGAGAAAGTGTTCTTGAGAGAGGGAGAGGAACTTGCCCGGGAGATGGAGAGGAAAGTGCGCTCGGGAGAGGGAGAGAGAGGAAAGTGCGCTCAGGAGAGAGGGAGAGGAAAGTGCCCTCGAGATGAGCACACTTTCCTCGCTCTAAGAGAGAGAGAGAGGAAAGTGCCCTCACGAGAGAGGGAGAGAGAGGGAGAGCGGAAAGTGCTCTCAGAGAGAGAGAGAGCGGAAAGTGCTCTCAGAGAGAGAGAGAGCGGAAAGTGCTCTCAGAGAGAGAGAGAGCGGAAAGTGCTCTCAGAGAGAGAGAGAGCGGAAAGTGCTCTCAGAGAGAGAGAGAGCGGAAAGTGCTGTCTCGAGAGAGAGGAAAGTGCGCGAGAGAGAGAGGGAGCGAGGAAAGTGCGCTAGAGAGAAAGAAAAGTGCGCTCAAGAGGGAGAGCAAGGAATTGGGCGCGCTCTCTTTCGAGAGGCATTATGCGCTCTTAAGAGAGGGAGGTACCGTGCGCTCGAGAGAGAGCAGGGGCGTGTGCTCGCGGGAGAGGGGCTTGGACTCGAGATAGAGGGGGGTGTGTACTTGAGAGAGTGGGGGCGCTTGCGCTTGAAAGTTGGGGCATGCGCTCTTTCTCAAGAGGGGGACGTGCAATCGGGAGGAGGGGCGAGAGAGAGGGTGGTGCGTTTGAGAGAGGAAGCGGCACGTGCTCTCGAGATGTGGCATGCACTCTCTAAAGAGAGGGGAGTGTGCATTCAAGGGGGGGGTGTTCTCTCTCGAGAGAGAGGGGGGCACGCGCTTAAGAGTGGGGGTGTGCGCTTGAGACCGAGAGGGGGGCATGCGTTCTCTTGGAGGGGCATGCGTTCGCAAGAGAGAGGGGGGCATGCGTTCGCGAGGGGCGGGGCGTGCGCTCGAGGGGGCGGCGTGTGCTCAAGGGAGAGAGGGGCGTGCTCGAGAGAGAGAGAGGAGGGCCGTGTGCTCGAGGGGTGGGCATGTGCTCGAGAGAAGGGGGCGTGCTCAGAGAGAGGGGGGAGTGCTCAAGAGAGTGGGGGTGTGCCCAGTTTATTGAGAGAGAGAGGTCGGGGCATGCCCACTCTCTCTGTCTTGAGAGCAGGGGGCTGACAGTGCGCTCTGTCGTACCTTATCTTCATCAACATCTTGGCCTTTTTGGTAGGGGAAATACCATGACCACCAAGATGGTTTTCCTATTGGCATGAGTAAACCACTTTGTGGGGGGTAGTAACCTGACTGAGGTAATGTATAGTTAGCCTCACATTTTCACTTCTAGTGGGAAGCTCTCTGCTATAGGTTGACTTTATGGAAATAAGTCTCTTCCCTAACTTGATGCTGCAGCTATATGGCAGAGGGCAAGTGAAACTCAGGGGCATACAAACCCCAAGTCTCCAGGCACATAGGATTCACACCAAAGGATTTAGAGACACCTGAAGCCCCAAGCTGAGGTTATCAAGAACCATATGTGGCCCTGCTACCGCCAAGGATACTTGTTGGTAGCAGGGTTATATATGGGTTTTGAATAATTCAAACAGATATGGATCTGATCTGCCTAATTTCATGACTTGGGACATGAAAAATTTTCCTTTAAAAAAAAAAAAAAAAAAGTCTGCTCTTGAGCGAAACAAGGTTCTTTGGGTAAATCTGGTATCTTTTATTAGACCAACTCAAATAGTTGGAAAAAATCTTCTTTGCAAGCTTCTGGGTATTAATACCCTTCATCAGGCTGAGGAAGCACCTGCAGTTGGTGTGTGCTCTTCCTGGATGGAATGAGTAGTAAAGAAGCCAGAGGCTGGTATGTGTGCAAGGAAGACAGTCAGTGGCAATGTAAATTAAGGAGTCAGTGGATGAGGGACAGGTTGGGGGAGGATGGGAGTGAATGTAGCCGGGAACTAGTGGAGAGGTACATGGGGAGTTGGATGTTAGACAGGTTATAACGTGTCATAAATGAAATGTGAGAAATGTACCCCCACAGGTAATTGGGTATTCTTGTCTTTGATAGTTTTCCAGTGTGCGTTCATTCTGGCGCACAGTTGTTGTTTGGTCTCTTCTACATATTTTCCATCAGGGCATTTGGTGCCTTTGGATGAGAGAGATTATATTTCTGGAGGTGCAGCTGTAAGCTTCAGGAATACTGATTTTTGTGAGGTGTAGTAATTGTGGGGGTGGTGGAGATATGTTGGCAGGTTTTATATTTTTTGTCATGGCATGGCCTGGATCCATTCAGTGTGTTTGGGGCCGTACAGACAAAGAGAGAGAGAGAGAGGAGGAAAGTGCATTCCCTACTTTTTTTGTACCAGGACCAGAGCTGACCCAAGCAGGGTGCAGGGCCCAGGGCAAATGGGCCTGTGCAGGGCCCTGCCCCCATCCTGATCCTGTGCGGCCTGGATGCAGAGATTTTGCTGCTGCCATTGGCGGTGGGTTGGGGGAGGTAGTGAGTAGCCAGGTGTGAAGCCAGCAGCGGTGGCATGGAGTCACTGCAGCCGCTCCACTTAGCTCCGCAGGGCCCAGGACAGATGCCCTGATTCATGTTTCCCACTCTTCCCCCCCCCCCCGGGACGGCCCTGAGCAGGACCAGTTTGTAAACATCAATGGCCAGCCCTGACCCAGTAAATAGGTTAAGTAGAAAACAGCCCCTGGCCCTGTTGGTGCCCCTCACCCCTGACCTGCTGCCTCCAAGCCCCCAGTGTGTGGGGTGGGGTGCACATGGGGTGTGTATGGGACATGGAGGGGCCCCAAGTAAGCTGGAACTCTGCCAGCCTGCAAGGGAAAAACCACAGTTTCCCACGCTTCTGCCTTTCAAAGGATAATCCATTTTGTTCACGACCCTTTCATCTATTCTTGTGAGCCACTTCTGGGTCGCAACCCATGGTTTGAGAAATTATGCTGTAGATAGGAGAAATCTGCACTCTCTAGAGAGAGGGGGGAAAAGCATGCTCTCTAGAGCAGGGGTGGGCAAAATACAGCCTGCAGAGAGGGTCTTTCTTCAGCCCACGGCAGTTCCCTTAGTCCCACCTTGCCCAAGCACCGTCCTGTCCAGCCATGGCACATATTGCTGTTGCCTGGGCATGTAGCAGGGTTGAGGCTGCTCCATGGGTGGACTGCCTTTCTAGACAGCCCAGGTAGCAGCAGTTCCTTCCAGCTGCCGCCACTGCCTGGCCCCAGCCTTGTGGTTCCAGCAGGAACCCATGCACAGCTCCGACCTAGCATTCCCCATGCCTACTCTGGACTCACCTGCACTGAGCAGTGGTGGCGCCAGGCAGAAACTGTTGCTCAGTATAGGGGAAAAGCAGCCCCTCCCCTTTGCCACTGCCAGGCGCTTTCTACTGCAGCCTCCTGGACTCCACACCGGGATCTCCACTGCTTCCAGGCTGCCCAATGGAGCAGCGGTAACAGCACAGAGCAGATGCAGGGCAGCCTAGCGCGGTGTCCAGCTGGCTGTAGCAGGAAGCACCTGGCAGCGGCAAGGGGGAGGGGTCACTTTCCCCTGCCCTAAGCAAATTTCTTCCTGGTGCTGCTGCTCGGCACAGGTAAGACCATGTCGGGTTGGGGTTGTGTGCACGTGGGTTGCCATTGATCTACTCCCACTGGGATGAGTCTAGAGCAGGTGTTGGTCGGGACTGGGGCTGCAACAGGAAGGCACCGCAGGGCTCGTGGGCTGTTCCGGGGTGGGGGCAGGTGCTGACTGGCTCAGGGGGGTACACATGGTGGGCTCCCATGCACACCCTACCATACCCACAAACCTTCCCTCTGCAAACAGCACAATCGCACTGTCCCCCACACACAGTCACACACCCCACAAACATTGCAACCACCCTCCTCGACACTCCCCACACACCCCCTCACACACCCGTGCGCCTCTGGGGGGAGCCCACTTACTGCTATATGCACACCCGCAAACCCCATACACACCCACACATCTCCACAAACACTCCCCTACAACCTCCCCTATACCCATCAACACTCCCCACAATATACAAGAGTAAGACTTTATTTTGCGATATTATACAATACACTATATATGCTATGCAAACACACAGAAATCAGGACAATTTAAACACACGCACACACACACACACACACACACACACACGATTAAATATTGACAATAACATATTGTTTTTTTCTGGTTCCAAGATGGCAAAATCCCATCCCAAAAGGAGTACTTTCAAGGGCAAGGGGAAGGACTTCTGGTGGCAAAGGTCAGAGGGTAGGGGGCAGGACTTCTGGTCCCAAGAATGGTGACTGGGAGTGGGGCACCTGTCAGGGGGCAGGGCTACCAATAGTTTACCAATTCTCATTAAGTGGTCCTATAGCCAAATGAATTGCCTGCCCCTGCTGTAGAGGAAAAGGGGGAAAGCACTCTTCGGTGGGGAAGTGTGCGCACGAGAGAGAGATGGGGGGAAGTGCTCTAGAGGGAGAGTAAGGAAACACTCTCCAGAGAGGTGGAGGGGAAAAGCGCTCTCTAGAGAGAAAGGGAGGAATAGCACTCTAGAGAGAGCAGGGGAGTACTTGACAGAGAGGAAGAGGGAAGCGCTCAGGGGGATGCGCTATCAAGATGGGAAAAGAGGGGATGTGCTCTCTCAAGGAAGGGGGGGATGTGTGCTCAAGGGAGGTGGGGAAGGGCAATGGTGGGGAAGGGCTCTCAGAGGGAGGGAAAAGGGCTCGCGAGAGGGAGATGGGAAAAGTTGAGATGGGAGTTGAAAAGCCCTTAGGCAAAGGGAGGAAATGCTTTCTCTAGAGCAAGAGAGGAGGGAAATATCTCTTTAGAGGGGGGTATCTCTTGAGAGCAATGGAGAGGGAAAAGTCTTGTAAGAGAAGGTAAAATATTTTTCTTGATTTTAATACATTGATCTAACAGTGATGCACTACACATTATTCAGCTTTGTTGGTGTTATTTAGTAAGCAAGGCAGGTTAAGTTCTTAAGGTAGCTTACCTGAAATCGTAAGTGACCTACATGCCAGAAAATATTTGCTGTTACACTTTGAACTGCTTAGTAAGAAAAAATTACTGCATATTTAATATAAGTTACTGTCCAGCACCATTGCTTACGGAGTTGTATGCAGTACTACAGAATAGTATACCTGTTAATTGTATATTATTCCGCAGTTAAGAATTTCTTTGTAGGTACAAAGGGGCAGTAATAGTGGTTACAGATTCAGCTTTTAGATTTCCTAACTTTCCTGAGCCTGCTTAGCTATATAACTCTTCCCTTTTGATAAAGTAAAATTTTGGGTTTTTTGAGATTGGGTAGTTTTGTTTTGGGTTTGTTTGTTTTTTTTAAATGAAAAAGAATTTTGTAACAGAAATATTTGGATAGACACCACTAGCCTTCCTACAAGAGAGGTCTACAAGAGAGCTCCTTTCTTACATGTTTGGAAAGTCTACAAAAGAGAACCCCCTTTCTTTTGACAGGAAGCATCATGTAACCAGTAACCCTGTTTTCCTTTTATTTTATTTTTTAATAGCATAAATATTTTACTTTAAATCTCAATTCAAATTCAGTCAGCTAACTTCAGAGAAGTAACTTATTCTCTCACATTTTATTCTGGCAATGGTAAAAGTTTTTGGAAAGCTGTGTATGACTAAACATAGGATTACAGCGTTAAAATAATTTCATTTGCTACATTTGCTATGTGCCAGTGAGTCAACTTGGATCATGGTGTTAACTTGATCATGCAGCCTGATGCTGAGGTGCTGGACAGTAGTTGTGGGTACATTGATGTTACTGTGGGATGATATGTGGGATTTTCTAATGACTGGTGGAACTGGCTCTGTTGGTTTAATTTGTTTTATGGGTGGGGGGGAAAGAGTGGGGAATTCTTCCCCCCACCTTTTTTTTTTTTTCTTTTATTCCCACCTTTAGTAATGGGGAACAGGACCCCTCTGTTGGTTCTTTGGAAGATTGAAGTCATTTAGCTTTCAGAAACTTGCTTCTTTATCACCAATGTTCATCTTCCTAAACTAAAAACTTTTACATTTTACAAGACAGTTTCAGATGCTCATTCCTTCTATCAAGGTCATTCACAATCTTCCCATAGTCCTCAAATTCCTAATATTCCTAATTTAAAAAAAATAGAAAAGAAAAAGAGAGATTTTGAAATATTGGCAGATATAACAAGGAGCTGACAAATGTACCCAGGGAGAAAATGTATTCCCTTCTGCTGCTTATTTTTGGTAGATAAATTGGGAAATTGCTATTGCCAATTTCTGAAACATTATTGTAGAAATAAGATAAACAATGTGTCATATAATTCACCAAGTTGAAGTTTTTATTTTGATTTTAAAAATAATCATTTTTAGTGCGAGCTTTTGTATGGGCGTATGAGCACTGAATTTTTCCCCCAAAATGTAAATTCATCGGGAAGAATGTCAGAACAGTCCCCATTTCAGATCTTTGGTCCCTTTTTTCAAAATAATAAACTCTGAAAGTTATGGCAAAGTATCATTAGGAAGTTTTAATTTGAAGCAATCCAGTCTTCTACAGAAATTTAATAAGCTTGAATTTTGGTTAAAAACCTTGTCTTATGTTTGAACCAGTTCTTCCAGTTGTTGATAATGGGGAAAGGTTAATGCTATGATAGTGTGTCTTACCTGGGTAATATGAAAATCCTTATGGATTTAGGGTTGCTGTGGGGAGAGAGAGGCTGGAGTTTTTTGGTTCTTTGGTTCTTCACTCTTCTCTGTCAACTATCAAGGGAAACCTAATGAAACTCTAGAAGATTTAAAGAACTGTGAAGAAGTTTGTGAAGTTGATCTGTTTGTGTGCTACACAGTACTTTGATAATCTTTGTTTACTGGAGGAGATCTAAAACAGCTACAATAGCTACTGCTTTTGATCTTACTAGATAGTTATATAATCAGATTTTACAGATTTAAATGTAAATTTTCTATAATGCACAAATTTGCTTAAAATTATAATAGGCAACCATTGATCCTCTGGATTATGGTGTACACATAAAAGATCTAGTCAGATGTCTGATGAATCTGTTTGTATCTGACAGGCCCAAAAGTAACACAGCTTGTTACGCAGATCCATATGTTGTCTAAGTTGGAGTCCAAATTTGCAGCAAGTTGCTTTCTTTCTTGCTTTGTTTCTATCCTCTGGATCCAAGCCCCTTCATGTTGACTTGTTCCCTGTGCCAGATGTTCCTTCCAAATCAGACAAGATTCTGCATACTCCTCCCAGCTTTCTATGTTGATATTGAACGACTTCATATAATTTTTGCATGCATCACCGTATCGCCATAGTGGGCAACCCTTTTTTTTTTTTTTAGAGCTGCTATGAATCACACTATACAAAACGTTTTTGAGGATACAGTCTTCTCCCGTTCTCCAAACGTGGCAATGAATTCATATATATTTATACGTTTCCTCTAAATTGAAACTATTTAGCACTTCAGGTTATATTTATAATCTCCCAGGTGTGTTTTTTTTAATACTTTTGAAAACTTTTCCAACTTTACTGAGGAAATTTCCAGGGAACTTTAAATAGAAAAAGCATGCATTAATTCGAATCTGCATGAGCAAAATATTTGGTTTTATGGGTCAGATCAATAAACACATCCAGTTTAATCGGGAGTTTCAGTTTAAAAAAATTCTTGAAACTTCAGTTGAATTGCATTTCTAAAAAACTATAAACGAGAGCTTAAATTCATATTGTCCATTAAAGAGCACCGATGGTTTAGTTTGAGGTCCAGTCTTTGGAAACACGCATGTATTTCATTAGCTTTGTGTAGCATGTATGTGGATGCAGTGGAAATACTGTGTCTTGCTTCTAGCTCATCTGGGTTTATATCCACATGTGTGTTTTCCTTTGTTAGAGATGATCCTGTGGCAAATATTTTAAGTTTAGTGACCTTTTACCTTGCTATTTTAAAAGTAGGCAATACTAGAAAAAGATAATTATTGCTTATCTTAAAGGATAGGATTTCCCCCCTAACTTTCAGCATCTTTATTACAAATCTTTGCCTTATTTTTTTTTTTTCTTCCTGGTTTAAAATTCTTAAGTGCTACAAGGAAATTAAGGATATTTGGCTCTCTTACTCCATTATTGCAATTTGGAATTTAGCATCATCAGTGCCAAAGGACAAAGTGGCTCATTTGCCCAAGGGGGACAGGACAGTGATAAGATGATTTTTCGTCAAGGATCATTGGGTCGTAATTAAGTTACATTCATGGCTATTGCTTTTTGAAGGATGATTGGTAAATGACAGGCTTCATGTGCTTAGTACGGACAGTGTTCACTAGGGTTTTTTCTCCCTCTGTCAGAAAATCCTGTTGAGCCTGATAATGTAAATGTGGCATTTTATTCTGAACAAAAGAGCAGGGAAATGAGCTATCTTGTCTAATCATTCAGTTGTTTAACACCGACTTCCAGTTTAGACTCAATTGGCTGGAAAGCACTTGACATGTGAAGTTAGTGCTGTTCGGAACGCATGTTTGAGTAAATTTTAAAGTAAGTGACAGCTAAATTGTACCTAGGGAAATTACAAAGCCTTCAACACAGTTAATTTTTTGGGGAGGATTAGTTGTAATTGCAACACCAGTCTCCTTGAAGATTCCTCAGTATAGCTGATGAACAGAAAAACATTTAGCTCTTTCAAGAGTCCGTTCTCTTAACAGAATAATTTTTGTAAAGCTGATTGTACCTTACTGAATTGATTTCCCTCCATGCTAACATCTGCTTCAGATTTGCAGAGGATTTGTTTTAAGAGTGTCCGCCTGCGCCCCCCCCCCCATCCCTTTTTTCTCTGTCTCTCTCTGTGTCTGTCTCTCTCTCTCTAGTGATTTCAGGTTTGAGAGCTTTTCAATCAGTAAACCCCTTAGGTAAATTGCCACTTCACTAAAGCTTTATGCATAATGTTGCAGCACTTCATTCCAATTAAAATCAATATTTGGAGTCTTATTTTTATCAAGCAGACTATCTGATTGTAAGTAAGGAAAGTTGTAAGTAAAAGGGTTAAGTGTAGAGCTATATTCTTGAAGCAAGACAGGAGAGGCTTATTTTATTTGAAGTTAAAATGGGTGTATGAGAGAAGGATTTAGGTACTGTACATTATTGTTACAGAACTTGATTATGCAGTCACTTATGCATGTGGGTAACTTCACCTGAGCAGACAGTCCTACTGAGTTCATTGGATAAAATTAATCTTGGGCATTTTTTCTGGATTGGGCCCAAAACATCCAAGCACCCCAGACAAAAAATAACTTGCTTCCTTCTGTCCTATACTTAGAAAAGTCTGAATTGAGGAAAAATGCTGAGTTAGGGCTCATCTGTCATTATGTGAGGGACAAGCATAATACACTTATGCCAGAGACTGCCTCTGTCATTTAGGTTATGATAGCATGCATCTCTCTTTATTAAATAAAGCATCTTCAGTGAGAGAAGCAATATTCCAACTGTTTATTTATATAATTTTTTTTAAAAAACAAGAGTAGGTTTGTACCTTAGAAAAGGAAGACAAATGCCATTTCAATAATAATTAAGAAAATAAAACTTGAATAGCTAACCAGTAAAAGCAAAAGCAAAACCATTTCTGTTCAGTGAAACATAGATCATGTGAGTTTGTTTTACAAATGTATGCCTCTCTTGATTAACACATGGATACAGTTTTGCAGGAGCAGTTGTGAATATTGGATCTGCACCTCACCTAAAACCTGCTAAAATCACTGGCTCCGTTAATTAAAGTGGGCTTTGGATCAGGAATTCAGTCAATTTTATTATCCTCTGGGGCATTTAATTTGGCTGTTGATGAATGTTTGTGACATACAAAGACTGTTTAATATCTATTCAGTTACATATACACAAACGCATCCTGTTTTAAAATGAGTTGATTATGTCTACAGGTTAATCATGAAACTGTTCATAGTTTTAAAATGAAGAATTAATGTGAACTTCAGCAAAGGCTGAGGTTTATGACAGAATTGTAACACTCGTGCATGGAGGTGTACTTTCTTTAAAGCAGTTTTTACAAGAATTTACAGATACTGTGACTTAGAGTAAATCACATTAACCCAAGCACAAAGTCATTTAAGCCTTCTAATGTGTGGTGGGGAAGGGGGGGGGTCATTACAGTACTGAGTCAATTTCATTTTTATTATAAATTTTTGTGTTGAGATTTTGTTTATTTTCTTTTTTGCTTTGAATAGTCATTGACTACCTATCATATGCATTTAACTTACAAATATTTTGTAGTAAATCGTGGTGGTTTAACCTTGAAGAATAGAAACTTTATAGCAACATTTAATGAATGAAATTTGGACAAATGAAGTAGGTTTTTATCTATAATCTTAAATCCATGTAAGAAGTTTGGCTGCCTAAAGCGCAAACCTACTTGGGGTCTGAATGGGGTACATCCGTATCTGGTATAAACAGCAACCATAATAACATTTATAATATTTCCATTTTTGTTACCTGTCTTTCATTGACTTATTCTGCACACACAATATTAACATCTTTGGAAGCATACGTTTAGAAACCAAAAACTCTTAATGTCCCTATTTGATTGACATTCCAATTATTCATTCATTTATTTATAGCTTTGACCTAAAAACAGTCACTCTAATGCTGTGGGAATACAGCTGAGATGATACTATTGCAGTTTGAGAATCAATCTGAAAAGCTGAATTTACCACTGAAAACTTTAATTTGAACATATGAATGTTGTTGTGCCCCAGAAGAAATTGAGAGTGGTTTTCTGTAGAACTGATTTTAAAGGTGTTAACAGAACTTGCATCTAAAAGCAGGAGAAAATAATGATTATATAAAGCTTTATATCCATCTCTGGTAGCTACCATAGTATTTCTCTTGTATGACAGTAATCTAGCCTGCAACATCGACTTGCAGTTTTGAAATTAACCTGTAATTTTGTCTTCACCCCAAATGACAAAAATTCAAATGACTCTGTGGGGTACCAGAAGATGCACTGTAAACAGGGTTTAGTAAAGGGGATAAGGTAGAGATCCATCAAGTTACACTCATTTTCAGACTGTCAGTATTATTGCAATTAAATTAACACTTCTGCATTTTACCTTTTAGTAGATTTTAAAATATTAATCCAGATAAGATGGTAACGACTTCTAGAGTGGAATAACATTTATGTAATAGAATATTTTTGAAAGTGAAGAGAAGGTCATATATTTGCAGAGGCTGATTTGACAGTATTGCTTCCTTAATTCAAGTACTGTTTAGGTGGTCAACAGAAATTTCTGAAAAATTCAAAATAATTTCCCTGTATCAAGTCAGCAATTATAATGTTCACTAGCCTATGGTAACACGGTTTTTAGGATGCTCTTTTCTTGCCCATCTACCCACGTTCCCTAATCTCTGCATATTTTGGCAAGATATTTTGTCAACAAAAAAGTTGGGGAGGGGGTGCCACTCACAAATACTATACTAAATATTGTTCTTTGCTTTGTTCATTGTTTTAAAATATCTTCTACGTAGGTAACTCTTCTCCAAATCATTACTTAAGTCTCCTATTTCCTTGTAACTTTCGTACCTTCTACTTCTGAAATCCCTATACTTTACGAAGTACAGGTTGAGCTGATATGTTGGTATATATTATGTTAGATTAGCAGGGTTAACGTGTGGCAGGCATACCACAAGTAGCATTGGTTAGCCTCCTGTGTGTAGCCCATAGCAGATTGGGTAGAGGGCGCACGACAGAATCCAGAGCACATCAGGCAGAGGAAGAGGATTGGAGTGGCACTCAGTGAAGATGCAGGACTAATCTGTGGTACACTTGCCAAAAAGGTTGGCCCCCAGGGTGCTAGATTATAAGGTCTCCAAGACAACCATCCTATTTGGTTTATGTTTTATTTTAAAATGGTTACAGCACTCCAGGTTTCTTAGAGCACTGTACAAATTCTTAACCCTCAGATTAAACCTCTGGATGAATGAATATTTTTAAAGAATATATTGAAATTCCAGGTTGCTTTGTGGGTATCCTGTGAACCTGTATATCATCCAACAGAAAGCAAACTTTGTGGATCTACTTAGAGCCCATCTTCTTTGTACAAATATGTAAAAAGAAATATCACAGTTCTGAAATAACACTAAACATATAAATCAGTGTGGTGGGCTGTACTTGCATCTGCAAGAGGTGTGAAACAAGAACTCTAGCAGGCAGTGTGGGGTACTTAATCAGTTGAAGCAGTTAAAAATTGAAAGCGTCTCAAAATTTAATATCAGGTAACATTACTAATTTAATTTCAGTTTTTAATATTTAAATGCAGCTACCATGGCATTTCTAATCTGCTGCAGTAGTGGGCTTAATTCAGGGAAATGCTGCAAAAATTAGGTTCAGCTTGTTGCATAGTGTACAGACCTCTAAATACAGTTAAACCATAGTGAATAATAGTCACAAAATCTACTCAGAATTCTGAGAATGAAGATCTAGTCCTTAGGGTTGATAGTGGCTGGTGTTTCTCTAAGTCGCTGTAAAAAAAACTTAATTTATGACAAACACAAAACAGTTGAGCATTTACAAATTTGCCATTTGAATTTACATTTAAAAATAGCTTGGTGGTAGGTGAAAAAGAATCATTTGAACAAGTAACATATTATTAATAGTTTATTTACACACTTTATGATCACATGGATTTACTTGAAATCCTAAGGACACTAAAACAAAATGTCTATGTATTCTTCCTATGAAGAGTTAACTTTATAAACTGTATTTTTTCTTTATCTTAATCTTATTGTATAACTTCTTCTTTCAAGAGGTGACATGCGAGGAGCTCTAGACACTACAATTCACTTGTATCGGAAGTATAACTTTACCACTGGACCCCATAAATTGTTCTGTAAATTGATAAAGGAAGAAAATACAGATATCCTACAGGAAGGTTAGTTGGATATAGTAAATTTAAGTTATTTGGAGTATTTTTGTGTTACCTGTATATCTGGTTGAGTAAATGAAAGAAGGGCATGTTGAGAGAGTTTACATGTATATAACCTAAATGCTTCAGTAAGACATCCCTTTTATTGACTGAAAAAGTGACTCTGGTTTTCAAATGTAGAAAAACTCAAATGCTTCCACAATCAGATCTCTAGCTATCACCAAAGGGGATCCCAAAATTAAAATACTGATAGATTGGTAGGCATTCTGCTTTATCTGTGTATATTATTGATATTAATAAGGCATAACTTTTTCTGTGTGCCTGTCTCCCAGTGCTTGATTCTTTGGTTAAGAAATTGCAAATCCTTACCCTGAGGAAATATAGAATGCCAATTTGCAATCTGGTAATGCTGCTGAATTTTATTACTGTAAGATATAATGCACATGAGTTAAAAGATTTGAAATAAGAGTCAAATATCAAGCTTACAAAGAATCACGTAATATTTTTGTAATCATTCTTAGTGTCTATTTTCAGAAAATGGCTCCTTTAGCACTTAATATTTTGTAAGTTGTATGGAATCTTTTTGAGATTATTTTTAGTGCTTCTTTTTAAAAGCTTTTTTTTGTATATTAAACAGATAAATTCACTGAATTTTCTTTTATATAGGTATAGATTTCATCAGCAAAGAACAAGGTGAAATATGTGTGCTCCATGATCTCCTCTTTGCCTTCCTGGAACTAGGAAAATACGACGAGGCCAAGAAGATCATTGAGGTGGGATTTTAACTACCATACTCTAATCATGCCACTATTTAGACTCTTAATTAGAATACATTTTAAATTTTTAACCTTTAATTAGATTTGTTCTGATTCATGTTAATAGAATTCAATTCCAGTAATGAAGGGAAAAAAAAGAACTCGTCCAGCTTCTTTATTGTGTATAATTACAGTTCAAAAGAGAGGCAATCTAGTTGTGTATTGAAATTGTTTTCTTACTTTCTCAAATTCACTGTTATATATCCAAACGATATTTACATATTAAATATTGAACTGTGAAACAATTAAATTAAACTAGCATTCCTGAGTGTAAAGTTGCTAATCCTTTTTCCCAAGGAATACTTTATTCTTAAACACACTGGAATTTAATTTGCTGCAGACCAGGCTTAGATTTATTTGTAATGCTCGTCTACAAGTTAATCAGCCGAACAAGTGCTGTATGCTACTGTTTGGCATTTAATTTAGCGATTTTTTTTTTTTTTTTTTTTTTTTTTTTTCCTACTATAGTAAGCAGCTTATAGGAAGTGGTAGGTGACAAACTTGGTCTATTTAGGATTAGTATATTTTATCTTGACTTGATTGAAATTTTGCTTACTGAAATTGATAAGTCAAAAGGGCAGCTGTAAAGTCTGCTCAGATTTTGATTATTTTTCTTCTGAGCATGGTTATGTTTTGTATGGGTTTTTTCTTTTTTTTTTTTTCTCTTAAAGTCTACGTTATTCATCTAACTAACACTGTTTGGGGGGGTGCAGAATGTATGACGTTCTGGCTTCCATGCCTTCCTTTACTCCTCTACCCTTCTCTTTCCTAAAGAGAAAGTTATTTTGGGGTGATCTTTTGAAGAAAAATTATACTTGAGGTAACAGAAATCCTCACCCGAATTAAAATTTCTTACGTAAAAAAAATGAGATGATATGCTCTAGTACTTCTTGGTGGAACAAAATTATACCTTTTGGAAAATGGTGTACAGTTCTGGAAAAAGAAAGCAGTACTCTTGTAGTGAAGATTTTGGTGTTTTTAAAGCTTTTTAAATACAAATAATAGAAAAAAGTGAAAAATATCAATAATGAGTAGTAAAAGAGCCATTTCAGGAAAATAATATTTTAATAAGAGGGTGACTAAAGTATACTGGTATAAGAGAAAAGTGAAAGGCGATGGGGGAAAAGGTGGAGATTTAGACGTAGAATGAGCACAAAGGCAAATAAGATGTTTGATTTTTCTGTGTGTGCTTTAACACATGATTCATTGGAACTAAGAGGATTTTGTTTCCTAGTTTGTTCATAGGTTCTGACTTTTGTATGTGTGTAAAGTATTTCTTTGCATTGAAGGTAACCCATGGGTTTAATTTATTCTTTTTTAACACATGACTAAAGGCCATTTTAATTTTTTTATAAATAAATCAGACAGTAAACACATTATAAATAGTAGCCGATTTATCTTTGCTGTTTCTTTAAGAATTGAGAATAAGAATGTGGTGGTTGACGACAATGTTTAAATACCAGCAAGAGGCAGGGATTCTGACGTAAACCCCAGCACTGTTATCAAGAGACCAGATGGACATCTGGCTGTTCTGCTTGTCTTTTTATGCTTAGTGGATTAGGATTTCCTAGTCTTATTTAACATTCAGAAGTTTTGATGTAATCTGGATGTATATGGACTAGATTTCTTCTGAACAAAGTGTTTTCAACAACTATTCAGTCTTACTGGCTACTGATCAACTAGAAAGGCAAAAACAATTTCTACTGTTCTAGGTTAAGTTTCGTAGAGCAGTAGTCAGTAGCCTTTTTCAGACCTGTCTGACCTAGCACAGGTAAAGAGAGTAGGGCTGTGCGAAATTTTGCTGGCCATTTTGTTTCAACACTGTTTCAACTCATTTTGAGATCGAAACAGCCTTGAAACAAAACAAGGCTAGTTTCAACTTTTGAAACGTTTCAACATTTTGACCATAGCGCTGGGGACAGAAGTCAGTCCAGCTGGGCTGATGTCCCAGCCCCAGCCCTGGCCCGATCCAGCACCGGGGATGGGAAGTCAGCCCAGCTGGGCTGGCTGACTCCCTGTCCCTGGCCGATCTAGCAAAACGAGGAAACAGAGTTGAAACAGCCTCGCTGTTTTGACGAAGCAAAACAGAATAGCTGTTTCGAATCTAAATTAAATTTGATACAAACGCCGTTCCATCAAAACCTTGAAATTCAAGGCGAAACGGAATGGATTCAGAGACAGGCAGACACTAGGATCTGTCCAGTCCCACCACTTCTCCCCCTTGTGGCACAGAGAGAGCTCCCACTAGGCCAGATCCAGATTGCCAACCCCTATTGTAGAGAGAGAGATTATCAGGAGTATTTAGTATGTACCTGTGTTTAGGAGATGGTACAACAGACTTGTTTAAACATCTGAATTTATAGCAATGTATACATATATCTATAGCATGTATGTGGACATTATGCATGTATTAACAGGCTCCAAGGCTATGAGTGTTAAAATTATCCACAAAGAAAAAAATGGCCCTAAAATTGGTATCTTTTTTTAATCTGAAGACAGTTTTTATAATTCCTTTTGGTTTGGTTTGCCTTTCTTGTTTTTTTTAGATGCTGAAGTCAGTGCATATAGTGTAGTGTATGTGACGGCTGTAGCCTGCTGTACATGTCCTACACTAACTCAAGATTTTTTTCAATCAAATTCCTCTTCTCATTGGTCAGAATTTGGCTGGCTGCTTCCTTCTCTCATAAAATTGGGCTGTCACCTTATGAGCTAGTCTTTTTTGAAGAGCTTTCCTGCCAAACACCAAAGATGATACCTGTTGTGAACTGTCCTTCAGGATGCACTTTCATCCTCTTAGAAGTGCATTGCTCATTAGAGTGGTCATATGACTAACATAACTAATAGCACTGATTATACAAATCTAAGGGGTTAATAAAGATGGTGACTGAAGCTGAGGGTTACCATGGGAAGCTGTTGTTTAGGAAGTGTGGAGGTGAGGAATAAGGAGAAAATAATACCTGAGGCTATTAAGGGGAACATTATTGCTTACTGGAGATCACTACTTCAGCCTAGTGTTATAAAATCTAAATGTGTACGATATACTTCATAAATTAAAAAAAAAAGTTACTGCCCCAAAGGACTTGCAGCTGTGTCCTAACTCTTGAACAAAATTCAGTTATGTAACTGTGTGGGCCAGGAGCAATCCGGGCCCTTTTTCGCGCCGCGCGGGCTGTGGCTAGCAGCCCGGGCACGCTGGGTCGGAGAAAACAGGCGGCATGCTAGAATTAGTCACGGACGCTTAATGGTTAATTTAAGATTATTTTACTTACACCGAAGATGGTCACGGTGCAGGCAGGAAAACTTGCTTGAATTACAGTTGCAGATAGAAAAGAAGAGAGGCGGACTAGAGTTCCTTCCCGTGAACATTCTTCTAGCCCATCGGGTTGGAGGCTCTAAACCGCGAGCCCGTCGCGCCAACCGAAGAAAGTACTCGAAGTAGAGAGCTCTGAATAGACTCACACGAAGTTTGCTAGGCTCCGTGGATCCTTTTTGCGCGCAGGGAAGAGGGATACGTCGAGGATTGCGCTCGGTGACGGGGAGAGGCTAGAGGCTGATCAGACCCCTGTTGCCTGCTTGAAATACGCTGGGTCCGATAGGCTCCACAGTGCTTAGAGATCTTCACACAGTGTGAAGTCTCCTCCTCCTGGTGTTCGTGGAGTCCTCCAACTTGGGCGGAAACCACGCAAGCCTTTTATACGGCTAGCAAGCCAATCACTAGCCGCCACGTAGGAATAATTTAGAACTAGCCGATGGTGGGGCACAAATTTGAATACGAATGGCGGGAACTCCTTGCAACGTGCATTTCTGTGCTGCAACAAAGAAATGCACCCTGCAAAGAAAGCTACTGGTGGCGGGAATTCTTTTGCACCGGGGTTCTCCTCTGCAGCAGAAAACTCCACCGTGCAAAGAAGCTGCAATTTAGCGGGAACAATTTAGCAGTGCCGAAGCACTCACAAAACAAAAATCACACCCTTGGGTTGTGACAGTAACTAGTCAGAAAGGCATGGAGGAGGTATCAAGAAGATATACAAAAACTCAGGTTATGGAGTTATTGAGGCTATATCTGGTAACCTATAATTAAAAAAACCCAACAGATTATTTTATTATTAACTAGATTCATTTTGTGGAGGACAAGGATGAAATCGTGGAAACCTGAAGACTATACATGTGGATAATAGCAGGTTGTGTTAGAGCAGTGGCTCTCAACCTTTCTGGAATCAGGGCACCCTCTCCCCAACTTTTTTGAATTTTCTGGCATCTCCAGTTGAGAACCACTGTTGTGCTGCATCAGCTTACCTCGGTGATTCTCAACCAGGCCTTGGTAACCCCAAAGCAGGGAGGAAAGCTGGCTGGTGCTACAGCCCTTCCTGGTCCAATCCTGCATAGCAGCTCCCAGAAACAGGTGTCTGGGTCAGCTGGAACTTTCCCATGCTCTTTCTGGGAGAAGTGTTGGGTTGTATCAGGAAGGGCTGCATATGGCTCTCTTACTTGCTTTAGGGTCCTCAGAGAACTCTACCGAGGCAGGACAGTGCATGTGTGCCACAGCCCTTCCCAGTCTGACTGTGCAGCAAGGGTGTGGGGCATTTGCTTGGCCGCTGGGGTGGGTGGGGAAATCTCTCATCCCCCCCTTTGTTGAGAACCACTGTGGGAGGATCAGCAAGACTCAAATAAGAGTGGTAGGGTAAAGGAACAAGGGAAAATGTAGATATAAATTTCAGGAGAACAAATCTCAGAGACAGGGCAGAGGGGCAGCGCTTGTAGCATTAAAAGAGAATTCTGTTCGTGGTGGCTGGAGGCATCTGGTGCCCCGAGATGTAAGTTATGTGGTGCTGAGGTAAATGGAGTACAGGTTCTGATTTTGACAGGCTTGAAGAAACAGCTCTGTCCACAGGCTTCCTAGTAGTTTGGTTTGATGTTTTTGGTTCATGATGACAGAATCTTCTGCTGCAGATGGCTGATGCATAAGCTTGAGGGGATTCCTCAGTACTGGTGAGGTTACAACACCAGCACTGTTCTTTCTCCTTATGAGCAGACCAGAGGTGGCATGGCATGGGTACATACTGTTAATCCTCACCTACCATTTTGATCACTGTCAACTGTTATAACAACATTATTTAGATTAGATTGCTTTAATTTATACTTGGGGACTAGGCTGAGCACAGTGAGAGGAATGGAGGAGGCAACTTCAAATTACTTTGGTACTTTCCATCTTCTCCTTTTGTGTGTCCCTTTCAGTGTAGCCTTTGGAGGTTTATTCTCTAAAGCAGTGGTTCCCAAACTCTGAGAGATTGCACACCACCAGTTTAAAATGATACAACTTTAAGAACCACCAGCACATTTTTGTCATATAAAGTAATTATAATAAATCTGTTAATGTGTACCACTGACAGTTTGTCTGCATACCACTGGTGGTACACATACCACAGATCAGGAACAACTGCTCTAAAGATCTGTTATCATGATTGTATTACATCACCTTACAGAAGTTAGAGTCTGGTTATGACTACTACTTCATTGTGGTCCCCAGTTTAAAATGTTAGGTCATCTCTTAATACTGTTTGTGCGAATTTGCAGACGCAGTTCCTTATTTAAACAATTGTTTGTTAACATTTTTCAGACTAGCGTTTATGCTTTTTTTAATCATGGGTAATCCTGTTATCAGAACTTTGTGATCAGGCATCCATTCACACTGGTCTGTGCTAAGGAAGTTGTTTCTAATCAGGTTGAATTTTCTTTTAGCTGACTATGCTGCTTAGTTTTTTATTGCATAGAATTCATGTGTAAATGTGTGTTAATTTATTAGATTTATATGCCACCCTTCCCAAAATACATATTTTGGCAGTGGTTCAGAAATTTTTGGTCAAACTTTTGGTTTGATCCAATCTTAACACACTTTTTCTGTAACAGTTGAGCAGTGTTTCATAGTCCATGCCTACAGTGAGGCAGAAGTGCTGTTAAATCCATTTTCAGTATTAGTGGCTTAAGCTGGTCTGTAGAAGTTAAGTGCAGAAATTGCCCAAAAATTGCCTTCAAAGAGAAACTATATCAGTATTTAAAACTTTAGCCATTGTATATAGCTTCTTTGAAGATGACATCACATCAGAGTCCCCAAATGTTAACTGCTATAGCTCAGCAAGAAACTAGGTATATGCTACAACTTAAAACTGGCAGGTAGAGGTGCACTGATACATCAGTCTATATCATGCAGGCAATGATAAAAGGAAAATTGACATCGGCAATTGGCTTTTTTTTGGCTGATGTTGCTGATAAATGTCATGTACGTGTGCGCAGCCGCAGCATGCACACGGCCAGCCCGACAGCTTGGAGAGCAGCGTCTAACTGGTAAATCTGTTTTGGGGAGAAGGGTGTTGGTGTGTGGCAGATCAAGACCCATGTGATGAGGGAGAGAGTGGGGCTGGGACAGAGGCAGGTGTTGTCCTGCCAGAGTGGGGTGGGGTGTGCAATGGAGCAGCGAGAGGCTCTTCTTGGGGGCACAGGGAGAAGGGGGACATATCCCACCGCTACACACCCCACTTGGGGCAGGCAATGGTGGCGCTGGGAAGGGGGGCTACGGGGCTGTAGCCCACTATATGGCCGGCCCCCCCCACTCCAGCTCTGCCGTGGCCTACCCAAGCTCAGCCCCGACCCAGCCCCTCCACTGAGAAGAGCTCAGCATCAGCCCACAGTGGTAGCCCACCCTTGTCCCATGAACAGATCCAGGGGGCACATGCCTCCCATGGCTACCCTGGAGGTGTACATAGCAGTAGGATCCATCCCCCCAGATGAGCCATGTGACTCGATCCTTTGCCCTGCCCAAGCTGGACAGCGCCTGCCTCTGCACCAGCCCCACTCCCTCCCTCACTACAGGTGCCTCGATCTGCCCCCCACACCTCTACCACTCCCCCAATTTGCCCCCTACCCCTAAGAGACTTACCAGCTGGGCACAGCTCTCCAAGTTGCCAATCTGCATGTCGGCAGTTGGATCAGTATTGGCTGATATGGCTTGTTAATAATTGGCCCTGGGTATCAGCTCAAAAAATCATTATCGGTACACCTGCTCTAGCAGAATGGGGGAACAAAAGAGGATCATGAGAACCGTTTAGGTTAAATGATCTATAAAACAATGAAGGTTGTAGAGTAAGTGAATAGGATTTACTATTTACCATCTTGCTTAATAACAGAACTCAAGGACATTCAGGAATTTCATCCTGTGGCAATGTGTTGCACAATTTTAATTATGTGCTGCGTGGAAAAAAAAACCTCTTTTTGTTAGTTTTAAACCCCATTTCTTAGCTATTTCCTTTCTCCCAGAGGTTCCGCTCCCAAGGAGGCCCCAAAATAACAGTACCGCAATGCAAGCTAGCCATGGTGTTACTATCAGCCCCCAGCAGCTGGTATTGCCCATTGCATTATGGTTGCCATATTACATCTCTGGGAGAAAGGCAGGTTCCACTGAACGAGAGCAACATTATCAAGTAAAATACCATATTTTCTTGCATACCACATGCTCCCAAATAATTTTCTAGGATTTTTTGGAAATCTTAGAACAAAAGATTTTTCCAGAGTCATGTCCTAAAGCTAGATTTTTCAGGAATATTTTGTGCCACAAAATGACTGCCAGCTAGTCTCTGTCCCTTCCAGGCTATTGTTAGCCCTTTTACAGCCACTCTTAAATTGGCACCTGATTTGTGGCAGTTTTCAGAAGTGACTTAGAGATTTAGAAGCCCAAGCCCACATCCAAATCCAGCTGACGCTCAGCTTGACTTAGATTTCTAAGTTCCTAAAGCACTTCTGCAAGTTGGTCAATTACATACTTTTGAAAATTTTACTCGTACAGTGGTGTGTGTTCAGGACTGTATTAAGTGATATGTGAATGTACCTGATGAAACTTCATGAAAGAATGAAAAACCTCATCCTTTTGAAATGGAATTTCTCATTTTCAAGTGCAATAAAAAACTTCAGTTTGAAAGGTACAAGTTAATTGAGTGCAACTTGTTTTCTAGCATCTCCAAGTGAAAACATGGAGCTGTACCATTTGTAATGTGACCTCTTGTACTTGTTTTTATGTTATTTGTAAACACTTGAAATTGATGAGGTAGATGGCATGAGAGTGGCCTCATTTCATACAAATAAAGATTGTATAAACTAAACTATCCTAAAATAGAACACTCCTTTCATGAGAAGATTTATATAAATGTGCTGTGCTGGAAGACTGCTACTACTACTTCCTTTTTCCTTCTGCTGATAGCTACCCTACTGCTGTCTTCTTTGAAATACAAGAACGCATTATTCCTTACAAAGTTTAATATCATTAATTCTCATTTTGATCATTTGCAAAGATTAAACGATTCATTTTTGAGTTTGTGCTTTAATAAAAAAATTAGTGGTAGCCAGGATCTGGAGTGTCTTGTCATAGCAGTGGAGAACACAATATACCAAAAGCAGTACTGCAGTTATTGGCAGCACAGGTAGCAAGGCCTAAGGGTAAGGCTCCTTGATACTTCCCATATGAGACCCATTTTTCACTTTTTTTTTATTACTTTGAGGCTGTAGCTGATTGGGAGGAAGCTTTTATGTTTGGTGTCTAAGGGCATGTCTACATTTCTCATTTTCTGTGCCTGGTAGTGTCTTTCTGAAACATACCTCGCTGCTGTGTTTTAATGACATAGTAGTAGTACAGTACTATAGGTAGGTTAATTGGCTCTGACTCAAAGACATGCAGTCTTCTATTTGACCCACAATATTTCAGTTTTGTTAGAAAAGCCAGTGGAGAGCCAGATTCACGAAGTGGTATGAGGAAGAAGTAGTAATAGTGAAGAGTCACCCTCTTTTTTTTGCCCAGTAATCTAGTGGCTAAGGTACTAACCCAGATTTTTGTAGACCTAGATTCAGTTCCTTTCCTTGCCAGAGGAGATTTGAAACCTGCCTCCTGAGAGGTTGCCAGGCTGGGTACTTCTCATTCTCTGTATTCATGCATATAGAGGTATTTTTTTACAAAGTACAAAAGCTCCAAGAGTAGCCTATGAAAGGGTGATAGGAGACCCAGAGGGTGGTTTCATCTCCACCCCAACCTCCTGGAGTTCTTTGAATCTAGCCCAGGAATTTTTTTCACATAAAACTAGCAGACTTATAATTTTAGCCATGCCAAAACTATTTGTATTTTCAGAGATGTAAGATTTTTTTTGTTTCTGTTTTTTGGGGAAAATCTTTTATTGGACCAACTGAGTAGTTGGGAGATATGTTAGACAAACTTTCAGGTGCAAAGTACCTTTTCAGAATTCAGGAAGGAAGCAGATTTGCTAAATAAACCTACACTGGCTCTACTTTTTTCAGTAGTTTCATGATTTAGTAATCTTAAAACATTTGATCTAACCTCAGTTTCTCTTCTTTCATTCTTCATTCCAAACTCCATTGGAACTTTTTAGGGAAAAATGACTATACAAAGCATTTTTTAGTCTACTGTCTAACTAAACTATGAGTGTCTTATCTGCTTTGGGGGACGTTTGTGTTTTTTTGAGAAATAGGAGTCTAAAACACTTCTTCCTATTTTCATCATTTTTGGATCTGGAAGTAATGGATAAAATTTTGATATTAGGTTTATAGCTGTGCTCATTGGCCCCATGCTCATTATCTATTATATAGTGGATATAATATAGTATTATATTAATATTGTATTCTATAATATTATATATAAATAATAATAATATTATAATAATATTATTATATAATAGAGTAACTTTAAAACTTTTCATGCTTGAAATGCAATAAAATTGACCAAGGTTTAATTTTTAATTCTATCCCTAGTGTTTTTCTTGGTCCAAAGGAAGACCTACACAGCTGTACCCTAGTAATGGAATATTGGTCATGTGAGCATACCTAGTTTACGATGACCTTAATTTTTTTTCTAGGATGATTTTTGTGGCTTTCCCTTACAAAAAGGAAAGTGATAGCTTTCCATGGGCTTCATGCAAGATCTTATTTGGACTCATGCAAAATTTCGTTGTCAGCAGCTGACTAGTAATTTGAATTTTGAAAATGGCACCAAAGAACTTTGCTTTAAAAGGTATGCAATACAAGAGTAGGTTAGGCAGATTTTATGTGCAAGTAAATTCAGTTCTGACACTAGGTTTCCTCCCACCTTCTTTGCAGTGCCACCAGGTTGTACAGCAATCTAAATTAAATATAAATCCTTCAAGAAAGGAACTTGTCATTTTTGTCTTTAAAGCAGTCTACATATCTATTATACTGTAAAAATAAAATACTTTTAACTACCATACACAATCCCTTAATAATTCTTATATGAAATACAAATAGAAGTTTACATTTTTAATAGTATTAGCAAATTGGTAGTATTTTTCCAGATTCTTCATGCTTTGGGGGGTTATTGAATCCTCGCTAGGAAAGAAAGAAAAAGGAGAGGTTGTGTGGCTCAGTATGTGGCTTCTACTAACCTAAAGAGACTTGAGTTGTTTACACATGTTCAGATGAGCTGGGAGAATTCTCCTGGGTTAGTTTTCCTGGTAGAAAAAGTTAACTGGAAACATCTGCTCAGACATTTGCATGCCAAACTGCAGTGCAGCCAGGGGGTTCCTGCGCACACATCTCGGCTGACCTAGACTGCCTCACAGGTTGTGTCTTTCTGCACCACAATGTGAGGATTGTGAAGGGGCTCCCAGCTTGGTTGGAGCAATAGAGTCCAGCCTGAATGTCCCACAGTTTCTGTGGATTTGTGGAGGGGGGGAGCGTGCGAGTAAAGCACCCTGGGATGCTGGAGAACTGTGCTGCAGCTTCTCTCAAAAAAGGTATGTGTACAGATGTTTGCTCTCCCAGTAGACCTCTCCACCTCTTCTTTCCTCCTCCTAGTCTGCAGTCTCCTAGTCTGCAGTAGTCATTTAACCCTTGTTGTTCCTGAGCAGCCATTGCTTCTTTGGGAGGAAAATGTTGTATGTCTATACACTCCTTGGTTTCTACTGGGAGAGCAGCAACTTTCCCAGGAGAAAATCTCTGTACATGGCCGTTGGTTTGGCCTTGCACAGAGCAGGCTTCACTTTTATACAGCACAACTTCTTCCAGGGCTTCATGTTTCAGACTTGTTAGACCTCGTATCTCCAACCCTATGCCTTCATTGACTTTGACAGTGCCAGAGAAGAAGAATGTTCCTGATGCTGGTGTCCACTATGCTGGTCTAGTCACTGTGTTGTCACCCAGGGGTCTGCTGTCTTCTCCTACTACCTCTTAGATGAACCTTTAGGCAGGGAGCACAGGAGGGAGAGGAGAGAGGCATAGCCCAGAGTTTCGGGATTTCTGTGGAGGAAGCAGAAGAACCCACACACACACAAGCTATTGGACATCTTGCAGTGCTCAACTAGGTTATTCTAACAGTTAGTGAGGCCATTATGAATCCTGGCAGACTCCTGCAGCCTTGGCTTCTACAGCTACGAAGATCAGCAAATGCTAGAGTCTTTGCCCTGAGTCTGGCATTCTCTGTACCCATGCAGCTATTGGGGGACCACTGGAATTTGTGTCAAAAGTGCGCTGCACAGCAGCTCCTTCAAACTTGCAGTTTTCACCGCGTGCCCCCGCTGCCCTCCACCGCTGATTGGTATAGGGTCCCCATTGGCCTCGCTGCTTGCTCCTGACAGCTGGGAGGTGAAAACTATGGTTTTAAATATGCTGTGGTTTTTGCCTCCCATCTGGTCAGCAGCAAGTGGCGGGGCTGTTGCCTGTTGGAGCCCCTCTGCCATTCAGTAGCAAGAGGCAAAAGCCACAGCATATTTAAAATCATGGTTTTCGTATCCCTGCCAGTCAGGGGCGAGCAGTGGGACTGATGGAGCCCCTCTGCCAATCGGGGGGGGGGGGGGGGGGGGGGGGGAGATGGACGGCAAGGTTAAAGGAGCTGCCATGCAGCGCACTTCCCGTCTAAATTCCTGTGGTCCCTAAGAATAATTTTAGAGTGTGGGAAAAACTGGCTTCCTTCATAGACAAGTTGTCCTTTGATTTCTTTAAAGCATAAAGCAGTAGTAATGGTTATCTAGACCTTTTTACAAGTGTCCTTGGGTGCACTTTTCACAGTTTCTTGTTCAGTAGCTTGTGCCATAGTGATGGATAACACATCCTATCTCCAGGGCTCCAGCTTTCCTTAGGAGGTATGAAATACTGTGGAGGACTTTCCATTTGATGGAACAGAGCTTCATAACCCTAAGACTGATGAGGTCCTGCATATTCTAAGTAACTCAAGGGCAATCCTGAACCTGTGCCAAAATAGAAATCCAAGTAGCCATCATAGTTAAACTACTAACTTTCTTCTCAACCTCTTCAACCTTGTAAGAGATTGAAGAAACCACCCAGAAAGCTGCAAATCTTTATAAGAGAAAGCAGCCCTCACAAACATCAACTCATAACACTTAAGATAGTAAGCAGAAGTTTTTTGATTGGACTTTCTGAAGGACCTGATCTTCACCAGCCAGCTAGTGGAAAATATTTGAATTATCTTGCATTTGTTCCAGACTTTTGGGTGTGGCTAAACATCCATAAGTCAAACCTCATCACAATTTGGAAACTGGAGCTTCTAGGTGCCAGTGCAGGCATCCTATCTCATGTGTTCTAGAGTTGGACCATTTTCATTGGACACGTGGAAGCCAAACTGATGGCAGCTATTAAGACTTGACTCTCCTTTCTAGTGTGCACTTACATGATGTTGTTATAGCTGTATCCCAGTTGCAGGCGAGGTTGACATCATTAATCACCTTGTGAAGACATTCCAGAGTAAGTTACCCCAGTCTGGCTTCCATTTACCTTGAGATAGAAGCAGGAAAGTATCTGAAAAATATCGTCTTTAATTTTGCATGACTTCTGATGAGTGGCTTCAGAGAGGTTCATCTCCTTTAAGCCCTCCCTATATAGCCATTTTATCTGATCTGTACTTGCTGCCTTTTATTGCAAAACATCACTAACTCCTACAATTCAGCTTTTTGCCTGTCTAAGGGAGCCAGTGAAGCCAAAGACATTCAAGATTTTCTCCTCATTGTATACACCTGTTAACTTTCTTATAATAGATGATGCCTAGATCAGTGTCACATCTTTTCCCCTTTTAGTTTAGTTTCTGCAGCATTCCCTGCATGTTGTCCACAGAGAAGGCAAAGAGGAAAGCTTCTATTCCAAAGCAGTCCCACTGTTGTTAACCATTTCAGTAATCCCCAGGAGGGAAACCTTTACTAACTTTTTTGGAGAGCTCATTAAGAATTCTTATTTAACCCTGTTTTATCTGCCAACCTTATATCACCACCTCCCTGGCAGAACTTTTTATTGAACTTTATCTTTTTATATAAAACCTCTTAATAACCTAGGGTATCTAAACGATTTCTGAGGTGTTTGTGAACTAGCAGTGGACTTATATCATGCCATCCATTACAATATCTGAATCTTATGTGGGCCATTGGCTATTTTGTAGAAAAATAAACCTTTTAACCAGGCTTGAGTTGTACTTTGTGCAGAAATCTTATCTTCTGTTCTAGAGTTATATCTATTGCAGTAAAGCTGTGTACGTAGTATATGAGGACATGAAAATATTTTAAAATTCAGTAGCTGGTGAAAGTCAAAACCTGGGAAATGAACTCTCATGGATTAATGTATAATAAAAATTAATTTTAAAGAATACTGTGCATGTTTCAACAGATGTTTAGTAAAATTGTGGCAGTAAACTGATGTAAGCACAAATTGTGACATGCATTTTGTTGTCAACAGACTTCAAGATACGAATTGCCCCTGATTTTAATCTACCATAAAAACAATGAAAATATTTCTAGGTTTGAGATTGAGAGATTACAACCCTCTTTCATCCAGATTGCTTTCTGTAATAATCTACATCATAAAATTGAGTCTCATGTTGATTTTTATATTGCAGATAAAACTGGTGGAGAAAAATGTTACTTGATTTGCAGCAATAGAATTTAGTGTTTAATAATGTAGGTAGTATAAGAATGATTCTATCTGTTTGACATCAGAAATTTAGCTCCCAAGACTAATTTTGGGACCCCATGCTTGCAGCCTGGAGCATGATGAGGACAAAGTTAAAATATGGATACATGAATATATATTTTATGTATATAAAATATGTATTTATTTGCATTTACTTACAAGTTCAGGGCATGCTGTTCTGAGGTTATAATATTGATCACTTTGAAAAGGTGAAACATCTCAAATGAGCAGTTTTCAGTGGATTTTAAGTTGCTGCTGTTAATGCAAAAGAATTAATAATTTGAACCATTTCTATCCAAAGAAAAGATGTTTAATGGATGTCTGGGAAAAGGACTACTATGCAACTTTTTCTGTTCAATTATCTCACTGTCAGTGCTATTGGTTTTTCTGTAATGCTCTTTGGTTCTCTATTTATTGGAAACAAAAATAGAATTTAGAGTTTTAGTTAGTTCCATATACACAAACCACATTTTGAATTTCGTGGGGTTTTGCATCCTTTCAGGACTTCGTTTTATTTTTCCTATTTTTTTCCCCCCTGATCTAAAGTGGTTTCTTAAAGGTATATTCGGGGTGAGTAATTTTTCACATTTTTTTGTAAGTTTGGTAAAATATTTTTGGCTTGAAAAGGATAACATTTTAACAGAAATCTTTCTAAAGTTTTGGATAGTATAACTAGTTTCCTTAACAGTACTTCTAAATTGTTTTGTCACCTCCCACAGCCATTTTCTTCTAATTCTGACTCTTTAAGAATGATAAAATTGTTAATACTGTTGGTTCAGCATGCTAACTTCTGATAGGCAGGTGTTCTAGATGCAAAAGCCTAATGGGTTGCTACTCACTGGCTGCGTCTACACGTGCATTTCATCTGGAAGCAGTTTACTCTCAAGAAAACGCTCCCAGCCAGGCGTCTACACGTGCAGGGTTTTGGGAGCAGATTTGCTGCTCATGGCAAATGTGTTCCCACCCTCGCTGGGCCTGCACCGGCCCTCTGCAGCAGGCAGGGGGAGCTCTAGGCTCCCCTTGGGTGCTAGTGAAGGGGCTGGCAAGGAGGACCAGACCAAGAGACAGCTGTCTGCTGGTGGGGGCTGCCACATTTCTCCCTGTTGCTGGAGGGCTGCCTGCTAGCAGGGTGGGGACAATGTCCCCCTGTCCTGGCAGCAGGGAGCTCTTGGCCCCAGCTCCCTGATTGGGGGCAGGGAACTAGGAATGAGCTGCAGGGGAGGGGCAGGTCACAGCCCCCTGCCCTGATTGACTGGTGGGGCAGCTAGCAGGGAGCCCCCAGCTGGGCGGGGATTCCCTGCCCAGCTGGGGGCTCCCTGCTAGCTGCCCCACTGCAGCTTTTTCCAAGCCCTGTGCCTCAATCGTCTGATTGGGGCATGAGGCTGAAGAGTCTGTTCCCTGCACAGCTCTAAGGGGGCAGTGGGGTCCTAGCTCTGTCCCATCACTCACTGTCCCGCCTCTCACCCAAACTGGATCAGTCTGACCTGCAGCCTAATAAGTTTGTCATCCCTGGTCTACATTGTTAAGGCAGCAACTGCTGCTGTTCCAATTAATGAAGTGGAACCATTTGATATTTGGGAAGTAACCATTTTGAAAATATTCCTAGGTTTGCTTTCATGTTTCTTGCTCTCCATCCCAAGCAGAAGTGTTAGTGGAAGAGCACGTTGTTGTACCAAAGGAAATAGTCTTTTATTAGACTGAATCATGGTCATTCACACATCACACAGTGAATGTGTTTGTTGCGTTTCTATAAACTAATAAATATAATCACTTAAGAGAGAATTTTGCATATCTGCAAAGTTCAGTAAAGTAAATTAAATGTCTCTCAGTTCCTGGTGGTCATCATACAAAAAATACAGAGTTAACACTTAAAATTTAGTATGCTAGGCTGCTTAATAGAATTGTTGATGATTGCTAAGTAACAGCAAATGTAAGGGCCTTCCTAGTTGGCTTCCTGTTAGAGTTGTATTCAATGGCGTGGAGTCAAGATATGTTCTTAATCAACTTAGTTTATAGTCTTTGAACAAAAGCTCTCAGAAAAAGAGCATGTAGATATTCCCTGCTGTCCAGCAGTCTCCAATTTGCCTGTCCCATAGAGCTGCTTTCTAAGAAATCTGACTGTCAAGATTAAAGCAGAAAGCAAGTCCTACTTCTTGTTTTCTGTAGTTCCTCCAAAGAAACTGCCTCTGAAAACCAGCAAAGCAGCATTTTCCAAGATTAAAAATTTACGTGTGTCAGGATTCATTCCACAAGGAAAATGTACTATTTAGTGATTCTAGCGTAACCACACCGTAGAGTGTTTTCAGTAGTATAATATGTTGATATGGGTAGTGGTGAAAATTTTAAGTTATCACATTAACATTTTCTAGATGTACTTATCAGTGGTACTAATAGATAAATGGTTTTATGATTTTATATTTAAGAAACAAAATTTACATGTAATTAAGATTATTGCATGCATGAGGGCTGAGTTAAACTTGTGTGTACAACCTTAAGTTTGAAAGTGTCTGGTTCTTGTGTATTTTACTGTGCAAATGTAGTATTTTAAAGTAACGTTTGGCTAGTTGAAGGTGGCGAAATACTTGTTGGTATTATGATTTATTATGCCTAACTCTGCATTTCATGCAGCAGAAACGTAGTTAAGATTAATTTAATAACTTGGCCCAGCCAAAATGTTGTACCACAAGCATTGTACCTTAACTTTGTAAGCATCTGATGAAGTAGCCTGGGTGGAAGATCAGATGAGCTCAAGTAATGAAAACATTAGTATATAACTTTTAGCATCTGGAAAGTCTCAACCCCTAATCCTACAAAAACATCCAGGCAGGTGAATCCCAGAGCAGAGCCCCCATTGACTTCATTAGAACTTCATGGAATTGAGCAAGATTTTGCAGAGATCATAATGGAATTAGAGCTATAGTCCTTGGCATTCTTTTTTTTTAGATTCAGAACTTTATATATACATGTGCTGTGGTTGCATCCATGTTGGAAGCCAGGGTTAAAGATAGAAACGAAATGCATCATATTTCTATCTAAAGATGTCTATTCAAAGGAGTTTAAGATCATTAGGAAGACATCAATGTAGCATGAAAATGTAGTAGCTGTTTTGGTACTGTTAATGCAAGTCTTGGGTATATAGTCTGATGTAATTCAACAGAAAACTGCCTGCTCAGCTGTTTCGTACTATTGCAGGATTTTTCAGCTCTGAACAGATGGATGCCTTTGTCTGAAAAATGCCATAAAAAGTTAAAGCAACAGGTAGAGTTTCTAGAATTGGGCTAGGTCTTGATGGCAGGCTAGTTATTATACAGGTATAGCTAAAATAATCTTGAGCTTCTGTGATAGAAAAAAAGAAAGATTTAAAAGGTGAAGATTAAGATTAGGTTTTACCTAATTAAACCCAGTTAAGATTCGGCTTTACCTTTAATGATATCTTTCCAAAATTTTGTTTCCTCCTCACTTTGTTGTAATGTTTGGGGCTGCAGAAAAATGGAAGAAAAGGCCTAGCAGGACAGAGAATTATTTACCTGTAACATTACCTTCAGCCATCGTTCTGTAGCATCTTTTGGGGATGGTTGTTATAGGCTTGGCAGATATCAAAAGACTGTATATCCAGATGCTACTTCATCGTGCAGGTGTCAAAATGGGTCTTCAGAGTTCTGGCCTGCGGTATAAAATATACCACTGCTTCTGATTGTTGCCACTTTTTTTCCCTCTGTGTAAATGCATGGAATCAGTGATTGAATTTGTATAGTAGCATTTATACATTATAAAATAATGTACACCCCTGAGCCTTAAAAGGTCCCTTTTTTTTAGTGTGAAACTAATGAAAAATAATGTAGTGCATTAATTTTTCTACAATTCAGAGTGATGAGTTAAACCATACTGCTATTAGTTTCATCTGTCACTTTCTGATTTTCATAACTGTCACAATACTGTTGCTTGGGTTGCCAAAGAGAAAACTTGAGGAAACTGCCTGTGGATTTATAGATCCTATATTTGGGGCATAAGTTGCTTGTCACTGTACAACCTTTCTTAAAAGTAAAATAAAATCTGATAGAAAAGAAACTAAGATGCACAAACAGCATATACTTTTATTTTTATGCATGTACTGTATGTGCTGCTAAAATATAAATAGTGATAAAGTATTTTAACTGGAAAAGGAAAAATAATTAAGGTAATTGGTATTTTATTGAAGTTTTGTTAGGTTGTAGCACTTGGGATTCTGTATTTTAGTTTGGTGCATTGTAGAATGTTTGTTCCCTGCTATACAGAATGTTTAAAGTTCATTAAGATGGTAAGAGATAAGCCACAAATATGGACTATCGTACAGACCCTAGAGATTTAGTTAATCTGACCTAGATGTTCTTTTTGTTGATTGAGACCTACTTGTATATGAAAACACTTCTCAGTTTCAAAATGAAACACAAGACTATCCATTGTATAACTCAGCTGCCCTTGTAGTGACAGATACAGCCATCATTTCTAAACAGGGAGGGATTTACTATATAAAGTTTGCAGCTTTGGAACTGTTTAGATCATTGGCATTTGGATAAGCAATGATATTGGAAGTTGTAAGTGAATGCAGCATTTGTGTTTTGCCATGTCACAAAGAGGATTGACCACAGATGGCAGTAACATACTTTTTTTTCTTTTTAATTTTCAAGAGCCTGTTGTGTAAGATTTTAATACTTGTTGTTTTAGGTTTCAGTGTATTTTATACACTGCTTTGTAGACGTTTAAATTTGAAAAAAATAATGAACAGGCACATATAAACATGAATAATTATGACCATTATGGTTTTGATGGACACACACTCAGTACCTTATTTCATGTACATTTTGAAGTTATACACACTTAAATCTTCAGAGATTATTGTTGCTGGGTAGAGTAAACTACCTTGCATTTGACACATACGGAGTGTTTGCATAGGGAGTCAGTGTGAAGAAACTAGAGTGCTGTGTAGTCTCACGCTAGGCTATTATACGATAACTTCTGCTATAGACAGGCTGCAAAGCAAATCTCTACTCACCTGTATTGGGAAGGAATCTTCTAGACAACCAGAGATAATATCACCATCTTCAATCAGTACTCACTATGAGGGAGTTTAGCACTGGTAAGAGATCAAAGAATACCCCAAAGCTGTTGACTGAACTGTTGACCAGTTGCATGTGCATATATGTTTGAGCAAAGGGAGATTGTACTACGACTTGCTAGCTCTTCAAAAAGCTTTCATCTGCCTCCCCAGCATCACTTCTACCATGCTCCAGTTCAGCTTCAGCTGGTTGTTCACCTCTGACCTCATCTCATGCAAGCACTGGGCCTTCTTAATGTTGGTAATGGGATTGTGTGTAATGAAGGATAGGTAGTGGTGTGTGTAATCTGATTACTGCAGGCACATGAGTCAATGTTGTCTGACCTATTCATTTCGTAGAGGTTAAGGAGGGAGAGAGAATTGATCTCTGCAGGACTCCAGAAGTGAGGGCTTTAGTGTTGGAGGTGGAATTTCCTGTCAGTGCTTGATGGGTGCATTACTCAAGGAGGAACTCAGACCATTTTAGCATATTACTCTAGACCTCTGCAACCTCTCTCTCAGATGAGACAGGTAGTGGGCAGTTTTGTGTGCTATAAACAAGGAGATCATTCCTCAGTGCCAATAAAATGGTTTCAGTGTTGTGTCCTGGTCTGAGTCCAAATTATGTCAGGTCTGAGACATTTGAATTCAACAAGCTATGAGTTTCCAGTGGAATTAGAAATTTCAAATTGAGTGATGCCTGGCCAGAACCGATATAGGTTTATGACGTTTTGTAACATAACTAGTTAAATTTGTTTCAAGGTAACAAGATTTGAAAAATCATTGCTGCAAAAGAGAATCATTAGTATTGTTTACCTTCAAAGGTGACTTAGGGCCCCGCTACACATGCTGATAAAGGTGCAGTGGAATCTAATGTGCAATCTACATGCATGGCAGGAGGCGTAATTGTGGATTAGATCATGTTGTGCCCTATCGTAGGTACCAGGTAATGCTGGTATCATAATTACGGGCTCCCCCTGCACTGGTTCCGTATTCCACAGCTAACAGGCCTCCGCAAGGCTCACAGTGGAGGCAGCGTTCCCAGCATTGGCCCAGCTTCACATCTGACAATGCTACCACCACTACGCACCTTGTCAGCTGCAGGGCTGGCAGTAGGTGGCACAGCCTATGGTTGGGAGCCCTTCAGTTGATGGGGTTCCCAGCCACAGAAGAGCACTTTGTTACATGTTCAATTAATGGCATAATTAGAAAAGCTACAAAGTTGTTCCCCATTTTTTGTGGATTTTTTTCCCCCTTAAGACAAGGAATAAGTTACAAAGTTATTTTACAAAAATGTGAAATAACTGTGTAGCTTATTGCTTGTTTTATTATGCCATTAATTGGTTGAATGTGTAGCTGGGTCACAACTTAAGGAATAAGTGTGTGGTTAATCACGCCTTAAGTATAATGTGTAGAGGGGGCCTCAGCCTCATAGTTGGTTGAGATGAATTGATTTGACTGTTCTATTACACTTTTCTGGATTGACACTGTTCAAATGATGTTTGAGGTATTAATGAAATAAAGGAGAGGCTTATGATACCTAGATCATAACATCTTAACTTTAAAGGACAGCAGACATACAAAGAACCTTAGAATAAATTTCAGTTTCAAAGTTAAAGCTTAAAAATGAGCTTCAAAGCACTGGAAAAATGATGCTTTCTAGCCCTTCTGACCCACCTTTCTTCACATTGTATCCCTTTTATAAATGGAACTCTGTAGATGTTGACAGTTCCCCTTTTTCTGCCACTGAAGCTAAGAAAAGTGGGTTCAAGAATTTTTGGGAAGTGGCCTGGTATACTTATTAGCAGCCAAACCTGGGGAATTAAAATAATGTAATAATGATTAATAATGTTAAATCATGTAAAAAATGGAAAGCTAAATGAACATTCATTCTGGAAAGAAGCTTTTCTCTTTCTCCCATTTTATTTATATGAAATCTCTTAACTGAGATTCTTCTCTGAAATCTCTCCTGAAATCAGTACCGTCTTTGGCAGTAAAAAAAGGTCGAACTTAAATATTGAATGTAGGCTCAAAGTATGCTGCCGCTGTGGGTTGCACACACTGTGCTCCCGGCCCTGCTGCCCTCCCCCAGACCCTCTGGAGTGCAGCACGTGCAACCTGCTGCAAGCTCCGTGCTGCCCCAGTCGCACTTACCCTGTGTGCACAGGAGCAGCATAGGCAGCACACAGGGTTGTGCCCCTTGCTGCTGCCCCTGCCTGCAGGGAAAGTGTGGCCAGGGCAGCGGGGAGCTTGGAGCAGCAGGCAGCTATCTGCACCCCCCACTGTGCCCTGTCGCACCGGGTCCCACATGCTACTCTGCAGAAATGGCAGCAAGGGCAGCACAGCAGGAAGCAGCAGATACTGGCAATGCTCCCCTGGATCTGGGGCTGGGAGGCAGCTGGGGCTGGGGCCGGGAGGCAGCAGCTGTTTGTAGCCTCCCGGCTGCAGCTGGCCCAAGTTCTGGGTAGCTGCTGTTAGCCATGGAGCCCGGGCTGATTGCAGCAGGGCTTCCATCCTCCCAGCCAGCTGCTGGGAGCAGCCCAGGCTCCATGGCTATCAGCAGCTACCCAGAACCTGGGCCTGCTACAGCCGGGAGGCTGCAAACAGCTGCTGCCTCCCAGCCCCTAGCTCTGGGAAAGCAGCAGGTGCTGGCACTGTACCTGTTGGGGCCAGGGCCAGGAAGCAGCAGCTGTTTGTAGCCTCCCGGCTACAGCCAGCCCAGGCTCTGGGATAGCTGCTGCCAGGTATCCCGGGCTGCTTGCACCCACCTGCCACCTGCTGGGAGCAGCCCACGCTCCCAGCTGGCAGCAACTACCCAGAGCTGGGGCCAGCTGCAGCCAGGAGGCTGCAAACAGCTTCTGCCTCCCCTCCCCAGCTCTGGCCCCAGTGCATGCATGCTGAGGAAAATGACCTTGCATGCTATGCTCAGCACATGTGCAGAGTTGCATGCAGGGTGTTGCATTCCTCCTTAGACAGCAGGTGGATCTGCTCTGCTCCATTTGTCTTTTAAAGTTGCCTCCACCTTTTTTCCTGGGATTCTGTGGTAACTCTCTGTTTTTACAGAAGGCAAAAAACGCCATGGGTTTTTATGGCTAAGCTTCTTTTTTCATGGAGTATCCGTAAATTTTGCAGACAGTTGTGCATTGCTTAGTTGAGGACCTGTTCTGCTTTGCAGTACTTCCAGACTCCATGTAATCTAGCATTCTTTAAGATGCTGTAAATTTAAGAATTTTTGCTGCAGTTTGTTATACTGCTGTAATCAGGTGATTGCTATTTTAGTGCATCTTCCTGCCTACTGGGAAATGCTGTCAAATTTTTATAGTTCTTAAGCTCTCTCACAAAGGTAATTGGGTAAAATAATGCCTGTTCCTGTTATTGTAGCAAAAGTTCAGAGGACCAAAGATGAAGTTCATGTTTTAGGTTCAGAGTAAAGGAAATGCAGACTGAGAGTGGAGTTCTCTGAAAAATAGCACGGTAGCTGTTGATTGAAGGAATAAACTGCCAGTTAACAGGGTCCTATTTCCTTGACATACGTTGGGAAGAGATTTTGGGCCAAATCAACAGACACTGTCTTGTCTATAACTTGAAAAAAATGGAATTAGACTACTAGGAAAACAGCAAAAAGATCCAATGTAGGAAAGAATTGTTGACAATAATGAAGTTTTAAATCAAACTCTATTTTCAATCTATTTTCAGTGTTTTAAGGACTTGAGAGATGGAATTATAGGTATTTTCATGAAGATGCATTAAAATAATGTAGTGGAATTTGTGCCATGAAGTACATGGGACCCGTCTACCTTATTTGCAGCCTATAATAATGATGATGCATATTTGTTATGAGCTTATTTACTGTTGAGAGTCTTGGAGTTGGGAATGGGAATTAGAGGAATGGTTTGAGGTGCTAATGGCTGGCCATGGTGTAGGATCATAGAATGTAGATGTTCCACCTAAGAAGTATTGAGGTAACCTTTTAGTTCTTAAGGAATTGCTACAGCATGTGAACTTTTTGTGAAGGAGGCTATGTGGGAACATATAGCATACTTCTGAAGAGGCAGTTGTGGTGTATGTAGTCCAAAGTGTAATTTTTTTTATAAGCAAAAGGAGAGAAAGCTCAATGGCATATTTGTGAAGATCAGGCAATTGTCAGAATGCTGTTTGACTATGTAGTCCTTTCCTGATCTGTAGTTGTCTCTGTAGATCCATACTGCGGCTGTTTAAAAATGATGGCAGGGTAATGCTACATTATCTACTCAGAGCTTTCAGTTGCTTTATCTTTTTAATTACTAACCTTGTTTCTTCAAACATATCGGAAGCACTTGAACTAAATGCATGGCAGTGTTGAAGCCTTTTAGGCAAACGTTTTTGTGCAATACATGAAAGTTTTAAAGAAAAGAAAGGAAAATTGAAGCATTTTTTAAATTGTATCATTTTTTATTATTGTATACTCAAATGGCTTGGTTGATTTCAGCATGTCTGAAGTTTTCAAAAAAATCATTTATAGTGAGAGAACAAACACAGTAATTTTCGTCCCCAAAGTGAACATTTAGAATGATATATGGCTACTCTTTGCATAGAATTTTTTATATCTTTACAAATTTTAAGTTGCTTTGGGTAAACATGGTTTTCTCATAGTTATGAATTAAGTTGTTAAGTTTAGAATCATGGGAACTTAGTCTTGTTTGAGTAATAAAAAACTACTATGGGACTTTATTATATCAACATGCCATTACATTTATGTGTTAGGAGAGTTTTAACTTAGCTAAATTAATTGACCTTTATGTGGAAATATTTTACAGACCCCAGGCTTGAGAGCTCACAATAAAAAACTGGACTGGTTTATGCAGAGATGCATCTCAAAAAGTCAGGTACATTTCTTATGTTGTTTCCTCTCTGTTTAATATTTTAGGACTACTGTGCTGAGTGTTACTTTATGATATCACATTTTTATATCAAGAGTAATAAAGCAAACCAGTACTTTTTATTTAATAATGGTCATTTGCATGCATATAAAGGGAAAATTACATATAATCAAAATATTCTAAATTTTTCAAACTGAAAGTCATGTACAAACACTAGTTTGCATATGTGATGGTGCATGTAAATAAAATAGACTGAGCTTTAATTTTATAAATAATTTTTATATTCTTTACCTTGTTTGTTCTCAAAGGTAACAACTATGGAAAATCTTGTGGAAATTACTCAAGGCCTTGTTAAATGTGATAGAGATGAGATGTACTACAACCTCCTAAAATTGTACAGTAAGTTTTTACAGTCTTTTTCCTCTTACAAATGGTTGTTCTGGTGGCAGCTTTCTAAGGATTTTTAAAACATTGTTATAGCTATTGCAGAGCCTTGAAAAATCTAACTGTCAAGGACAGTAATTTCTTGAATTTATCTTCTTTTTTAATTTTCCATGAAAACTATATTTATCAAAAGAGCTACACTCAGTGTTGCTATCTTTTGTGTAAGTTTGAAAACTTGCTTGTTCCGAATTTCATGGAGCCAATTATTTTGAAAGCAAAAGAATATGAGAGCCTATAAAGAAAATACTAGTATTTTTTCCTCTTGTGCTTTCTGATTCTACATTAGTTGTCTACAGTTGTCCATAGCAGTTGCCAAAGTTCAAGCTTGTTGGCTTTTAAAAGATTCACTTTATTTCATTTTATGAATAAAGTCAGACTCTTGAAAATGTCTTAAATTTTAGATCATAATAAAACTTTCCTTATAAGTTGTTTTTAGTTGTGCCAGTGATATTATGATTTTGGATAAAATTTGTTATGGAGGGACAGCAGGTTTGTTTAAAACGTAGACTTGTATATGTTTGATGGCTTTAAAACTACGTAGAGCTATTTTCTGTAGCAGATACTGAGTTCGCGTTGGGTTCATATAACAAAGCATTGATATAAACGAGCCATAAATCTCCTTTTAGTCCTCATACAGTTCCAATGTGTAGAATCCATTCCATTCCCAGAAGACTTTGGTGTTCATGGTCCCTATAAATGGGTTGGGGAGATCAAATAAAAAACCATATCTATTGTAACTTAAATCTAACTTGTAGGGCTGTTCCATAGATGTCTGCTGGTATGTTACAGCCACGATCCAAAACAGCCAGTGTACTAGCAGCAGTGTTTACTGGGTCCTTTTGTCCCTGCAATTACTTGCTTATTTCACCTTGCTGGTGAACTCCTTGGAGTTCACCAGAGGAATAACTTTGTACCTTTTGAATAGGTGCAGGTGGCACAGCCAGTCTACTTTCAGAACACCTTCACAGTAGCTATGTTAGACTTAAGTGCTACAAAATGTTGTGTGTTGTCTGTTCATCCTATTTTCACCCAGTTTGATTGAACTAACTCCTTTTATGTTTTAAAATAATATAAGGAAGGGAAAACCCCTGTTCCTGTCTTTAAGGGTGTTTTTACATATGCTCCGGGGGTGGGGTGTAGGGGCTTTAATTAGAGCGTCTCTTGGAACCACTCTAATTAAAGCTCCCAGAGCGTCTCGTGTATCAGCATCCCCACACTTCAAAATGGTGGCGGGGGCACTGTATCTTAAGCTCTTTGAACAAGCTTTAAAGTCCCTCCGCTGCCATTTTGAAGCGTGGGAATGCTGATACGTGAGACATGGAGGCTGGCTGGAGCATGGTAATTACCATGCTCCAGAAGACTTGATTAATCAACTCTGCTCCAATGTGCCGCAATTACAGTGCTTCAGAGCAGCCTCCCAGTTCATGTGTAGGCACCCTAAGTTCTTTGTAGCTGATGCGGATGTGAAGTGTATTGTTGGATTTCTTTAGTTGGATGTTCTGTATTATAGTAGCTAGACTGAATTTGTAAGCAATACTCATTAAGGACAGAAGGATGTGTGCATTGATTGTAAAATATATTAGTTCTATTTTTGAAGATTTATCCCTCAAAAGAGATAAGTGCTGTTCAGAGGTTTACATAGACCTACATGAATTTTGAATTCCATGCTTATTTTTTTAATAAAAGTTGAAAGGAGGCTGTTAATAGTGAACACACACATGTTCAGGAAATCTGAATAGGTCTTTGGATATTATTTTTCTAGTTGAGTTCTTAGAAAAGCATCTGCCAAGTTTAAGATTCATCATATAACAAATGCCCATTTACTTCTGTATTTTCTCACAGGATATGTAGGTTTAATGGCACAACAGAAAAAGTTAGAGATGCATTTGTTTTCTGTCTTTTTTCTTTTCCTTTTTCCCCCTATCAGTCTTGTTCTTTGTTCTTGAAACTTAACTCCTCAGGTAATTTTTTTTTTTGAGATCCAGCACAAATATATGTTGCTAACTTCTTCCTGTGTAGGAAAATTGTTGTCTGTGGCAAAAGTATCAATTGATGTCTTCTGGCAACATTCCTGTTGGCAAAGCAGCATTTAAATTATCCTCTGGCTTCCTCAAACAATTCATCTTGTGTGTCAATCATTTGGCAGCCAGCATATTTGTAACAGTTTGCAATGGTAAAGCCACTAATTCAGCTCTAGGCTTCTTTTTTGCATATGTAAAGAGCCCAATAGTAATGGTTTCTGGCCAGCTGTGTTGCTATTTTCATGGTTCTGCTTTTGATTATATTCACTACATGGCATAAAATAAGCAATCTGTTGTTTCTTGAACTTTGCAATAATGGGTTGATCCACTGGCTGGATAAGAGAAGTGGCGTTTGGTGGTAGAAGAGCTTGACTGATGGATGTTAATCTAATGTCACTGTTGTGCTCTGCACAGTTACTGCACAACGTTAGGATTTTCCATTTTGCCCCCATGATGTTGTGAATTTTTCTCAGTCATTCCATATCTCTCCTGTCATCCAAGCATTCTTATTTGATTTATAGGACACTGGCAATTTCTTCACATTCTTGGAACAGCAGGGATTTTTACTCTTTTTCCAGTGGCTGTAGTTTCTTGCTGCCATCCATATTAACAAGAAGCAGTACAGCCACCCTTTCCTTCTGGTGCTTTTAGATCCTGTCACATCTGAGCCTTTGAATAATAATATTCTGTTGTAGTACAACTGGGTCTCATCAACATTTAAACCTGTCAGAAAGATTATAATCCTTGATGAGATTTTAGAAACCTCCAACAATCCATTGCTAAACAGTAAAATAATAGCATTTTGCCTTCTACTGTTTCTTAAATTTAAGGGAATTGCTTTTTCTCTGTGGTCATTTTTTTTTGTTGCTTTATAATTCGCAATACCCAAAACTTCTGCTTGCTGATTGACTTCCTCTATCAACAAGGGACCGCTAGTAAGAACATGCCTGCTATGAGTTTAGCTAAACTGGGTCAGAAGGGGTTCCTCCACTTTTGTCAGCTGTCCCAATCCCCTCATGCTTTGTTTAATGATCAATGTATTGTCTTTCCTTTCAGAATCTTTTTGTTTTGTTTTTCAAAGTCTTAGAAATGTGGACTTGATTTACATCATGACTTTCTGCAATCGAAGCCTGTCTTTTCTTATTTTCTAATTTTCTCATTTCTATTCATGTCAGTGTTTTGTACATAGGCATAGACGTTCTTAAAAATAAAGTATAGCGAGTGAACTCAAAGCTTCATTTTTCATTAAAGAGGTACCTTATAAATATTATTTGTTCTGGATGTTTCTCTAACAAGCCCACACCTTTGCCCAGGTTAAATGACCAGACATGTTTTTGCTTCTCTGTCATTAAATGCAGCTGCCAGTAGAAGACTGAGAACCAGAAGTGAGAGCTAAAATTCTCATTTTGACAGCTATTTCCCCTTAATTCTTTTTGGAGCCAATTATGTAGGTAAATGGAGTAAAATTGCATTACAAATTAGACAGTGAGACTAGAAAGCTGCTATACATGTAAGCATTTTATGCTCTAAGAAGAACATAGACTATAGGTGACTGGTTAACATTATAACAAACATCAACAGAAAGAAAATTAGGACCTGCTTTGTGTTTTGCAGTAAAGTGAATCATGCACTGATCTGCTATAAATAAAGGAGGGTTGACTAATAAATATTTCCATTCACCTGTAACCCACTTCTGCATAATTGGTGTTTTATCTCTTCTGGTAGCTGAGTGTTTTTCAATAGAAGACCGTTTCCCAGCAATCAATAGCCTCCAAACCCTATCACATAATGCAGCAATGTTAAGTTTGATTTATCTGTGCAATTTGAAGCAGTTTTTTCTGTCCATGAAAGGATTGAAGAGACACGTTATTTGAAAAACACTCATTCACTTAAAGTTTAGTGGAATAACTAAATAACTTTAAATATTCTAGTAAAACCTCAACTCTCTTTGATCCACTAATAATTGTTAAGTAGAAGTGTCAATGGAAGCATTGTTTGGAGGCAGGTGGAGGTATGCTTTGAGCCAAGGCAGACAAGTTTCTTTGGGTAAATGTGAGATGTTTTATTAGACCAACTAAATAGTTTGAAAAATTGTTCTTCACAAGCTTTCAGGCACAAACACCCTTCTTCAGACATAGGAAGAGTCTGCTGGTGTTGTGTATTCTCCATGGTGGGAAAAGAAGCCAGTCTGCAAAATGCAGGTCTGTAAAAATGCAAATGCATAGCAGCGAGGATCAGAGGGAATGGGAGAAAATAGGTGTGACAGGTCAGTGGGGGGAGGGAGAAAAGTGGGAATGTTGAACTGGTGATGAAATGTAGCTGGTAAAATGCAGAGACAGGTTACCTGGGATTATCTGTTGTCAGGCAGGTTATAACGTGCCATTATTTTATCCAGTAAATTGATGAAGTGAAGTTCGTAGACTCGTCTGTGAAGTGTGTTTTGTAAATTCCCTTTGAGGATTAGAACTGAGAGATTGGAGAGGGTGTGTACCCACAGTTAACTGGGTATGTTTGGCTTTGATAGATTTCCATTGTGTATTCATTCTGGTGCACAGCTGTTGTTTGGTTTCTCCTACATATTTTCCATCAGAGCATTTAGTGCACTGGATGAGATACTACGTTTCGGGAGATGCAACTATAAGATCCAGGAATGGTGATGGTTCTGCTTTGGGGTGTAGTTATTGTGGGAGTGTTGGAGATGTGTTGGCAGGTTTTGCATTTCTTGTCCTGGCATGGTCTGGATCCTTTTGGTGTGCCTCAGTCCATAGGAAGTTTGCTTCTGGTGATGAGGTTGGCAAGGTTCAGTGCTTGGTTAAAGGCTAGGATGGGTGTTTCTGGAAAGATCTCTTTAAGAACTGGGTCTTCTTCTAGTATGGGTTGCAGTTGTTTGAGGATTGTCCATATAGGTTCCAGGGAGGGATGGTATGTCATAACTAATAGTGTGCAATTCATGGGGATTTTCTTTTTATACTGCAGCAGTTCTTCACGTGATATCCAGGTGGCTCTTTCAAGAGTGCAGTCTGTGTCTCTGAAGGAGTACCTTTGTTGGGTGAAAACCCTTGTGAGATTTGCAAGGTGACAATCACACTTATTCTCCTCAGGGCAAACTTGGTGGTATCAGAGGGCTTGGCTGTATGTATTTAGCTTTCTGAGTGTATTTAGGGTGATTGTTGGTTCTGTGTAGATATGTATGCTGGTCTGTGGGTTTCTTGTTTATGGTAATTTATATTTTACCATTCTGGATATTGATCATAGTGTCTAAAAAGGAAATGTTGGTGCTGGAGTATTCCAGAGAGAGTCTGATGGAGGATTGGTTATTGAATTTGTGATGGAAATCAATCGGAAACTTCAGGATTTCGGTCCAAATGATGAAGATGTCATCGATGTATCTTAGGTATAACTTGGGTTTGATGGTGGAGTTCTTAAGGAATTCTTCTTCCAGGTGGGCCACAAAAAGTATGGCATATTTTGGAGCCATTTTGGTGCCCATAGCTTTGACTTAGTGTTTCTGCTAGCAAAATAAGATCTCTAGAACAAACATGGTTACCATTCTCCACAATTTCTCCTCCTTCCACTTTTAAGAATATTTAGCGCAGCTACTTTTCTTCCAGAAAAAGGTATAGATTGAAGTTGTATTTGGGGAAAGAGAAATTTGCTTAATGTGATGACATTTAAATGTGAGGTCAGTAGTATAAGAGGAATCCAATTACCTAAAAATGTAATTACCACATTTTTCCAAAACAATCGAAGAATGTTACAAGCATTCCTTTAAGGAAGAAAACGATGTTTCCCAAGCATCACTGGTTCAGACCTTTTCAACAGGCCTCCCAAGATCCTCTATATACTTCCAAAGTATATATTTCCTAGTACCTATAAAATAGTTCTATACATTTGCTAAGCTTTGTGTTAATAAAGTCAGTTTGTGAATAGAAAGTACACATGAATGACCATCATATTTTCACTTAATTTATTATCTCTGGTGGCTGACTTGGGACTCAAGGATTCATTCATATTTTTAAGACATGAATAGTCAGTTAACAGTCAAATCATTTTGATGAAAAGTGTTCTTTTAGAGAGCATCAAGCAATGGGGATATTTGTGCTACTGCCTATTAATTTGTGTTATCTTCACTAAAAATTATTTCAACCTTAATATTGATTTGACCATTTAATTGAAGAAAGACTACCTTTGCAGAAATTTTTCTGTATGTTTTTGGATTGGTGCTCATTCTGGTCATCTGAAAACTTTAGACATCACTATTTTGTATTCTGAAAGTTAAACACTGAACACTGTTGATTTAGAATATAAAAAAACTACAAGGAAAAAATTAAATACAATATGTTAATCAAAAAAACTTTGATAACTGTTGGTTTTAAGTGTACTCAGAAAGATGTACAGGCTAAAATTGTCATACAGTTCTGCAGCCTGCATCCTGTATAGCTCAGTGTAGTCCACTGACTTGCAAAAACAAACATTTAGAATATATTAAGTTGTATCTCCCCTTTCTGAATAGAGTTGGAGGTGATGCATCATTGCTCAGATTAAGCTAATTGTCTACTTGGGCACCATGAGAAAACCTTCTATTTATACCTCAAGGAGATAGGATTTTTCATGACACAGCTTACTGCAAGCAAGAGAAACAAATACAACAGAAAAAGTGACCAAAGATCCTATTATACACCTTTCCTCCATTTCTTTAATGTCTTTCATTTTCTCTGCTTTAAGGTTGTTGGTTGTAGCTGTGTTGATTTAAGGACATAGGCAGACAAAGTTCTTTGGGTAGATGTGATATTTTTTATTAGACCAACTAAATAGTTGGAAAAATTGTTCTTTGCAAGCTTTCAGGCACAAACACCCTTCTTCAGGCATAGGGAGAGGAAACAGAACAGAAGGGTGTTTGTGCCCAAAAGCTTGCAAAGAACAATTTTTTTCCAACTACTTAGTTGGTCTAATAAAAAGATACCACATCTATCCAAAGAATCTTGTCTGCCTTTCATTTTCTCAGCAGCCTCAGAAAGCTTCCAAACTGAAATGTATTTGTGGCTCCATTCTGACTTTCCAAATACTGGTTCACCATAATAAAGCAATTGGTACTGAAAAACAATTTTGTTTCAACAGGAGGGAGTCCTACTTCCCAACAAGCAGTCTGTTCTCCTCCAATAGTTACTCAGTTTGACAGCATGTCTGCTGAGAGGAGAAATCTAAAAAGATAGAATTTATCAAACCCTGTCACACACATTCTTCATTCAGCAGGAAAAGACGCAACTAATTCCATCTACTCAAATAAGTGGAAAAGGTTTGCAGTTTTCTGTTACCATAAAAGACAAAAACCATTCACTTGCCTGCTTTTACCATTTTCGATCATCTATCAAAGTTCTTCCAGAAGGAGAACAATTGGGTGTTCTCATAGTACACCTAAGACACAGTTTTAGAACCACTTTCAAATTCCAGGCATAGCTAAATTAGTAATCCCCCATCTGATCCCAATTCTGTGATTAAGTAGCTCCAACAGATGATTAAATTACTTAAGGATAAGAGTGGTCTTCTCTCGTGTACTTCATTTCCCCCTCTACACATTGTGGCAGAGCCACATGACTGCTTTTCCACTGACACTTGCCAGGCCCTCCTCCTGTGTGCATGGGTGTGCTGCACATGTGAGGAGGTGATCAGCAGTCTGTGGCGCATCACCACACTCTAAGCCAGTCTTATAAAGTGTGACATTAAAATATCCAGCTCCAGAGCAAATCCTGTTTAGTGTAATCCATAACTTGCTGGGAGCTTGTATCTTGATGGATAGGGTGTTGAGTTGCTTATGAAGCGCTTACTTATGAAGTGTAAGAGTTGTGTTGTAGCTGTGATGGTCCAGAAATTATTCAAGGCAAGGATTTCTTAGGGTGATGTTTATCGTAAGAGTTTTGTAGACTTTATAGACATTAATGCTGGAAGGGGCCACGCAAGATCATTGGGTCCAGCCCCCTGCCCAAAGGACGGGCAGTCAGCAGGTGTCAAATGATCCCAGCAAGATAGGCATCCAAGTGTTTCTTAAAGGAATCCAAAGTAGATGTGTGAACCACCTCTGGGGCGAGTCTATTCCAGGCCCTGGGGACTCGGACAGTAAAGAAGTTTTTCCTTATGTCCAGCCCAAAACAGTCTTCCAAGAGTTTGTGACCATTGGACCCTGTCTTCCCGTGGGGTGCCCTGGTGAACAGATGTTCTCCCAGTTCCTGGTGCACACCCCTTATATACTTATAGGCTGCCATCAAGTCACCCCTGAGCCTTTGCTTTTCCAGGCTGAAGAGTCCCATGTCTCTCGGCCTTTTCTCATAAGTCTTGCTCTCTTGTCCTCTAATCATTTGCGTGACTGTCCTCTGGATTCTCTCAAGCTTCTCCACATCCTTTCTGAATTGCAGAGCCCAGAACTGGACACAGTGTTCCAGCTGTGGTCTCACCAAGGCCCAGTAAAGTGGGAGGATGACTTCTCGGGTCTTGTTTGCGATGCGTTGGAAGATGCAGGCCAGAGTTTTGGTTGCTTTGCCAACTGCGGCATTGCATTTGTGGCTCATGTTCATTTTGTGGTCAGTCATGACCCCAAGTCTCTTTCAGATGCGGTGCTAGCTAGCGTAGCACTGCCAAGCCTATAAGTGTGGTGTGTGTTCTTTCTCCCAAGGTGGAGCACCTTGCATTTCTCGGCATTGAATGCCATCAGGCTTTTATCCACCCACCTTGTAAGCCTGTCAAGGTTGGCCTGGATTGCCAGCCTATCCTATGGGGTGGCTGCACTTCCCCATAGTTTGGTGTCATCAGCAAACTTAGCCAGTCCGCTTCTAACACCTGAGTCCAGATCATTTATAAATGCATTGAAGAGTCCAGGTCCGAGAACGGAGCCCTGGGGAATGCCACTGGTTACAGTGCACCAAGTTGATTTGGTTCCATCAACAATCACTCTCTGGGTCCGTCCACAGAGCCAATCCCCCAGCCATTGGACCGTGTATTTGTCTAGGTCGCAGTTCCTCTATTTTTCCATAAGGACATCATGGGACACAAGGTCAAAGGCTTTTTTTGAAGTCCAAGAATATGATATCCACCTCTTCTCCTTTGTCCAGGTGATGTGCCACCTGGTCATAAAAGGAAATCAGGTTGGTCAGAAAAGATCTACCCGCCACAAAGCTGCGTTGGCTCTCTCTCAGAATATTACCTTCTGTTAGGATGTTGGTAATGGTTTCCTTAATGATTTTTTTCCAGGATCTTTCTTTCCAGGGCTTCAGGTCAGGCTAATTGACCTGTAGTTCCCTGGATCTTCCCTTCTCCCTTTCTTGAAGATAGGCACCACATTGGCCCTCTTCCAGTTGTCATGCACGTCACCTGAGTGCCACGAGTTCTCGAATATCCTTGCCATAGGCTGTGCTAGTGTGTCAACTAGTTCCTTTAGCACTCTGGGTGCATTCCATCCGGCTGATTTGTGGATGTCCATCCTCTTGAGATGTTCCCTCACAAGATGGAACATCTGGGAGGAAACTGGATGCTTATCTTGCTGGACCTTCAAGATGAAACTGGATGCTTATCTTGCTGGGATCCTATGACCCCAGCTGACGTCCTGCCCTTTGGGCGGGGGGCTGGACTCGATGATCTTCCGAGGTCCCTTCCAGCCCTGGTGTCTATGAAAATCTATGAAATCAGTGGTAATGGTGGGCGCAGGTTCGCCCTTCCCCTGCTGATCCTGCCTCTTGTCAGGCAGAGTGATCCCACTGGGCTGATGGAAGACCGGCGCAAAGTAGTCATTAAGGAGACTGGCTTTTTCCTGTGTCGGTTATCAGCTGCTCCACTTGGTTTAGTAAGGGTCCAATGTTACCCTTGTTCTTTTTCTGACTTCCCACATATTTGAAGGACTTTTTGTTGTCCTTAATTTGAGTGGCCAGTTTGAGCTTGGCTTCAGCCTTGGCTTTCCTAAGTTGCTCCCTACAGGTGCAGGCTAGTGCTGAGTACTCCTCCTTAGTGCTATTTCCCATCTTCCATTCTTCATAAGCTGCTTTTTTTTAGGTTGGTCCAATAAATGATGTTACCCTAAGAAATTGTCTGCCTGCAAGCACATCTAGCTAGACCTCCTTCACCTGGCAGAAAGGAGGGTGGGGAAGTTGAGGAGGAAAGGGTGCCTGAATAGGAACCATCACCCTTCCCCATCCTATCTTTTCAGTCCTGGTGCTTATTCCATACAATAGCATTCCAAGAGCTGGTCATTTGCACTGCACAGACTCCAGACATCAAAGCCTCTGTTCTAGAAAGCACACAGTCAGTTTTAACATTTGGATGCCTGAGCCAGAGCAACTCTTCCCACCAGTGATAGCATCCTGGATACAGCACAGACATGAAGACTTTTCTTCCTCTTACAGCCAAAAGAGCAAAAATGTTCTACAAATTGCCACAGAAAAGACCTGAATTTTTCTTGAGGTTTTCTGGGTGTCTGCCATCCACAGAAATTGAAGCAAGCGGAAGAGTACTTCCAGAGAAAAAGATGCTTGTAGATTGGACCTGTTTCATAGAATCATAGAAGTTAAGGGCTGGAAGGGACCTCGAAAGGTCATCAAGTCCAACCCCACTGCTTTGGGCAGGAATACTGCTGAGATCTTACTGGAGTTCCTCTGTTAAGGAAGCTGAGGACCAGGCTCAGCCTTTTCAATAAATTTCATGGCACCTTTCCACTAACACATTACAGCAGTGCTCCTAGAAATAATTCTATAAGCATAATTTCAATTACTAAAAAGTCTTTAAGACAGACTTGAACATATGGGATGCCTATACCTGAGTGCGGAGGATGAAAGGCATACCTTCATAGTGTCATTATGAGGCTGAATTGCCGATTACCAGGCCCTCTGTTCCAGATACGCTGTATGTCACAGGATATAATGATTCCATTTGTCTCTAGGCTCTCAAAAGAGGCCAGGAAAGAGCTGTTATATTGTTAAACAGGCCTTGCTTATGACCAAAACATTCTGTCAAATAGGTATTGGATTACCTGGACATAGCAGCCTGGCCTGTGGACATAGCTGTAACTTGTGTATGGAGCTTCTGTGGTTGCAAACTGCAGACATTTGTAAAGAGGCACAACAGATAACTAAGGATTGCTGTACGATTCCCTCAAGCCTTTTGGCTTTAGAGTAGTGCGCTCACCATTGGGGCTATACTTCCAGGTTACAAGAAAATACTTTTCTACTGCAGGTTTTCCATTATCTCCTATCCTAGACAAAAGAAGATGAAGCAAATATATGATTGCTCAGATTCAGGATGGTAATTGTTACCTCTTTCATCTCTTCCATTTAGGCTCAAGACCTGTGTCTCATGTAGGCTGAGAAGCATGAGCTGCTTCCTATTGCCAACCCCTAGCACCATAAAATCTAGGGCACACAATAGAACTATGCTAGTATCAGTGCAAAGTACTAGCCATTTAATCTTTTCACCGTACCGGAAGTCCTTATAAATAAGTAGCTGTGATGTGGGTTCACCAAGGAAATGGGCATCCGTGTCTATTTGTACTAGGATAAGAGATTTTTGCATTCATGAATCACATCATCTTACTTAGCTGTGGCTTTTTGTTAAGTACAGAAAATAATTTCTTATGCTATCACAGGCTGAGAAAGATGGATAGAATTTTGCAGTATCTTGGATGATTCCAGATTAGTGAAGTTGTCTCCTCTTAGATATGTCTCTGCATTGATACTAGCCAATATAAATCAAATTGGTCATCTATGTTTGACCTCCTAGGTCCATATGCACATACACTTGCACTTGTGACCAGTTGCCGGATTTCTTTCATGTTGTAACAAGTCTGGCAAAGGCTGGTCTGGCCTTCTACTGGACACAGAATGAACAGGAGACTTACGGCCCCACAGTACCATCTGTCATTCTTGAATTGGTGTCTTGGAATTTGCTGTCTGGATTCAGCTTCGGGGCTGAAGAGAGAGGTGGGGGAAGAGTGAAGTTCCAGGAACTCCAGAGCTCCTCCTCAGTCTTTTGTTCCCACTTCCATTCTGGTAATAAGAACAAATGGGGAGGATTGAGTTCCGTATCAAATTCTTGGGCATAATTCCAATTTGAAAATTTGAGTCATCTTGGATCTTTACAAACATGTTTTCCTTATGATCCTCATATTTGGCTCATATAGCCTTCAAAATTTCTAAGCACCTTGAAATAGCACATTTTTTGCTCACTTATAATTGATAAAGAAGTAACTATTGTATGTATTGAATTGCTTGATTTATTTTACAACTTAAAATAATTTGTAGTTGATGCGAAAACGTGAATCTCTTTTTTTTTTCAGGGAATAGTAATGATTGGCAAAAAGCTAGTGCAGTTTGGACTAAACTAAAGGAAGAATCACCTGCTGAGCTTCGTGAGAGAACATTAAAATTATTGGCTGATATGCTTCAGACAAATGGTCAAGAGGTATTCTTTTATTTACCTAAGGTAATTTGTGTTTAACTTTACATGCAAATGTTTTGTGTGTCTTTTATCTGAAATAATGTTTTTAACGTATGTCTCATTTTTTAAAATGGAAATAGCTATTGTTGCATTTTTATTAAACAAATTACTTTGTTTTATAGCAGCATGACAGCATAGATCAACCTCCAAAATCAGAGCCTCGGTTTGAGGATAGTATTACAATGCTCTGCCACAGTGGTAATGCCAAAGGTAAACTGAAAACGCATTGCTTTTTCTCTAACGTTGAAATAAAACAGAAGTTTTATTAATTGATAAAGCAAGTAGTGCTTTCAAGAATCTAATGCATAGACCATACTGTTTACTTGATAATGTTTTGCTTCTGTAAGTTGTTATAAAAAAATCCCAATTTGTTGAAAACGTCATTTGATTTACTGATTCCAAGTGCCAGTTCAGAAATGAATTTCTAATCAGTGGTTTAAAATTACAGAAGTATTTCTGGAATATCTGCCATGCAGGTATATGCTGGCTACAGCATCCAGTTGTTCTAGAATACACTTTCTGTAATTTTCATTTTTTAATTGTTTTCCAGTGTACAGATCAAATTATCAGGTGAGTTTTGACTCTACCTGTTAGGTCAATGGTAAAAATCATCTGTCCTTATACAGGTGAGAACATGCATATGGAACTGATGTCCAAAATCTAGCTTTATGCTGAGGGCAGGGGGAGGAAGGGAACACAAAAAATAGGATGAAGAGTTAACAAGCTACCATGTAATATTGTTGTATTCATATTGTTCACTTCTATTGATGTAGTCTATCAGTACGTAAATAGGAGAACATCAGAGACAAGGTAATAGCTTTGGATGCACCACTGATGACACAGTTAATAGAATATGTTCAATGTTTGTGTCTGTGCACTGGAAAGGATATTGAAAAAATTGAAACAGTTTCAAACAAGACATATACATTATGAGGTCTGACAAAAGCCTTATAGTCATAGACATCTTTCTGCTAGATAAATTAAATAGATAATTAGTGATGTGATCACAGTCTTCAAATTACATACAAAAGTAAGAGATTTCTGATGGTGGAATGGTTCTTTAAATTAACAGTAGACATTGTATCATAATCTAAGGTTTCAGGGTTTGCGGATTTTGTCATTTGCGGGGATCTCTGGAATGTATTCCCCGCAAATGGTGAGGGTCTCCTGTACAGTGGTTCCTCTTTACTGCAGACTGTAATGCTGCAATGTAATTTCTATTTGAAAGGAAGATGCCATGTGCTGCTTTGTTATAAATGTATTGCTTTTAAAATCTGCCTACCTGGGAAGCAAGGTACCCAGGAGTCCTGCCTTGTCTTTCTAGAAGGTGCTCATTGCTTTATAGCATAAGTATTTAAGTTTAGCTTTGATTCCAAGCCTGCTACCTCACCTGATTTGAACCCTACAGGTAGGTTTCAATGTATGCCTTAATAAGTTAGTTAAAAGAAACTTTCAGATTATTATTAAGGATATACTTTTAGAACAGAAATCATCATCATCAAAACAGTACTGGAGCCAATAGAGATTCACAGGCAGTTTTTAAAAACGCTAGTAAGAATTTTCTTTAGAACCCACTTTGCAAAAAGTGTATCCTAAGCTGAGATCTCATTCCTAGAGAAATGCGTTGTTAGTCTTCACTTTTTTTATACTTTCCCTTACAGTATATAGAGAGATGTTGTGCAGAAATACTGGAAGTATTTCCATATTTCAGTTAAATAACTCTATCCTTCCATTAAATGGAAGCTAAACCTTTTGTTCATTGGACTGGGAATAAGAAGAAAGAATCAAAGGGGTTTTTTTTCACACTCCCCCCCCCCCCCCCCCCCCCCCCCCCAAGAGTGATAGTGACCGGTACTATTTAAAAAAACATGCTTTTCCCCTCCTTCACTAGAGCAATATCTCAATGTGATTTGTACCTTTTTGCAGAAACACCTGAGAGAGGGTAAATAGCTCAGCTTCTCAACTCAAACAGCAAAGACAGTTTGCAAGCTTAAGCCTATGGCATATAGTGTCAGTCCACATTGATTTTAGACTTCCCATCTTTGGGCTTTGTCCAAAACCCTAGTCTGATTCAAGCAGGGTTGATTTATGCTTGGATATCTGCTGCAAAGTGTGAGAAACAGAAATGCATTTGTGTAGTTCTTCCAGCCCTGCCCCTTTCTAAAACCACTAGAACCTGTTCCTTTCAGTGACATCCTTACCTGCCTGACATCTGACTTCCCAGGTACCTCTCCACTATTCATTCCCCTTCTCTCCTCCTCCTCCTCCTCCCTCCTGCACCTGCTGTCTCTCGCCCATTGACTCCTCCATCTACAGCTTCACTGACTGCCTATTTTGTATGCATACCAGCCCAGCCTCTGACTTCTTTACTTTTCATTCCATCCAGGAAGAGCACACCCCAACTGCTGAAACTTCCTCAGCCTGACAACAGTTTTTGAACCTGAAAGCTTGCTTAAAATTTTTTTTCCAACTATTTAAGTTGGTCTAATAAAAGATACCAGATTCACCCAAAGAACCTTGTCTTCCTTTCAGTGAGGCATGCTTAGGATCCCAAGCAAAGGGAACACTAAAGCAGGACTGGCACGCTCTTCTTCCTTGCAAGTGTTTTTAAGGAAAAAATGTCTGATAAGTAGTTCTGTCATTTACTGGGGCAGAGAGAATTTAAATTTTACTGATATTTGGACTCTCTTCCTTGGCATGAGCAGTTAAATATGACTAGTTATCTGAAACAAGAGATGATTTTAAAAATAAAACAGGTAGTTGGAGAAAAATGCCAGCTCCTGTTCATGTTTAACTTGTTGGATCAGTAAAACTTGCAGGTATGAAAAGAATGTTTTTCCTCTGAGTGCCAGTTTTAAACTCTGTAGGAAGGATCTGCAGACAAAAACCTTTTTCAGTGTCTCAGAAATAATACAACATGCACTATGACCTGGGACAAAATGATTTTGCTGTTACTGGAGAAAGTGGCATTTAAGGATATAGAATTCTCCAAAGTCCTAATTAGGGTGTCTGATGTGTGCTCTTGTATGATATATGCTTTCATATTTCTATACAGTCTAACAAGACAAGTCTGTATCACACACTTAGTGATAATGAATGGCATACTTAATAGCTCTTCCAGAATATTATTTTTCAAATCACTACATTTTAGGTATTAAAAGGCAGGCTTGAAAACTGGCATAACTGAGAACACTGGGGCCAATTGCTCATTGAAAAATATTGAGTGAAGTATTGATTTAATGACTTAGATTTCATAAGAGTTTGAGAGCAGAGGGAAGCGCAGTCATCAAATATCAAAGTAACTTCCTGAGGTAGGTTTGTACTTCTGGGATCTAAGATGGAAACTTTAAGAAGTACTGCAGGTAGCTCATGGTCAATATAGATATTGAATTTAATGACACACACATGTTGCATGCTCTATTACAGATTCTATAGTGCTTATAGTTTAGATCTGCCAGGTATCAAGTCATTTTTGTCATCTTTACATAAATCATATCAGCACATTGTAGTATAATTTTAATATGAATGCAGTAGGACATCATAGAAGTTTTTGTATCAAGACTTAACTTTTTTTCCTTAGAAAAAGATTACCTTAATCAATTCAAATAAATTATAATCGGAATAATTTATTTACTGGGAGCTATTTTGAAAATTGAATCTGCAACTTATGCAGAACACCATCCCCTATCTAAGATGACATTGAATTTAAGGTGAGCCACCAGTACTTAGATTCTATAAATGGAAAATTATTAAAGTTCGTCCCTGTCCCCTCTTTCCCCCATCCTGCCCCACTAAGGCAGACAAAGCAGCTGCAGGGAGGCAAGCACTGGGGGGAGGGGGGGGAAGTGGCAGGAAAGCATGTGGTCTGACCCTCACCCCTTGCCCCCTCTGTCTTTTGTGCTCCCCATGCTACTTGCCCTTGCCTAGTACCTGCGCCCCTGCTGCCTGCCCCCCTACCACTTTTTTCCTCCAGTGCCTGCCCTTGCCTGCCTCCCACCGCTTACCCTATGCAGCAGTTCTGGCCCTGGCCCAAGGCATACAGTGGCTCCAGCCCAGCAGCAGCAGCTCTGGCTGGAGCCTCGGGCAGGCAGCATCTTTGGGTGAGGGTTTGATTCTGCACTGTTAGAACTTGGCCTTAATAGGTAGGAGGCACACACGTCCCAGGCAGCAGCCATGGCTGAACCAAATGTGACTGTTTTCAGAATTGAGACAGTGCTGGCAAGTTGTCTCTTCTCTAACAGCTCTCTCTGTTTAAAATGGCTAATATTACACAAGATGATTTTTATGCCAGAATCTCTTTTGAATGCTAATCTGTTTAGGTAGTTTAAGTTTACAACTTTTCACCAAAAATGGTGGCTGAAGAAATAATCAGCTAGTGATGCCCATTTCAATAAGGATATGGAAAAACTTGAGAGGGTCCAGAAAAGAGCCATCCATATGATCAGGGATTTGCAAGGCAAGCCATACGAGGAAAGGCTGAGGGACTTCAGCTTCTTTGGCCTAAAGAAGAGAAGGCTGAGAGGGGACTTGATATCAACTTACTGCTATATCATAGGACAGAGGTAGGCAACGTTTTTTGGCTGGAGTGCCAAAAACACCACAATGCCTACCTCGGAAGGTGCCGGAGTGCCGGCATGGGCAGAAAAACAAAATGAGGGCAAGGGGTACATGGTAGGATGCTCTGCTTGGAGCTCAGGTAGCTGCTGGAACCCAGGCTGCTTCCAGCAGGGCTTGCAGCATCCCAGCTGCCTGCTGGGAGCAGCCTGGGCTCCCAGCTGGCAGCAGCTCCCCAGAGGCTCCAAACAGCTATGCTGAGCTCCGGCATCAGCTCAGCACTGGCATGTGCACCTGCACGTCGGAGTGGGCGGTGAGGGAAGGGCCTGAGGCAACGCAGTCCCAGTCTCAGGTTTCCAGAGCCCAGCACAGCTGTTTGTAGCCAGGCTGGGCTCTGGGCAACTGCAGCAAGCAAGCAGTGGGCAGGCTGAAAATAGCTGCGCCAGGCTCCACAGCTCCGGCATCAGCTCCGTGCTGGTGGCGACTGCACAGGCACCTCGGGTCGGGCTACAGCCTGCCCCCTGCTTGCTTGCTGCAGCTGCCCAGAGCTTGGGCTGGCTACAAACAGCTGTGCCGGGCTCTGGAAGCCTGCCATCACCTCTGTGTTGGGAGCGGGGGAGAAACCAGAGCTGCGCTGGCTCAGGCCCCCACTGCCTGCTTCAATGCACAGGTGCATGCACCAGTGTGGAGCTGATGCTGGAGCCTGGCACAGCTGTTTAGAGCCTCCCACCTGCAGCTGGCCCCGGCTCTGGGGAGCTGCTGCCAGCCGGGAGTCTGGGCTGCTCCCAGCAGGCAACTGGGACACTGCAAGCCTTGCTGGGAGCAACCCAGGCTCCATCGCTGGCAGCAGCTACCCAGAGTGGGGGCTGACCCTGGTGTGCCAAGCAAAATGGCTTTGTGTGCTATGCTTGGTATGTGTGCCAGGGGTTGCCACCCCCTGTCATAGGAGTACATCAGGAGCTTGATGAACAACTGTTCACTAGGGCACCCCCGGGGAAGCCCCAGGCAATGGATACAAATTTCGGGGAGGCCACTTCAGCCTTAATACCAGGAAAAACTCCTTCACAGTCAGGGTGTCCAGACTGTGAAATAAACTCCCTCCAGAAGCGGTGCAGTCACCTACCCTGGAGGTTTTCAAGAGGAGACTAGACAGTCACCTTGCTGGGGTCACTTAACCCCAGTTGTCTTCCTGCCTAGAGCGAGGGGGCTGGACCCAATGATCTGCAAGGTCCCTTCCAGCCCCTAACAATCTATGAATTTAAGGGTATTGATGTGAAAGAGTGTCACTTTTTTCAGAATCTAAGTAATGAAAACAGTTATGAAATATTTTACCCTTGGGGTTGTTTAGAATAAAAATGTTGTTGAAGTGAGTTTCGAGAGTACCATGTTAAAGTTGGTAAAGATTCTTAATGCATTGTTTAACTGGCTACAGTTCATGAAAGGTATATACATGGGCACAGGCAGACAAGGTTCCTTGGGTGAATTTGATATCTTTTATTAGACCAACCCAAATGGTTGGGGAATAGTTATTAAGCAAGCTTTCGGGTTCAAAAACCCTTTGTCAGGCTAAGGAAGCTTCAGCAGTTGGTGTGTGCTCTTCCTGGATGGAATGAAAAGTAAAGAAGCCAGGTCCTTAGACCAACACGGCTACAACCCAAACCCCTGTATACGTGGGCAGTGATTTATAGACTGTGGGGTGCAATCGTATGCATTGGCATGTTCACACAACTTGGAACTGATATGGAAGTCCATCCATCGGGTGGTGGTGGCACACATTTGATATTCAGCAGGGATGACCAAGATGGAAAAAGCATTGAAATCTTAGACCATCTGAAAATTGTTAGAATTCACTATCTGTCGAAAGGTGGGGAGGATAACCAGTAGGGCGGAAGTGCTAGACTTCAGAAAAGCTAACTTCAGTGAGCTCAGGAGGTTAGCAAGTGAGGCACTGAAGGACAAGACCCTTGGTGAGATGGGAGTCCAGGAAGGGTTGTTGTTCCTCAAAGGAACAATCCTTCGGGCACAGAAGGTGGCAATTCCAGTGTACATAAAGTGGGGGCAAAGGGGCCAAGAAACCCTCTTGGCTGAGCAGGAAAATCCAGAAAAGCCTAGGGATGAAAAAAGCGTACAGACTGTGGAAGCAGGGGGTAGCCACCAAGGAGGATTATACCTGCTTGGCTCACACTTGCAGGGAGTCAGAAAGGCCAAGACAGCAATGGAACTCAGGGTGGCAACAAAAATTAAAGACAACAAAAAGTCCTTTTTCAGGTGTATAGGGAGCAAAAAGAAGGCACACGGTAATGTAAGACTCCTACAGCTAGGGCAATTAGTGATGGATAGGAGGGACGAAGCTGAGCTCTTCAATGAGTTTGTGGCATCTCTATTCCTGAACACGGATAATGACATATCTCCAAATTGGACTATAGACAAGCACAGGAAGGACACCGGCCCACCAACGGTTAGCACCGACCTAGTGAAGGGACACTTAGAGGGGCTTGATGTGTTCAAGTCAGCAGGCCCAAATGATCTTCATCCAAGGGTGCTAGCCAGTGTCATAGCAGAACCACTGGCAGGACTGTTTGAGCACTCATGGCACTCAGGACAAGTCCCAGAGGACTGGAAGAGAGCCAGTGTGGTCCCTATTTTCAAAAAGGGGAGGAGGAAGGATCTTAACTATAGACTGATTAGTCTCACCTCTTTCCTTGGGAAAACCTTTGAAAAAATTGTTAAGGATTATATTTGTGGGAGTGTAGCAGGGATTCAGAAAAGATAGATCCTGTCTGACGAACCTTGTTTCTTTTTATGACCAGGTCAAAAACTGCTTAGACGCAGGAGTTGAGGTAGATGTCATAAACTTGGATTTAAAAAAAAAAGCCTTTGATATATAGTGTCACAACCCACTCTCATTTGAAAAAAAAAAAGAAACTAAGTGGCTGTGACTTATATTATTTCATGGTCAAGTGGGTGGCAAACTGGCTAATGAGACGCACCCAGAGAGTGGTGGTGGACTGGTCGGTATTGGCCTGGAAAGATGTGGGCAGTGGGGTCCCCCAAGGCTCAGTCCTTGGACCAGTGCTGTTCAGGAGCTACATCAGTGACGTGGATGAGGGCACGGAGAGCACACTGTCCAAATTCGTGGATGACATCAAATTATGGGGCAAAGTTAACACGCTGGAGGGCAGGGAACAGATTGAGGCGGATTTGGACAGGCTGGAGAAGTGGGCAGAACAAAATAGGATGCAGTTTAACAAAGTTCGAAGTACTGTACCTAGGGAGGAAGGAATCACCAACACACTGACAGATTGGAAGATGACCTTCTAAGCAGCACAGCAGCAGAAAGTGATCTCAGAGTCATAGTTGACTCAAGGATGAACATGAGTCGTCAACGTGACAAAGTGATCAATAGAGCTAATCGCACTCTGTCATGCGTTAATAGGTGCATCACGAGCAGGTCTAAGGAATGTGGCATTGGTAAGGCCGCAGCTGGAATATTGTGTCCAGTTTTGGGCACCATGCTTCAAGAGGGATGTGGATAACCTTGAGAGGGTCCAGAGGAGGGCCACTCATGTGGTTAAGGGCCTGCAGGCAAGGTTCTACGAAGAGAGATTGAGGGACCTGGATCTCTTCAGCCTCCGTAAGAGAAGGCTGAGAGGGGATCTAGTAGCCATTTACAAATTCATCTGGGGGGGGCAGGCAGCAAGGGATAGAAGATATTGTGTTTACCAGGGCACCCCTTGGAGTAATTAGAAACAACAGCCACAACCTGACAAAGAGCAGATTTAGACTAGACATCAGGAAGAACTTCTTCATGGAAAGGGTTACCAGAATCTGGAATGGGCTTCCAAGGGAGGTGGTGCTCTCCCTAACCTTAGGTGTCTTTCAGAGAAGACTGGACCAACACCTGGCTGGGGTCATCTGATCCCAGCACTCTTTCCTGCCCAGGGCAGGCAGTCGGACTCGATGATCTACTGAGGTCCCTCTCCCCCCCCCCCCCCCCAAACCTATGAAATCTATGAATCATTAGACCATTATCATTAGTGTGGCTGTGTAATATGTCTTGAAAGCCATTTTAAGAAGGAAAAGAAACTGAGGGCTTTCTAGTTGCATGCAGTATTTCTTCCAAAATGTTTGCAGTTGCCTAGAGAAACAAATGTATTTGTGTCTTATTCTAAAAATACCTCGCTTTGAAGAAGTTAGAAAAAAGAGTTAAAGTTTAAATGAGTATTTGAATATTCTAGTTTTCCTATTTTGGGGTAAACTCGTTTTTACCTATTTTTTTATTTGGTGATGAAAAGGGGTCCTGAAGTGTATGTGCAGCTTAATTTACAAGAGAGGGAGAGAGAAGGGAGGAAACTTATTTCTGCTGTCTTACTGATCGCACATTTACTACACAGAGACCTGCCTACAATAATACTTGCTTGAAAGTGATTTGAAATGGGTTTGCTTCCTATATAACATTGGGTGGGGGGGAAGAGATGTATTGCTTTATAGTTGGTTGTTTTATAGTGAACAGTTTTAATGTAAGTGCAACCATTGTACTGAAATAGGGGAGACAAACTACTTTATTTAATTAAATAAGACCTTGATTATAAAATACCCTCCCAATAATTATCATAGAATCATAGAAAATTAGGATTGGAAGGGACCCTCAGGAAGCCATCTAGTCCAGCCCCCTGCTCAAAGCACATCCCCAGTTAGATGATTCCAGTGAAGGTTTTGCCTAGCCAAGTCTGAACAACCTCCAAGGACGGAGATTCCACAACCTCTCTGGGTTACTTGTTCCAGTGTTTTACTACTCTTCTCATGAGAGAGTTTCCTAATATCTAATTTAACCTTCCCTTGCTGCAACCTGAGATTACTGCTCTTTGTTCTGTCATATGCCACCCCTGAGAAAAGTCTATCTCCATCCTCTTTGGAATCACATTTCTGGTAATTGAAGGCTGCTATTAAATTCCTTCACAGTCCTCTCTTCATTGGACTAAATAAGCCCAGTTTCTTCAGCCTCTCCACAGAAGTCATGTGCCTCAGGCCCCTAACCATTTTCATTGCCCTCTGCTGAACTCTTTCCAATGTGTCCACATCCTTTCTGTAGTGGGGGGGGGGGGGCTTCTTCTCAGCAATGGCACACTGTTGGATCATATTCAGCTAATTGTCCATTGTAACTCCCCTGTCCTTTCCTGCAGAGTTGCTGCTTAGCAAATTGGTCCCCAGCCTGTACCAGTGCATGAAATTGTTCTGTCCTAAGTGCAGCACTTCTTATTGAACCTTATGAGATTTCTTATAAATTAGATTCCACATATGGAAAATTTGTTATAATTTTTAAGGTATAGAATCTAATTATTAAAGGTCGTCCTTGAATTTGTCCCCCTCCTACTGCTACATCAAGGAAAATTAAATCTGGGGGATCAGGTAGCTCTCTGCTTTCCCCCCAACTTTTTTCCCTGACAGCCTGTTCCCCTTCCTGTGACTTTCAGACTCTACTCTCTCTGAGCACATGGAAGTGAGGAACAAATTTGGAAACAACCTTGAAATTAAACATGGCTGTAACAATTTGCATATGGTACCCGTAGATTAGTTTGTCCAGAGTTGATGCATGTTACCTTTTTTTGAAATTGCTACAAGTTTTAACAAAGGTGTTTCGTAAACAGTTTTGAGAAGTACTCAATGCCTTTTTTACTTCAGCCTTCACAGGCAAGGTCAGCTCCCAAGCTGCTGCACCTGGCAGCACAGTTTGAATAGCAGGTGAGATGCTGACGGTAGTGAAAGAACAGGTTAGGGGCCATTTGGAAAAGCTGAATGTACACAAGTCCATGAAGCCAGATGGGATGCATCCAAAGGTGCTAAGGGAGTTGGCCAATGTGAATGCAGAGCTGCTTGCCCTTATCTTTGAGAACTCTTGTTGATCAGATGTCCTGGATAATTAGAATAGGGCAAATAAAAGTAATAAGAGTGCCCATCTTTAAGAAAGGGGTGGAGGATCTAGGGAACTACAAACCAGTCAGCCTCATCAAAATCCCTGGAAAAATCATGGAGCAGATCCTCAAGGAATCCATTTCTAAGCACTTGGAGGAAAAGAAGATGATTAGGAACAGTCGGCATGGATTCACCAAGGGCAAGTCATGCCTGACCTACCTGATTGCCTTGTATGATGAGATAACTGGCTCTGTGGATGTGATATACTTGACTTTAGGAAGGCTTTTGATATCATCTCCCACAACATTCTCACAAGCAAGCTAAGGAGGTATGGGTTGGATGAATGGAGTATAAGATGAATTGAAAACTGGCTAGATAGTTGGGCTCAAAGGGTGGTGATCAATGGCTTGATGTCTAGTTGGCAGTCGGTATCAAGTGGAGTGCCCCAGAGGTTAGGCCTAGGGCCAGTTTTGTTCAATATCTTCACCAATAATCTGGAAGATGGGATAGAGTGCACTCCCAGCAAGTTTACAGATGACACCAAACTGGGGGGAGTAGTAGATATGCTGGAGGTTAGGGCTAGGATTCAGCGGGACCCCAAAAAATTGAAGGATTGGACCAAAAGAAATCTTATAAAGTTTAACAAGGAGAATTGCAGAGTCTTGCACTTAAGACAGAACAATCCCCTGTGGCTGTACAGGCTGGGGGTCAGCTGGCTAAGCAGCAGCTGTGCAGAAAAGCACCTGGTGGTTACAGTGGACAATAGGCTGGATATAAGCCAACAGCATGCCCTTGTTGCCAAAAAGGCTAACAGCATATACTGGGCAGCATTAGCTGGGAGCATTGCCAGCGGATCAAGGGAAGTGATTATTCCCCTGTATTTGGCACTGGTGAGGCCGCATCTGGAGTATGATGTCTGGTTTTGGGCCCCCCACTACAGAAGGGATGTGGACAAAATTAGAGAGAGTTCAGCAGAGGGCAACAGAAATGGTTAGGGGGCTGGGGCACATGACTTCTGAGGAGAGGCTGAAGGAACTGGGCTTATTCAGTCTGGAGAAGATAAGACTGAGAGGGGATTTAATAACAGCCTTCAGCTACCTAAAAGGTAATTCCAGAGAGGATGAAGCTAGACTGTTCTCAGTGGTGGCAGGTGACAGAACAAGGAACAATAGTCTCAAATTGCAGCAAGGGAAGATATTAAAAAGAATTTTCTCACTAGGAGGGTAGTAAAACACTGGAACAGGTTATCCAGAGAGGTAGTGGAATCTCCATCCTTGGAGGTTTTTAAGACCTGGCCAGGCAAAACCTTGGCTGGAATGGTCTACTTAGGGATGGTCCTGCCTTGAGCAGGGGGTTGGACTAGATGACCTCCTGAGGTCCCTTCCAACACCTAACTTTCTATGATTCTGTATTTAAGATAAAATTTTAATTTTAAATTTTGAAGAATTATATGATGGTTTAGTTGAAATACAATGCATGTTTACAGTGAGCAAGGCTGTAAACAGGTACATTTACCTACTTGCTAAAATAGTCATTCTTATGCGATTATACTGAGACTTTCAAAATGTAAACTGTGGGAGGTCAACTAGAACTTACAGTTTTGGGAATGGAATGCTCACTAAGAATTTCTTAACACGTGCTATAGAGATTATTATTCATTGTCTTCTCTTTCTAAAGTATTGGATGAAAGTTATTTTCCTGTCCTCTAAAAGTGAAAGCCAAAATCAATTGTCAGATTGTGTTTGTAGTGAAATTCTAAACATCTGTTGAATTAGTTGGTGGGGGGGGTGTTATCTTAGCATAGCTTAAACTTTATGGTATACTCTCTTCATCGTTTTGTAAGTGAAATTTGCAGCTGCAAAGTTCCAGATGTTAAAATTCACTGTTGGTCTTTTTTACCATTTTCTAGAAAACATTACAGTCTGGATACTGTTTCAGATAGATGTTTACAGCTGCACAATCTTGTTTCAGGAAAATAAATGACTGAAAAGTGTTGTTACCTTTTTTGGTAATGTCTTTTCATACGCTGACAGATATTGTGAATGTGTGAAATAAAACTGTTAATCAGTCAAACAAATGCAGCCTAGTTTATTTGTTAAATATCTGTATATTTGTAAATTGTATGTTTTTGTATAAATCTTGTCTTAACCAAATAATTTGATCTCCCAATATTGGAATCACCTTCTATATTAGCAAAATGCTGTTGTGATCATGAGCCAAACATTGTAAGCACCTACCCCAGAATTAGGTGTTGATTTTAAAATCATTAGTTCTTTCTTTCTCATAACCAGTTATGTGAATATTGGAAGAAACATCTGTATATATTTGATGGGGGGGGGGGGGAGGTTTTTGGCTTTGGGAAGAGGAGCATTCAGTCAAGCCTGGGCAAAACCAACAATTTTCTAAAATACAGCTTTAGACTAAAAGATTTAAGAACAGGAAAAATAGAATGGTATTTAGAAAGGAGTCACTGTAAATAATAATAAAGAAGAAGTGAATTCTCTTTGTATGCCGTTTCAGTGCAATCTGACATCTCAGTTGTTTTTTATTCTCATTGTAGAGGCATACGATATTTTCCGGGAAGCAGTTAAGAAGGATATGAAATTTAAATCCTCCACTTATTTTACACTTATAAAGGCATTGCTGTCTCTGGGTTACGTTGGAGAGACCGTAATCGTGAAAACCTTGTAAGTTTGTTTTTAATTTTTAATTTATTTTTAACTTCCCATCTATTTCAGTTAAGTCTCAGCTTCCTTGTGAAAATAGGTCACAATGGGCAAGAGGTTGATTCGGTGAGAAATTGGACCTCTAAAGGCATCTTTGGTAGTGCATATCATCAGCCATGTGTCTTATGGTTAGCAGTTTTAACTAGTCAACAGCTTGACATTATTACTCACTTCTTTAGGCTGACTGGTTCCAGAAGTCCATAGATGAGTCTCAGTACACTAGTGTCTTTTAGTACGCTAGCATGTCTTTGCAGACTTAGTTGGGTTGGAAGTAAACTTTAAGTTATGTGTTAGCATTTGCTTTGACTGCGGAATATAACTTTTGTGCCTCAGTATCATCTGCCAGCAAGGGCTATAAGAAACCAGACCTTTTAATAATAATACAGTATAATCTCATAAATCCAGCATGCTCGGGACCGAGCACCTGCCAGATGTTTGAAAGTGCCAGATTTTTTAAACCTGAGCAGCGGCCGGTTGCGGAGCAGTGGCCACATGCAAAACAACGGTGCACGGTGGTGGATGGCAGTGGGAGTCGCTGCATGCAAGCTTCCTCCTCTGCGTCTGGGAGAGTAGGGGAGAGCATCAGCCGGTGCCAGACCAGTGCCAGATTTTTGAGAATTCCAGATTTTCGGGATTAATGAGGTTATACTGTAATCAAGTAACTTTGGAAAACGGAGTTTTTGAATATTTTATCCTTTGGACCAAATGTGTCAGCTGAGTCGGTAGTGGTATCAAGATCCTTCATAGATATTAGGGTCGGAAGGGACCTCAATAGATCATTGAGTCCGACCCCCAGATCATCGAGTCTGACCCCCAGTCCTTCAGTTGGATGGTTTCTCAATCTAGCAATTCATGTAAATAATGAGATTGCTGCCCTTTATAACTGGGGAGTAAACATTGAATAAATCTGGTTCAAAGCCTGTTGTAGGTAAATTTGTAGTCAGGAGACCCAATTTAAAATTTCTCTTTGACAATGGGTAGGAGGCTAACTCATTCTAATAAATTATACCTCTCAAATTAAATATGACTAGCCATAAAAAAGGATTAAGGAGAATTGAAACCTTCAAAACAGACACTACTACATTCTTTGGCTACAGCAGGAATCCTGAGGAGAGAGCACAGCACACACATCTAAAAGAACATTGTGGAGTTAACTTATATATTTCAATTACAAAATTAGTTTGTACCTTTAAGAGATTTATGCTTCCTACATTAAGAAGCGCAATTAAAATGTTTCTGAATCAGTTAGATACAACATCTCTATAGTAACTGTATCTGTGCATGCCATATATCAAGGTAAATTTAAGCTCTGTTTAAAAGTATTAAGCAGTTACGGTCTGTTAGGAAAAGGAAATGGAATCCATTTCACCTTGCGTCCAAAGTTCAGCAAAGAACAGAAGTACTTTATAGATGTAAAGATGTATTTTTTTTTTTTAATTGAAAGTGTGCACTTTAAACCCCACCAGCAGTATCTTACTAGAAGAAGAGATTAGTTTGAGAGTTTAAAACTCTGTACTGGAGCCTGGTAGAACAGCCAAATGTTAGCTGATTTCTTTTAGCATGTAGTTAAGAAGAAAAGGCCATAAATTCTAAACGCATTACCAGAAGTTACTTAAAAATCAGAAAATCAGGAAAGAATTGGCAAACTTCTGAGTCATGAGACATTGCAAAATATGTGTTTCTGTCTCCTATTTAAAATAATAGTTAAAAATGTATTGGCACATCTCTGTTGAAATTACATAAATACTGATCAAAGACTCTCAGAGTATATTATCATCAAACTGAAAATTATACAAGTTTTAAGATGATGACTAGAAACAAACTGTTAAATGGGAATAGGATGTATCCGGTAGTCCATTCTTATTGATCATTCCTCAAAAGTGAGTACAGCAATAACTATATGGATTGGAAACATAATTCAGAACAGCCTGCAGTACAGATCTACTGTCTATGGACACACTGTAACAAGCCCTATTGCTTAACTCTTGCTATCTTCCTTTACAAGCCTTAGATGCTTTTTATTGCAAGTGCTCTAAACTTTTTTTTTTGGACAAAGCATTTTTAATGCAAGGATTAAGTCCTGATAAATTTAGTATACAGGCTGTGAAAACTATTCTGTACAAGCAAATGTACTTTAAAAATGTCTAGATAATGCATAAACTACAGAATGGAATTGAAGGAATACGTAGTGTGTACAGTTAAGAACAAGCAAATTTGTGTATGCTTACAGTTTAGTGTATGTAGGAGTCAGTCTTACCAACCTCATTTACAAAGAGATTGCTCTTGGTAGCCTAAATGTGTGCAGTGGCCTGAAGCTTGCTCATCTCCTAATATTTACAGTAAAAGATATGAAAGTTGCTGTCACTTGTTTAGACTACATCTTTTTCTTTTGTACTCTGGTTGAAACCAAATTTGAAATTTAAATAATATTTAGAAAACCTTAAAAGATTTGTATTAGTAGTAGCCTAGGCAGTATAATAAGCATTTTTTTCCTTACAGAAAAGGATAGATAATATATTTAAATTTATATCTGGTCCAGGATAACAAAGAATTAATATTGCATTTAAAATGTGTGTATTCTGGATGCATTCTGATTTGAGATTCTGGAAAAGTTCTGGACTTTACTGACTTTTTAGTCAAATCCAAGTCCTGTTGTCTCCCAAAATTTATGATTTTAGATACCTTTACTGTATTTAGTCCAAGCATTTTAAACTAGAAATGTAGTAGTATTGGAATGAGGGATTAGTTTTTGTAATAGTGGCTAACATCTATTTAATCACACTAAAGATTGGAAGATTGAAGAAAGTAAATCCTTTGTTATATGTAATTTACTGTCTCATGCATGAATTGTTGACTTAAGGGCTTTGACAGATGGGGCAAAGAAAAAAAGCAGAACTGAGCAATGGGTGTTTAGGCAGGGATTAAGAGGATTGGTTGGGAGAGTAAGAAAATCCTGAGTCCAGTGACTGCATTTATGCACCCTGGAGGCTGAAAGTGACTGAGAGGATAGTCATATTGTGTACTCTCTGAAGGATTTTCTTGGGATTGATGAGAATAATTTAGCAATGACCCTGCTTACCTCCCAATCCGCTCAGCACATAAGTTCAAGTAGGTAGGCTGCTCAGTTGTTTGCCACAAGATGATCAGTGAGGTTTATCTTGATTGCTGATATGGCAAATGGCAATGTCCCTTTTTCACTAGTGGAGATTTTGTAATCTAAAAATGAACCTTTATAAAGTTATCTTGATATATTAAAACTGTGTCTAAATTTCATCAGGAATTAGGACATTCTGTAAAAATAGATGTGATTGCTGGTTAGTCTATCTGAAAGCATACACATTACTTTTTCAGAAAAGCTTTAACAATATTATTAAAGCAAAGTTCTTTCACTGTAGACATGGGAAGTTTTTTGCATTACAGGAGGTGCAGAATTGATAGGTGAAGTTTAATTTTAACATGGCAAAGGAAGATGATTTAGTATGTTCAGTTTAAAAACTGTATACATCTAGATGACAGAAATCTGAAAATTAATCAACCAAATGATATGGTGTTAGTTCATAATATGCTTTAGTTTATATTTAAAATATACAGTACTGAAAATAAATGTTTCATTTTTATTGCTGAAAGAATAGTTTTACATTTTATAATTACGGTGACTGTTGAAAAAAGGAGAAAAAGTATCCAGCTTAGGATACAACAGAACAATGCAGGGCATGCAGTTATTTTAGTCATCTAATATGTCAGCATTCAAGAATCTGAACCGATTGTTTAAAAAAAATCTTTTACTTTGTTTCTTTTGTTGCTCATTTCCAACTTTGTCATCTGTCAGAATGAAAAAAAAAATTATCCTTCTATAACCATTGACAGGATAACACAAAAGCTGTCTCCAGGTCGATATTTTGCAGCAATATTTTTAACATACGAACAGTAGTTTTTATAATTTCACCTTGGTGCTCAACCATTTATTATCGTATCAGAAGCATGTCAGTAATTCCTTTCTAAATGTCTGCTTCTTTTAGCGCTGAGTCCCACATCAAGAGCTTCAGACTGAACGTTACTGCCAGCAGCGACCTCATCAGAGCGCAAGTTAGGCGGGATTATTTGAAAGGTATGTCACAATGCTTGACCTTTACGTCACATTAATGCCTCTGCAGATTTTTCTTGTAACGCCCTTCGAATACTTGGATAAAGGAGTCCATTTAGCAAATTACCTGCTTATCAAGAGCCTTTTGTGGTAGCTGAGAGACGTAAATTACTGTACATGCATTTATAATACAGCTTGAATATGAATGTACTTGTCATTTGACCACTTAGTCCAGTTTCCATTCCATTTAACACAAGATGGGTTTTCTTAAGATGAATCACAGCTCTTCAGACATGCAAAATTTGTGCTCCAGAACGAGAGAAAGTACAGGCTTTCAAGTGCGTTAAAATTCACAGCACAAGTCATTTTGCTTTGGAAATTAACATACTTTAGAGCATCTGAAACAATTCCCAGCAGTTGCTTCTTGCATATTGTGTTGGTTGTATGAGATACCAAATGAGTTAAACTGAGTGTTAAATGTGCATGATTGTGCACCAAATGATTATAATATTGATTTAAAAACCTAATCAAATACTTTTTAATAGTTCACAATACCAACAGTAATAAAATATGCATTGTGTTTTTCTTTCCTTTTTAATTTAACATTTATAAGATAACAACAAAAATGGTGGCTGAAGGACACACGAGTGAAACAAGATGGTGGACAACTTAATCACTGTACCACTTTCAGATCTTCAGTATTAATTGTTTATCATGTTTAGTTTTGTGGTATTCAGATAACTGAAAGTTGCTGATGCATCAAAACAGAAGAATTTAACCAAATCTAAAGCTTTTCAATCTTTTTCTAAGCATATGGCTACTAAGAAGTACTAGTATGATGCTAATAGAAAATATTTATGTAGTTTCAGTAGTATTCTAAAACACCAAAACTAAATACAAACAAATATTTAAATAAGACTTGTTTTATTTTAATCTGAAAAGCAGGGACACTCAGATTTGCCACCTGCTGTTCCATCCTTGATGTTATTCATTCCATTGTGTATTCATTTTCTACCACATATCCAAGTTAAAGCATCCATATTAAGATGCTTCTACAGTAACTTAAATATGTTATTTCATAACAAGGTTTCCACTAGCTTTCAAATCATTTTTCATTTGGTATTGTCTGTAACACTTTCTCTGGTATTCCTTCCAGGTGTCCAATCATCAATTCAGAATCAACATGTTGAAATGGCACTTATCCTCTTCCCCGTCTTTTAGTACTACTTTTATTTGTTGACAATTCTTCATCATTAGTCACCCAAGTCTTCAAATCTTGCCTTCTGTATTTCTCAATCTGGCGTGTTACTAAATGTTGTTCATTCTTCCTTTCTTGTAATCCTGCTACTGAAAGCTTCTTCTATGTTCTGTTCATCTGCTTGAGCTTCTGTAGCAGTTTTCCCCCTGATGTTCTATAGGCCTGATTTGTGCACTTTCTCAAATCTGTCCAACCTTTTGTTACAGAAATAAAGAAATCTTTATTTTCGTATCTCTCTGCCATTTTGGGGGGACTTGCATTGGTTTCCAAGGATGCTTGTGCTTAGAATAACCATCCTTGATGGCATGATTCACATAACCTCTTTCCTTCAAAACCTTTCTCAAATACACCACTTTTTCAGAGTTGGTCTGTCTTCCACAAAGCCATAGTTAAAGACTTTTTTTTTCTCTTGCCCTGTTTTGGAGGACCAAGAGATTGCAACAACTAAGTGCAGTTTCCAGTTTAAACTACTGTTTTTGTACAGCCTTGCAAAAAACAAAGCTTGGTACATTGGTTACAACTTTCAGGGTTGGTGATCACTGAGTATGCTTGAAAATTTTCATGGATCACAGACAGCAGAGGTCATTTCTTTTTGTGAACTTTCTGTTGCAGATTTCCAATCTGATTTATGTTCTGGATATGGTTTCAAAATTTAAACATAAAAGTAAATTTGCTAAACACCTATTTCATGAATAGAATTACATGTACCTCATGGTCTTTTACTTCTTATCAGCCTTACTTCCTTTACCTCTTCCGACCCTTTGTTTTCTGTTTTTAAAATGCCATGTGAATCTGTAATAAATATTTGTATCTTTGGGGGAGCTTTAAAATGTATCATTTGCTTCTACCAACAGCACCCTTTAGTAAGAACAAAGTCATGTTGGATTAAAAAACAGTACAAGAGCTTCCTTTTGTGGAAGTACAGGTTGTAGAGAAAATAAAACTATGAGATTAAACTAAAATATTAAAATACCACTTAGGGCTTCTAAAGAGAGAGAGTACACATGCCTGCACTCGTGAATATTGAAAATTCAACCAAGACCTGAAATTAGAAATGCAGTCAATGTAAATAAGTTTCTTTAGGCTTACCCAGCAGAATCTCCATACAGAATACTTATGTTGTTATGTAGCAGCATTTCAAAATTTGTGCAATTTTGGACTCTTTCTATAATGTCCTGTATTTGAGTAAGTCAGTAAAGCAACATCTGATCAGTTAAAGAACTATGCAGTGCTGGCAAGGAGGAGGCAAAACGTAAAATAACATGCAGTTCAGTTTAGCTTTCAAGAATCTTGTCCCTTAAATCTTTGTTTATGATTTTCCAAACAAAAAGGTAAATGAAATGGGAAGAGGGCTTCCTGTGGAGATTAGGCATACAACATTGTATGTTTGTCCTTCCTTTACAAGTGATAGTGTTTGGGTTGTGGGAAGACTACTATCTGTACAGTAAACCTAAATGTTAATGCTTCAGAGTTCAAGTGGGTGCCTGGTATATTAAAAGTATTACCCCTTGGTGGTATTTGTGATTAATCCTGCCTGTGGTGGTAAGCAGTGAGAGGTTTTTACCAGAGCGACATATCATTATGATTTTCTTATGTATAATGTAAATTGACAAGATTTATAGTTTAGAGAAATTAAAATGGCTATAGCTGGAATGTGTGTGCACAAGGGTGGTGGGTTTGTTCATTTGTTTTTGCAGTTGATTATTAATTTATTATTGAAGACCGAAGATTTGATTTTCAGAGTGATCTGTTGATGTGGTCAATAGCTATCATTTTTAGGTAGCTGTTGCAGTAGCTGTCCAGTTCATACTCATAACTATGAGATGGCTACTTCATTTTTTACACTCTTGTGTACACTGATCCACATTGTTTTATTTGATACATGTTTGTAAAGCCTGTTAAAAATGTGATTCTTGGACTCAAGCAAGTTCCCACCTGTGATGCTCTTCATTTTATCTCTGCAAGGGTATGCAATATCTGTTAAGCAAGTTCATATACTAGCAAAGACTGGTTACAACTTGTTTTTGAAAAACAGGTTCAAAATTGTATAGGTATAATGCTTAATTTATAATATCCTTGGACTTGATGTCTAGAAAATACTATATTGGTATCTTGTCAGGAATTTTTACTTAACAAGTTCCCAGGGTCTTTATTCTTTATTTATGTACACATTTTAACTTTAGCAGGCTTAGTGAGAGGCTGCAGTTAAGTTAATGTGCTGGGTGTATTCGTGGTTTTACTACAATATCAACCTTATATGCTTTTATTAAAAAACAAATTGCAGTGGGATCTTTTTCTAAACTGACATCTTAATTTTTTCTCCCATTTTCATCCCAACTAGATGCTATAGACACTCTAAAATCAGCCCTTGAAAATAATGTATTTCCTGACCAAAGAAGTATTAATATGCTTGTTCAGGCCCTGGGTAGGAAAGGAAATGTGATGGGCATACATACAGTTGAGAAGATGATGAAAACCCTGGCAGGGTCAGTTGATTTACATCCCATGCTTTTCGTCAGCAACACTTCAATAGCTCACATCATGAAGTAAGTCCTTGTATAAAAGAAATAATACCAATCTTACGGAGGAGAAAGCATGTTGTTGTTGTTGTATACACTGAAATACAAACGTTGTTTCCCTTCATTAAAGTTGAATGGATGTTAGAAATCTGGCCAAATTGGCTGCTGTTCAGGTTTCTTTTGCACAATGGAAGCTGGAGATCTTTAAAGAAACATAAATGCGGATTGATAACTGGTGGTTGGGAGAACTTTGAGAACTGGTTGGGAAAAAAGTCTGTGTACTTAGCCAGCTCTGTCTGTCTAAATTCATCCAGGAATTTTAGATTGCCATGATTTGTCTCAGCTGTTTTGCATAGTGCTCCAGTGCTCCAGTTAGGGACCGATCCAAAAGCCCTTGAATTCTGCATACTGACTTAGGGAATAAATCAGCGACTCTCTTGCCCATTGTAGTAGTATGCATTATGCAGTTTATGTATGAACCTGCACAAATGCACATGTGCAGATGCATGGCAAATTTATTGGCATGTACAGTCCCAGTTGTAGATTATATTAGATTGGCCATTCCAGGTATTGTAATAAAAACAGCAGGGTTGCATGTAAATAAATTGTTTTAAGTTTTGCTATTGACCTGTTTTTCATTAATGTAAAATCTTTAGGAAGAGTATAAAAATATATTAGCTACTATTTTATGTAGCTACAATTCCGATCATGTGAATTGTCTCCAAAGTTTATATCCTTAAATTCAGATTTATAGCTCTATGCCACAGTCTGTTGTCTTGGTTCTGTGACCATTCATTCTCTGTATAGAATTTCACTAGGTCCCCAGAGATTGGGAGGGAGGGGAAGGGTTGTTCATTTTAGTTGTGAGCTTTTCAATCTACCTCTGTTAGAAGTAGTCTTCAGGAGTCCCACATACTCTTATTTTTTTCCTTTTTACTTATTTATTTCAAGCCAGTTTCCCAAGATAAAGCCAGCTCGGCCTGTAGTTCAGCTGGAGAGCCATATGAACTAGGTAAAAATATAGAATATACCTGTAGCTGCCTTAAGCATACAAAACCAAAGAGCATACCTACTAAGGTATCTGGAACTACAGGTTGACTTAAATTGAGAAGGAGCCAAGCAGACTAGTTCCATTAATGAACTTGCTGTGTTTTTGGGGACTAAAAATAAAACTTAGTTTCAAGTCTCAGTTCTGGAAATCTTTGAATTTGAGCAGTCATTTTATATGTGAAGAAAAATAACTATTTGCATAAGTATAAGGGATAAGTCGGAAACAAGGTTTTGCTGCATCCTTCTTTTAAACAGGATGTTCTTCTACATGTCTGTGTAAATGCCATATATTTAGTCTAAATTTTAAATGCTGGCAAAAATAGGATAAATCAGTATATACAAACTACGAGGATGTATCATCATGTTTTCCTCATTATTGCAGCTAATGTGGTATTAACATATTAGGCTGTATGAAAAGGCTTCTTTTTCAACAGCATAAATCATGGATCTCAAGCACAGTTTAACAAGCCTTGTAGCAGCTGAACACACCACTGTTGTCCCCCTCCTCTACCTGTAGCGTGTTAGGGTGCTATGCCTTGTAGTTGTGTGACAGGGGTGATTCTGTAGTTTTAGTAATACCTTAGATAAGGATTTATATGGGATGGTTTGGATGGGGATGCTCGTGCCTCAGGCAGGGGGTTAGACTAGATGACCTCCAGAGTTCTCTTCCAGCCCTACTTTTCTATGATTCTGTTGTCTCTCTCTTCTTTCAGTACTAGCCTGTTTCTGTTAAATAGGGCTTTATTGTTCTGGAAGCCACAACTTATGGATATTTTAAATGCATATTATAGACTGGAAGAGAACTTTTGGGATAAGGATTTCAAACTCTTTCCATTTATTTTAAAATACAGAAACGTGCTGTATTTCTTCTGTCCTTGACAATGTTTTTTTAACCTCATATTTAAAAAACAACACCCACACCTTAAATGAATCTTTAGATTAGGCTGTTAGAAGTTTTGTCATTTAAACTTTTTGGGAACTCTGGGAGTAGACTTAGCACTTTTAGGCGTACTGCTATTCATGCACTACTTCATTAATGCAAGCTGTGTTGTACTTTATGGTAGATAAATGTAGAGTATAGACAAAGGAATTAAACCAATTCTAGTATCATTTTTTGTATCTAAAAAGGTGGCCATGAAAAATTCAGGTAAATAATTTAATATTCTAAAAAATACTCTTTAGAGTTTCCTGAATTAATTATTCAAATACCATCCCTTAATGTTCTAGTTTTACCTTTTAGGTTTCCAAACCCATTTTAAGTAACTAACCAGCAGTCATCTTTGTTTAATAAAAAACAGAATTCATGTCAGAGTTACTTAGGCATTGTACAGGTCAAAGTTCAATGCAGAAAGAAATTCAGTTACTGGTGATTTTATTCATTCAGCCATAAATTTGTTTCACTTTGTGTTGTTACAGTATCTGCATGAATGGAGTCACAGGTACTTTTAATGTTGCTGCTATGTGTAATATTAATGTAGAAAAATAAAACATTCATGCACCTGCTTCTTCTGGTTTTAGAGTTTTAACATTACTAAGCCAGTGCTACCTTTTTTTTTCCTAGCAATAACGTTGATGTTGCGGTGGAACATCTTGAGTCTCTGTTTACCGCAGGACTGCAAAATGCTGATTCACTATCAACCATAAATATAAGTCTTGTATTTAGAAGTGTGATGAAAGAAAAAGGACAGCCAGCTTTGGACAAATGTAAGTTAATTATAGTAGTATTTAAATTTAATGGATAAATAGAATCACAGTTAAAAATTAATGCATACAAACCCTGCCTTAATCAACCAAAATCATGTCACAGAAGTTTATTTTGTAAAAGTGAATTTTTAATTAAAGGAATTCCTTCCTTACCTGTCATTCTGTAGTAAGTGCTATGGCAGACCGGTTGGCCAATCAGTTTGGAGCCTATGGACCTGTCACAGATCTCTTCCTGGAGTATTTAAGAGCAAAAAGAATGGATGATGCCAAGTTTCTACTAGAGGTAATCATGTACTAAGAGAAATAGTAGCTCTTAGAGTTTTTCATATTGAGAAATTGTCAAACATAGTTACATGTTAAAGGGCAGTGTTCAGAACGCACTGGGGCTCTAGTGCATGTCAGTTACGGAAGAGAGGAATGGTTTATTGTTCTCTATTGTGAACTATCCTAGAACAGGAAAAAAGGGACCCATCTCATCTTTTGCACAAGTGGTCAATTACATAGCAGTCATGCCTTGCAAACAGCCTCCTTTAGATTTCTCACTTTCGTTTTTGCAGTGCTTTTTTAAATACCACGCATCTCTAGTGTTGGAGTTGGTAAGCAAAAAGTGGGCAATGTTTGCTTTTCAAGTGCACCATCACATTTGACTACTCAAACATTTCAAATGTATTCAAGGCTCGTTAAAGGCTGAATTTGCTTTCTATTCACTTGTGTGTCCCAGGCATTTTAAATGACAAATGCAGGTCCCTGTGGCCCAAAGTCTCAGCTAAATTAGCAATCTTCAAGGAATGCGACAACTGCATTCATGCCATTTTAACAGTGCTAAATATAAAGCTGAGCCAAATGCAGAATGAACTGTGGGTGATAAGAGCTGCCACTGGCAGTGTACACAAACAGCTTCAGACAGGGAGTCTCTTCCCAGCAGGTGGCAGTCAAACAATCACAGTGATCCTGCAGATTGCTGTGTTTGTGTAGACTCCCTGTGTCAAATTGAGGCCTGTTACCAATTTCTGATAGTAAATAAATAGTGCTATATTCACTTACCAGCTGTTAAGTATTTTAAACAATACAAGGAAAGAACAACCTCTGCTTTATTCATCAGAGGTTTTTATGAAATTCCAAATCTAGTTATTTTAACAGGAAGGAAAACAGTGAAATTGATTCTGTGACTGATACTGTAGAATTATGCATATTATTTGCATAGAGTATCATTTTTATATTGTATTACTTGCAAAGCTAACATCTGGGCATTATTTCAAATGTGTGAGATAAACTTTAAAGTCTCCTCATGAGAAGTGTTTGTTTATATTATTCAGAATTCCATGTTAGAATAGAGGCATTTTAAAAATACTATTATACTTTTTACATGCATTTCTATCTGATTACACAGGGAAATTGATGAAGTTGGCATCACTGTCATCTTCTTTGTCAGAACCAGAATTGTGCAAAGACAAGTTTTATTTACTTAAAAATAAGTCTCATTATTGGTAGAATCCTAAAATTCCCAAATAGAAATTATAGCCAGAACTATAGTTGATCGTTATTTTAAAGTATTGAAATAACCAAAATACAAAAAAGTTATGTAACACAAAAATGCTAGCTTTTGGGAAGGTGGGATTTAAAAGCATTTAACACTAATTGGTTATTGTCAGTTTAGATTTTTTACTTTGTGTGTGATTATAAACGTGTTTTGAAAGTCAATGGAAAATATATCCGAGATTGAAACTCACCTGCACAAAAATCCTCAAGTAATGTAGTTCATACACAGCAAAAAGAAATTGAGCAATATCCTTATGGCATTCAAAAATGAAAAGTACAAAGTAATCAGAGAGCATAAATGCTGATTCTTCCTTCTTGTAATATCAAATAATGTTAGTAAAACATATTTATTCTTCTTGTTTTTTCAATGATGCCATTGATGCCTTTTAGGCAGTTTTGTGTCGTTTTTATAGGGAAGAAAATTATATGATATAAAAAAATGTTTACCTAAACATTTTTATCTAGCTTTTTCAAATTTTTTGTGTACCATATCTTTATAACAAAAATGATTTTCTTTTTTTCCCTTTCCTTTTGTAAAATACTAATATATATCTTTTTTTTTTTTATGCCTGGGCCAGGTACAGACATTATACCTCTACCAGTATAAGTATTTGGAAACCGATCTATACTGCTAACAGAACAGAGGTTTGGTACACACAACTGGCCTATACTTGTAACCGAACAGAAGTTGGGCACGCACAGACTGATTCAAAACTGGTGGAACCCAGTCTAAGAATTGCCGCCCTACACCAGAGAACTAATGTGTGTTCTGTTTGCTATTGATCTAAACTACATGGCTCACAGAAAACCACATAACTTAGACTGATTCCACTGCTGGTTTTTTGAATGCCTGTACCTAGCCTTAAAGAACTTTGAGTTCTTGGAGTGGCTGTAGGTGAGGATGGCAGGTATCAGTAGCAATAGCATTGCAAGTTCCTTCACAAAATGCTTTTGCACTGTGTATCAGCCCACTAGAATTAAGTATTTCTAGTTACCAGATGTCAAAAATATTAGTTTGTACTATAAAATTCATTTTGTGGGTATAACTAGGTCCCAAAATATTTGTTCCTACTGTTCATCTCCCTGTTGACAGAATGTTTTCGAAACTTAAGAGTCTGCATTTTAAAAAGTATACTTTTATGCTCTACCTGTAACGAGGATAAACTATAATATTGTCTTGCAAGTTTGGTTTTTACAGTAGTTAGTAAAATGGGATAGACACTTGATTTATCTGGTTTGTCACAAACTTTTTTTAACTTTTGTCTCTCTCTCTCTCTCTGAAGCCCTGGCTGTCTGTTGCAATGAAAGCCTTTTATAAAATAGAGAGATTGAAATCAGTCCTTTTGTATGCATAAGTGTAGGTAATTATACTTTAAAGAGAACTTGCTTTGTACATTTTAATTTTTATAAAGAAACGAGCAGTTATCTCCCTGACACCTTATTAAATGTATAATTAACCTTATGATCCCTGGCTCACTTGTGAATGCTTGGCAGTATAATTGGAGAGGAATAGTATTTCTTTTTTTCTTTTTTTTGCAGTCCTAAACCTCATTTCTGTGGGATGTTGAAGCATTAGTTAAATTTTTTCCTCTTTCCTTTTAAACAAACTTAATGCTTACCATGTCAAGGACAGCATTTACAAAAGCTTGCAGTGGCACGTACTTGTTTTCATTTTTCAGGTATTTCTAATTAACGGTCAGTTATTAGGCCTCACTGCTAGATGATAATGTATTACTCTTTTATTGTGAACCTTTATAATTGGAAATGTTCACCTAAGTCAGTGTGTTTATCGAGCACTTTCTCATTGCTGCTATTTTAATTTTCCCTTTTTTTCCTTCTTTTTTAAAGAGGTATGGTGCAATAGCTGAACAAAAGGAAAGACTGATGGCTTTCGTTGCTAATAAGGCAACCGAGGTATAATCTTTTGCTTGCATATAATTAAATATATTAGCAATATCTTTATTTAATTGGTCCTCAGTTGTAATTTTCAGATCTATTTAGACTTTATATCACTTGAACAGCAGAATTTAACTTTCTCAAACAGCAAGTGAGTTGAGCCAAAGTGGGATGCTAGTGTTACTCACCTGTATTGTTTAAAACTCCAGTTAAGCACACATTTTTCTTTTATGTACAATATTGACGGTCTTAACATTTACACTCAGGAACACACTTATCTGTAGAATGCACTGCACTAGGAGACCAGTTCGCTATATAGAGTATTTTAATGCGCATGGCATTTTACAGGAAATAGAGAAGGTTGTAATTCTGTATCCAGTTTAGCTTAACGGTTCTCCTGTTTTCATTGCGTCTTAGTTTCCATAAATTCACACATTTGTTGTGATGTCTGCTTAGCCCAGTTCAATTGTCTGCTTTCTGTACTACTATCAGTGGACACTTTTTCACTCTGAAAACCTGAGTATATTATTATGCTAGCTGCACTGTAAGATTACAAGCTAGCTACAATACCATTCCTCATACGATGAGATGATGTGTTAGGTCTACCTTAAAGGACACATTTCAAATTAGGGTACGTCACTTTTGTGCATATACTGTTTTGAGCATGCACACCTATTTCCCATCATTTCAAATGTTCCCAGTATTAAAAACATGAAAGTTAAAAAAAAATTTTAAAGTTGAAGCTTTTTTTACAGGGAACAAGCTGCAAGAGCAGGCTGCATTTAGATAACAAGTAAAATAGGTACATTTGCTGATAATGAAAAAGGAATTTCTTCATATTTTAGTTAAGATTTTAGAGAGTATAAAGGGTAATATCCATTAATTCAGTTTCTGGTATGTGGATTTATTCAAAAGTACATTCTTTATCTAAGTGCTCTTAGTATTATATGAAGTTGTTTAACACAAGAAACTACTGGTTTGTATTTGGCTATAAGATTTTATTTTGTTTATAATATCGTTTTGTTTGTTTTTAATTCTAGTTATTGGCTATTTCTTAAATCCATGTTGCAGCACTTTTAGCACTGACATATAAAGCCAGTAGAAGTTGCTGATTAACTCTGCATTTTTTTTAAAGTGGAGGTACAATCCTGGCACCATCAGTGTCTGACAGCACTCCTGTTGATTTAAACACCAAAAGAACTGAAACAAAAAATCTGTTTTAGGCTCCTCTTTTTTGAAAATATCCCACTTTTTGCTACAGAAAGTTAATCTATGTCCATTTGAAAAGCCACTCCTATCAAAAAGATTCAGAAATAATGGAAATATCATTGCCAGAGTTAAAATAGTCCGACCGTTTTCTTTAAGATTTAAAGCAGTAATACAGCTTACTTTATCTTTAATTTCCTAGGCGGAGACCATCAGAATGCTTCTAGATATGGTTCCTGACAGCCTGGAAATGAACACTGTATATTCCTCACTCCTGGAAAATTATGGTAATATATTGCATCCAGAGTTGTTGGATTAGTTAAGTACAATTTTAAAGCCTTTGGAAATGTCAGAAGAACAGAAGACCTTGAAACATTGGAGGCAGAAAAATTCTGCTGTGCCGGAGGGAGGTCGGAGGGAGGTAGGGAGCCATGTTTGAGATGACAGTGAGCAGCCCATCTAAGAGGTTTTTGCTTATTCTGCATTCAGAGGTTCTTTCTACTGTAATAGCTGCCATTACAAGGACAGTGGTCCATGTGGTGATTGGGAGAGAGTGACCAGTGGCTCCATAAACGAAAACCTCTGTGGAGGAATAGATGCTGCTGTAAAATAGTGTGCATGCTTATGTGGCTTCATATAAGGAGCAGAAAGAGTCATTCTACAAATCTTTCTAACCAGGGTTTTGCAAATGGGTCATAATGTTGCTGCAAGTTATAAAATTGTCGATGAATCCCATTAGTTCTATTGCTAGCATGCTCTGAACTTTGGGAACATTATAATTACTCTAAAATGTTTGCAAGTTGGTGCTAAAGTTAAGCTTCTGGGTGCCTAACTATTTACTTAGCTAAGTAATCTGATTTTTTCCAAGGTGTTGGAAAAACTCTTCACACTATTGAAGGCTGTATAGAGTATTTTAATGTGCATGGCATTTTACAGGAAATAGAGAAGGTTGTAATTCTGTATCCAGTTTAACAGTTCTTCTGTTTTCATTGCGTCTTAGTTTCCATAAATTCACACATTTGTTGTGATGTCTGCTTAGCCCAGTTCAATTGTCTGCTTTCTGTACTACTATCAGTGGACACTTTTTCAAGAATTGCAAGTGCTCAGCATCTCCTGAAAATTGAGCCACTTGTTTAAATTTCTTCCGGAGTTAGCAAACTTTTAAATGCCAGGGCCTGAAGTCCCTGTGGCTAGAGCCTGAATCCAAGTTTTTCATCAATCTGCAGGAAGTCTTGCAAGATCCTCTTCATCCAGTGCAATTTTTATTGCACAAGTATAAAAGTGCTTGTTTCCTTGGTATTAGGCATCATGATAAATAGTTGGCAAGTCCATTTTGTACCAGGGCTAGTGTTTTTGAGAGAGTTTGGCAGGAATATAGGTCACAACTTCCCATGAAAGCATTGTTTTCTATGCTGAAAGGAGAGTGAGTATAAATTATCACAGACATTTCCAGCTGTGAACAAGTAAGGGGGCGTTCATTCCTTTTCTTGTCTGAGAGATGTGATCCTGCTCAGGACTGGATTCTCGCACGTGGCAAAAATATTCCTTAAACTACTTGTCTTCCAAGAATAGAGCATTATCAAGCAAAATCTCAATTGTGTGGTCCATTAAATACAATCTGAGTGTTAGATCTGCCTCTCCCTCTCTTATTTTTCATACAATAGATGCTTCTATTTTAAAGAAATGGGAAGTTAACAATTTCTATTATACTTTCATTAAACCGTCACTTTGTGCAGGTTTTGTAGCCTCCCACATTTACGAAGAAACTCATCCACTTGCCAGGTGTGAGTGGGAAGCTTTTTCATAGTGAATACAGAGCCCTAAGCTGTACATTTTGAGGGAATTCAAGCCTTTAAAAAAAATAGTTTGTAGTGTTCCTGTACACCTGCAAGTAAATTTCTGAACCTGGATAGACCACTCCATTTTCTCTGTTACTCTCAAGTCTCCCACACAGCAACACAGTAAATATAAATGGATTGAACAGTTTCACTGCTGTTGGAAACTTGTGCATAACAGCAAAACAGTCGAGAATGGTTTTAATTTTATTCTGAATAGAGGAGAACTAGAAAATAAGAGGCAGACAGAAAAACAGAATAAAAATATATTCCATTATTGTCCTCTTTCTTCTCTGTTATCTCTCTCCCAGTTTAGAGGGAAACTCCCTCCTATCAGCAGCTGGAGAAGAATAGAGTTTCAAATTTCTAAGAAATGTGTTGACTAGAACCTGACAGATAAAGGAAGCAAATTATCTGATATCCAGCTAAACATCTTGATCTCCTAAACAATTGACCTTTCAATGAACAGTCTTAGGAATACTAATGGCTTAACAATGGACTTGCTTTGTTGGTAGGATGGAAGGACTCAACTATGAAGCCTGAAGAAAAATTTGCATTTTTTTGTCCTTGTCTTTGTCAGAGGCTTGCAACATATAGCCCTGTGACTGGACAGCCAGGCACTTCACCCATACCTTGTCACAGCTGGGCAACAGAGAGAAACAGTGGTGGGGAGAAGCAGCAGTGGTGATAATGGCTGCGTCCTAGGGCCAGCCTTCCACCTAAGCTGGGCCATTCTAGTCCTCTAGTAAAAAATGTTACCAAGCCCTGGCTTAATGTAACTGGCTCTCATACTTTGTGGTCACTTAATACTTATTCAGAAATTCTGAAAGGTTCTAGGTTCTGCTTTCAGTAACATACTTGTAGCATGGGTGGTGTAGTGTGTATGGGAGTGATACTCCTGCCTGGCTGTCCTATCAAAGATGGTCAGACTATTGCAACTGACCATCAATGGGGATTCTTCTAAAGTTAAGTTGTAGATGTATTCTACATATCAACTGCAGTTTGTGTCTGTGCGTCTGTCTGTATGCGTGCATGCATCTTTTTATGGTGGCCTGTAACTTTGGAAGGGACCAAGTTCAGCAAAAATTCTGGTTCCTGTTGCCACGTTGACTTGCATCAGAAAGAGAGTATCCATTAGGGCTGTGAGACGCTTCAGTAGCTGATTCAATTTGGAAGAGATTTGGCCTGATTTGGGGATGAAGTCTCTGAATCCGAATCAAATAGGGAGATTAATTAAAAGCTCTGAATGGATTCAAAGCATCCAAATCAATTTGGAAAAGCTTTGGAAAAGATTTGGCTGGTTTGGAGATTCAGCCATAGACTGAACAGGCAGCTGACAGCTACTTCCAGCTGGTAAATCTGTTGGGGGAGGGAAAAGGGGCATGGGGGAGAGAGGGTTTGGGGCTAGGACAAGCTGCCCAGCCAGGGAGGAGGGCAGAGGGTGCAGGATGCAGGCAGAGCAGCTGCAGGCCCCCCCCCCACCCTGCTTGCTGCACCAGGCAGTGTTTGCCACCACCGCCTCTGGGCTGCCCAGCACACGAGCTCTGGGCAGGCAGCAGCAGCCAACACTGCCCAGCGTGGCAAGCAGGAGGGCTGCAGCTGCTGTTGCCAACAGGCGAGCCCAGGCTGGCAGTGGGGCCAGGTTCCAAGCTGGTGCTGAGTGCGGGGAAAAACGGCTCGCAGCCCGCATGGGGCTGCCTGTGCCTGCTCCAGACAGCCCCACACAGACTGCAAGTGCCTGCAGCAGGGAGCACCGGCCATGAGGTGGAAGAGGGGCTGCTTTTCCCCGTGCTCAGCACCAGCTTCTTCCCTGCTGGCGAGCAGGGGGTCAGGGATGTGCACTGCGCCCCCTCCTGTACTGTATCACGGGGCTGGGGGGCACTGGGAGTGAGCAGCTGTGGGAGCCAGTGGGAGCACGGGGCCTGCACCAGCGTCCTGGGGCTAGTGCTGGTGGGGCCCAGGAGCGCAGGGTCCCAGCCGGCAGGGGCTCTATGGAGCCGGGCCAGCTCCCCCCTCTCCCTGCCAGCCTGTGCCCTGCTTTGGGCCCCACTGGTGCTGGCCCTGGGACATTGGTCCTAAGATGGTGACCAGGGGGTGGGGCAACTGTCAAGGGGCGGGGCTACCCATGTGGCCCCTGACAGCCTGCCAAAACTGGGTAAGTGGCTCTCCACCCAAAATAATTGCCTGCCCTGAGCTACCCAGAGCCGGGGTTGGCTGCAGCCAGGAGGCTGCAAACAGCTACACCAGGCTCCGGCATCAGCTCTGTACCAGTGCGTGCACACGTGCCTCAGAGTGGTTGGTGGGGGAGGGGCCTGAGGCAGTGCAACCTGGGTCTCTTACCTGCTGCCAGCACAGAGCTGATGACTGGGCTCCAGAGCCTGGCGCAGCTGTTTGTACCCAGCCTGGGCTCTGGGTGTCTGCAGCAAACAGTAGGCAGGCTGCAAACAGCTGCACCAGGCTCCAAAGCTCCAGCATCAGCTCCAAGTTGGCAGCTACTGCACGCGCACCTCAGAGCAGACAGCAGGAAGGTTGTGCTGCCTCAGGGCCAGGCCTTATCCCTGCTGTCCGCTCTGAGGTGAGGAGCCCTGCACAGCTGTTTGCAGCCTGCCTGCTGCAGCTGCCCAGAGCCCAGACTGGCTACAAGCAGCTGCACTGGGCTCCGGAGCCAAGTCATCAGCTCTGTGCCTGCAGCAAGGGAGAGGCCGGTGTTAGCTGTGTAGAGTGGGTGGGTGGTTGGGCTGATGGTCAGGCTCCAAGCCGGGGCCTCGGCTGGCTGCGCTGCAGCCCGGGGGCTGGCTCCCCAGGGAAGCACAGGGGCTCTGGTGGGCACAGGGCATTGTTGGGTCGGACTTTGTCCGGTGGCCAAGCAGCCCAGCTCCATCTGCCCGCCCATTTGGTTCTGTGCGTCTGTGTATGCACACTTGTCTGGTTCTGGATGCGTGTGTGCATGTGTCTGTTCTGGGTGTGTTTTGGTTCTCTGTGTTTGTGCACATGTGGTTCTTTGTGTATATGTCCGGTTCTCTCTCTGCTCTCCTTTTTCTTTCTTTCTCTCTCTCTCTCTCTCTCTCCTCTTTTTTTTCTTTCTCTTTCCCTCTTTCTCTGCCCCCTCTTTTTCTTATCTCTCTTTTTTTCTCTGTCTCACTGCAACATGCTTAACAAAAAATGAATACACAACAACAAAGGCAATATTTATGATTATTAAATATACTAATATGCAGTGCATCCTGCCATGTACCCCCTCCCGCCCCCCCATTTTGTTTTTCTGGCATGCTAGCAATCCTGCACCTTCCAAAGTAGACTTTGTGGTTTTTTCGGCACTCCGGCCAAAAAAACATTGTCTACCCCTGCTGTATTCCACAGTTCTATACTGCAGTGCAGTTAACCTCTGTAGTAAGAGGCCTATGCTTGGAGTGCCTCAAACCTAAGAATGTTTTCCTTTTTACGCAGCTCTGTATCTCACAGCATTTTTTACAGACTCCTAAAGAATCTGCCATCCAGATTCACTGCCAAAGGTAGAAGAAGAAATGGCTTTATGGACTTGATCTGTTCTTTCATTTTAATTTTGGCTTATTGTTTTATGGACATAAAGCCATTTCCTTTGAGAAAGGAGGAGTTAGATATTTCTGTGGCATACGTTCTACAAACAAAGGGGGTAATTATTAACAGATTTTTTTGATAATTCTTTTCTCAGCAAAGCATGGAGATGTCAGTTCTGCAAAAGCTGTGTATGAGAAATTGAAAGCTGAGGACATGGACCTAGATGAGATAACTCTTAAACAATTCACAATTCTGCTGAAGAAAGCAGGACAACCTGTCCCTTTTACTGAACTCCCGTGAGTGTTTCCTAATTAAGAAAAATAAAAAAATAGCTCTGTAGAGTTGCATATGTTCCATAATAATAAATCAAATTGCACACTTTAATTACATAAGGATTAAACAACCCTCAAAGGAGTCAATATATGAAGTACTGAATGTTGTAGGTAGTGTATTAATCTTGCATTAGGTTTGCCTTGTGGGAAAAGAGCCTTTTGGGGCTTACTGCATTTAAAATGCAAAATCCTTATCAGGCAGTCATCTGAAGGTGTGAGTTTATCAAACATCCTTGGGGCATTTATCTCAATGTTTTAAGTTTTAAAAGATCTTTAGAATGTGTATTTCAATAATAAGTAATAGGTTTTAATTTCCAGTGATTGCTTGTCTTATATTTAATACAAATTGTTTTTAATTACATCATTGTGATGGAATTTTAAAACTGTAAAATGAATTTTCCCATTGTAGCTTGACATTTCCTAGCTTTTCCAACACATATATGTAACTGTGCCCTTATATTAATGCATCTTACTTGAGGTCAACACATGCATGAAGTTTTTCAGTGGATTCTGCACACATTTTCTTTCCAATGCATATCTTTGGCTGATAGTATATGATTGTCAGGGTTTCAAGAGTTACTATCCTTTCCTTCCCTTGACACATGCTTGCATATCCTTTTTTTTTTTTTTGACCAAACCTAGCCATTTTTGTCTTTTTGAAATCAATATTCTTCATCATTCTTTTCCTAAAACTTAATTCAGGCAGTTTCTCTGAGCATTTTTATTCCCTGCATAATAAATGCAGTAAGCAATTTTTATTCCTTTTCAAGTTTAAAACTTGGTTGATGCCCAAATTATTTTTTGAGATATTTATGCTAAAATACCATTAACATTTAGTGGTAACATTAGTATTTCACTCCTACTAGTAATGAAGATGGGATGTATTTTCTAATGCACTCAAATTCCTCCTAAAATATTCTGACCTCCCTGTTCTGTTTCCTTCTTTCTTTTTGTCAGTTTACTGATTTGATGCTTTTGAGATTCCCTTTTTAATTCATTTATTCTTAAGCATACTTTCAGGTTGCAGCTGAACAATAAACTAGGGTTTTTTGAGTGGCAAAACCTAAGTATTGCTTTAAGCAGTTCGAGCAAGTTTTTTCCCCCTTTTTTACTCTGTACAGAGGCACCAAATATGTGGGAACCCAAGGACTTGAGAAGAGGGCTGTCACCTGAAATGCATAAAACTTTCCATATGTCCATCATCTTAGCCACCTGCCCTTCCCCCCACCCAAGACAAAAATAAGTCAGCACCTATGACTCGGTATCACCATCACCTTATTTCTCTTAAATTATTGCACGGTCTTTCATAAACAACTAGTTCATGACAAAGAAAATTCCAGTTTTTGATTGGAGGGTGGTGTTTTACTCGCAATTAATAATAATGCCTTTTTTTTTCTCTCCCTTTCTTCCACTGTAGGGAATACTCTACTGCAGAACTGAAAAATGAAACATCAGCTAAAACAGAATAGTTGTATCATTTGAAATTATGGAAGATTGTATAAAAAATGTATTTACTGTTGTTGGAAAAATTAAATAAAACTGAATGTGTGAGGTCATCAGCATAATCTGCCGAGGCAAACCATACACATTTGGAAGATGGTTTTCAGTGACTAAATTATAATGGATACATGCATTTATTAATGAACACTGGAGCTGCTAACAGAACAGCAGAACAGTCACTCTAAAGCTTTTGTGTTGCTTTTTCTTTTTGGACCTGATTTGAGATTACTACATTCTGGGTCCCATTTCAACTGAATGTCGCAACGTAATTCACCTTTCACTAAGTTTCTGACATTAGTGTTCCTTTCCATTGATTTCACTAGGCTTTGGATCAAGCATTAAGATGGTAAATTTCTTAAGCTAAAATACCATTCTGCTAGTGTAAGCCTGCTCATTCTTATGTTTATTGCTCTATTGTGGTTACATGCATCAATATTCACAAATACCTCCTTTTTAGAAAGTAACTGTACACTATATCAGTTTGTAGAAAATAGAAATGGTTGGCTGATATTTGATCATAACTTAAGCAATCTGCTGTGTGCTTCCTTTCCCTTTTGTTGGATCTCTGGACAGTGCAGGGGAGATTCTTTAAAGTTCAGTTTTATTTGTACCTATGGTGTAGATCAAACATAAAGCACACATTTCAGTTCTGTTTCTCCTTAAATTTGCTTTTCATACATTTCTGAACTATATATTTTGTTTATGTCATTAGTCCTCCAAATTCCATGGTGCCTGGCTTTAGGAATTGTTTAAGTCAGGGACAGGGATGCCTGATCAAACAAAAATGGCAAGTCTGTCGTTTCTAGTACCAAGGGCAGCTTTGGTTACTTGCTAGACAACTGAGAGATGTGCTTTATTTGTTTAAGTATTTACATCAGTTTGCATATGCGGATCCCCACATGTAACATACCCGTATACTTACAATGCTTTTGTTAACTAAAGAGAAAAAGGTGTGTGGTGAAAAATAAAAATACCTCTTACCCTGTAGAATAGCAAAGGCTTATCCAAGAGAAGTTTTCCTAGCATAGTTAGGTCACAGAGAGGAGTAAAAAAACCACACTTGCCATTTGGTTCTCTATGCAGAAACCAAACCATACTGAGATCCAGCTGAACCAAAAGAGCAATTCTGATGGGTTGGCTTCTGTTGTTTAGGCACCTTTTGTGGCTAAACCAACAGAAATCCTGCTGCCTGATACCAGTGGTTTTCAACTTCCCTTGGACTCCAGGCATCCCTCCAGAGCTGCTGGGTGACACGAGGGTGTTTCAGAAACTAAAAGCAAAATGGTTGCCAACATTATATGTCTGCAACAAAGTGAGGAAACTACACAACAGCAGGGAATGCTACAGCATTGTCAAACACCCATCACGTACAACTATGTAGAGAAGTTATGTGGTCGCACACAATGGTTTTGTTTCATTATTCCTGTTGCATTTCTGAAACACCGTCATAAGGTGAAGAGTTCATAAATAGGAACCTACTCAAATTGCAATCTTGCAGTTTTCACAGAAACCACAAAAAATGGTCATTTCTGTGAACACCACGAAAAATGGTGGTTTCCACAATTTTTCACAGAATCACCCGGGGGGGAGAAAACTTAGTAAACATAAAATGCTGGCTCCCCAGTGACAGCCAGCAGCCACTGCGACCCAGCCTCGCAGACCGCTGCGGGAGAGAGAGCGAACCAAGCTGCCAGCACAAAGGGGAGCAGCCAAGATGGCAGCTGCTCCCTCCTTCCATCACTGATTGGTGGAGAGGGCTGCCTTTTGTGCAGCCCCCACCCCTCTCTGCCAGTCAGTGGCAAGGGACGGCTACACGAGGGGCAGCCCTCCACCAATCAGTGGCAAGGGGCAGGCCTGCACGAAGGGCAGCCTTCTCTGCCAATCAGCAGCAAGGGGTGGGCCTGCACAAAGAGCAGCCCTCCATCAGTCAGAGGCGGGGGAGGAGGTTCACCATGAAAAAACAAAAAACAAAAATGGTGTTGGGTAGGGCATGAGCAGCTCACAAGTTTTCCTTCACCTCAGTACAATTTATGTAGATCCCTATTCATAAATGCATCCTTACACTTAGCAAAATTAATCTGTTAAATTGGCAATATTAATTTGGTGCCTAGTGCTTGTTGCATCATCAAGGAAACTGCATTAATGATAAATTAATAAATGATGAGGATAAATCATCAAGGAAGCTGCAGTAATGATTGAAATTTAGTTTATCTCATTTTAAAATGGAGACATTGCTCATTTCTACAACCACAGATACCATAAATGTATTTCAGCATGTTATCAGCACAGTTGAACACTTGGCCTGCTAGTTTGCAGCCCTTTATCTAGTACTGCTGTTCTTGATTTTAGAGATCACCATATGAATCTCTCAATATCCACAGTGTAGCCATGTTCCAGTAACGAGCATACATGAGGATTAAGTCTGTATATATGAAGCTACCCACTGAGCTGATAGCCATCACCTGGCCTACTGGGAAGATAGGGATGATGGTAGAGTGGTGTTTACATACAGATATGAATGACAGAATCCATACTTGATTGACAGCTGCGGGGGTGAACACTACCTGGGATTCAAACTCCCATCAACCCAGCTGTTTATCCAGGGGAAGTCTTAATTGCCAGTTCCATTCTGACAATGAGCTTGACACTTGGACATACGACCTCTCATCAAGTAGGCTTATCTAGTACTAATTTTGCCTTTGTACATGGAGATTACATGTATCTTTGCAACTTGATAACAATATTTTGGGCATACCTTGTAACATATATCATTATCTATTTTACTGTCACAACTTGAGGTACCAAGGCTATGAATAGTTCTAGTCTGTAACCACAGCATCCAGCTTAATTTACTACAGCTTTGAAAAAAGTTTGCTTTTGAGACCGTCCTGTCCATCCAGTCATCCAAGACTTACGGCTGTGTGTGCTGTGAAGCAAATTTACTTCATGAATTTGCCAGAGATTGAGAATGGAAGCAAATGGTGCAAAGATTTTTGTGACATCAGTGGCAAGGAGGTGGACCAAGGTGTAAGGAGATCCAGCAGGGTAATATGGTAGGAGACCTTTTTCTGTCCTATTTGAGTACATGGCAGAAACTAGAGACCTGAGAAGAAGAATTATTCAAAATAGGCAAAGACTGCTCAGTATGATGATTTTTGTGGTTTTCCTTCTGAGATGATGGGTGCAAAATGCAGAGAGAAATGTAGTTTTCCATGCCTAAAATGAGCATCTCTGAGAGAGATTCATAATGATGAAAAACATGGTCGTCTTAATCTAAACTGATCTAGGAAGTTGTTGAACAACCAGCCTTTGTGCCAGCTCTCCCACAGCAGGCTTCCATTAACAACATACTTCAACTTTGCATTAATGTTATACATGCCTATGAGGCATAGCTGTTTGAAGTCTCAAATAAACTAAAGCTTACAGGGTTAACATTTCTCTGACAAATATGTATGCAGTTCCATACTTTTTGTATATTCAAAACTAAATACCTGCAAGATGACAGAATTCAGAATGGCAGTCTTACAAACTTGTCATGATGCTTTACCAGTCCAGATGCAAAACTTGTTCTGTCACACTGACCATAACATTTTACTTACCCATTCAAAATAGAAAAGAATATTATGTGCCGCAGGCAAGCAGATAACAGGGATTTTGTAAGACATCAGCACAGGTACATTGCACTGTAGTTGCCCATAAGAGTGAGAGCACAGGCTCCATGTGTGGCTGATATTCTGATATTAAAAGATCTGATGTTCTGCTATACAAAGCAATTTGGGAGTGCCCAAATCTGTTGCTAATCTCTCTTGGCTGGGATTGAGACACCCGATAGAAAACTTTGTTTTAGCTGGGGAGATGGCTGATGGCAGGGAAAGGAAAATTACTATGTTACAACCCCAGCATGCTTATGATAAGTCCAGTGAGGGCAAGTTTCCCCTTTTGACTAAAATGGTCTTTTGGGGACAGTGCACATATAGGTTAGTTACCCTCAGCTAAGACATTTCCTAAAATTGTCTCCTAAGACTCAGTAACAAGGCAGTCATGTTGAGTCCATACAAATCATTCATTTAAGTTTCTCCATTAAGATTTAATTTGCCTGAAATGCCTCATTATGTTCCTGGAGCTACTTACAGGGTTGTTTGCGGGGGGGCGGGGAATAACCCACCGTTTTGTCTTGAAGTCAAATTTAAATAATCTCTCAGCCATCCCAGACACCTTTTTCTTTTGTTCCTCAGCACTGCCAAGAAGCCTAAAAACCGCCCAAAAATGAGTTACTGTAGAGCTAGTCTCCTCTTCTGAGACCTATATCCACGGAGGGTCCTCCAGCAGTAGAACTTTTGCTGCTCCAATAAACAAGGCAGATAGCAGAATTTAGCAGAGCAAAAGATAGTGGAACTGGAAAGAAAATGAGCAATATGTAAACTATGGGACTCGACTCTGACAGGTACAGGTTTCCAACAGGTTTCTTCCCTTCATCTCTTCACAAAGAAGATAAGAGCAGCAGCAAAGAGCTGTTTTGAAGCCAGGGAAGTATTCCTTTTCTGAAGCCTGTCCAGGCAGTTCCCCCCCCAGCATGCAAGGAAGGATTTTGCTTTATGTGTTTTATTCTGTGCTAAGGATCTGCCTGTGAAGTGCAGTCATAGCCCTGAGCTGTGTGAGACATCCCAAACATGCCTGAGGGAGGGCGAGGCAAGGTAAAGAGGAGGAGGAGATGTGCTGCTCCATAATTTGTCCACACAATGAACGGTTCAGAAGGGTCTTACCTGAATCCAGCAGAAAAGAATCAACTCCAAGTGTGACATCAGCTGAATAAGTGTCCTGCAAGGTGTGAGGTTTGAAAGATGGGCTTTGGAGGAGGAAGGGAAAGAAGTGTTTTTATCTGAACCCAGCCTTCGTTCAGGGGATTCTCCTCTACCAGGACACTGCAAACTAGGCCCCAGGCATATCTGTGCCAACCCCATTATAAGCGAGCCCTTTCAGGATATCCTCCGGTGCTGCTTCCCTGTAATGGATTTGTTTCTCCCTGTGGTGATTTTTGTCGCCCAATACTTTGCCCTTATTTTACTGACCCTAACTGAGAGCATGGGACATGTATTTGACTCCTATAGATGTCGCACACTGGTACAATATGTAGTAAGAGGGTGCTGAATTTTTCAGTTAAGGTAAGTAAAAATTAGGTTTATTTTTCTGCTGCTTTGCTATAAGTCCCCAACTTAGTTAATAGTGGATAGTACTGTATTTTCTTGCTTTTCATGCCTTTTCCCTCCCCTCCCCCTCCAAATAAGAGCTCATTTTGGAGAAGCAGAATGGAAAAAAAGACCCTTCCAGAGTCATGGCTGAATTCTGACTGCAAGGGATCCTGACTGCATGGCTAAATCCAAGTATTAAGATGCCACCCTGTCCTGCCTTCTCTCCTTGTTTTTTTTTAAACTATTAGTGATCACGTTTGACATGACAGCCTGGTAATTAGAGCACTCTCTCTGAAAGTGGTAAGCCTGGGTTTTAGGCTCTCAACTTGAGGGGTTCAAACTTACTGTTTCCTCCTCACATGAAAGTTCCCTACTTGCTAGCAAGTGAGAGCAAGGAAGGACCAGAAACTAGGGCCATTTATACACGTGCTTCAGCGGTGGGGGGGCTCCAAGAACCACTCTAATCAAAGTGCCTGGAGTGTCACATGTATCAGCATTCCTGGGGGCACTTTAACTAAAGCTCATTCAACAAGCTTTAGTTAAAGTACTCCTACTGCCATTTTTCAGTGCAGGGACACTGATACATGTGATGCTGGAGTCTGCTGGAGCACAGTAATATGCTGCAATAGACTCAACTGAGTCTGCTCCAACACACTGATTACCCAACCACCATTACCTGTGACTGACCTTGCTACTGAGCCAAGATGATGGCTGTTCTGAGTGTGCAGTAACTGGATTTTTATGGTGCCTAAATAGCTTTACTCATGAAAACAGACTCCTATGGGCTTTCAAGCATCTCTGCAAGGATTCTGTGGATCTCGCTTGGATTTAGGTTCCTAAATTCTGTTTAAATTAAGTGCCCATGTTCCCTTTTTAGCATGTGGCCTTTAGTGACAGACTGAAAATCACACAGGAAGTCTGTTACAACTTCTGGCTCCGAGCTCTTGGAACAACAACTCCTATGCTGGATGTTAGAATAGCTTATAGCTGAATATGAAACTTCTGATTTTGTTCACGGTACCAAACCACGAAAATAATACAGTCCAATTTACTAGCAGCATACAGTAAGCAGTATTCTAAGATCTAAGGCTGATCGTAGGACACCCTTTAGTGTCATTGTTACATAATTTTGAGTTAAACTGGTGATGTTTAACTTACAGCTTGAAGAAGAAAACTAACCAATGTAGCTGTAGTGGTTGCCAAATCCAGTTGCAAGTATACACACATTTTGAAAAACTGGCCAGTTGAACCTAAAATAAATCAATTGGATTAACGTGGTATCTGCATTATTGCCTTGGGTTCTCCTTTGCTTACTCTGTGAAATACCTTTACCTCAAACAGTGGGGTTATCTTAACTGTAAATCTTTAGCTATCTAAGGCAATTACCAGTTTTTAACATCACCATAGGGTACCATGAATGTAATTGTACAGTAGAAAACCCACAATATGATTAAAAATGTCTGCACACTACAGCACTCATTCTGAGCTTTACATCTGCAAGCTTTACTCATGCAAGGTTTTTTTCTTTTAGTTACGGTTTGATTGACCTAACCTGCATTTCAAACACAGGAAGATGGCTAGTAATATTTCATGTCATAGCTGATGAGCTAGTAAATATTCTGTAGTAAAAATAATTGATAGGCAAATATGTTTACGATAAATACCTTTAAAATAGCTCTCTAGTTTTCTCCTTTTCCTTATTTATTTATTTTTTTAATGATCTAGTTATTCCCCACACATCTCTGGTATATAAATACTCGAAAGAGCACAATAGTTCACATTCATGGGAATAAAAATTCTGCATTTATAAGTGTCTTTCTAACAGACATCAATAACATTATAAATTTGTCTAAATTCAGCAAGTAAAAACAAGGTTGAAAAACTATGTTGTACCACTAGCTGCGGGGGGCATAAAAATTATGGTAATTTATAGCTTTACTATTGTCAGTCAAGCACATGAGTGTTTTCAGTAGAGAAATTTATCGTGCTTCTGGCACTGAACATATTACAAAGCTATAATGTACTCTTATTATATGGAAGCACTGATAAACTCCCTATGAAATGCACAAAGCTAAATATTCATACCCTTTTTCTTTTATTCTGTTTTAAAAAGGGACAAATCTGAGGCATGCATGTTGAAAACATTTGACAGTATTGAGATCTATTGTAACCAGAAAATGTGCTTTTCTGAATAAAGACAATACTTACCCAAACTACCACTGTTTGTGATTGCTAGAAGGGGACGCTTTGTTCATTCAGAAGGCAGGGGAGCAGTTTGAATATTCTGCCATTCAAAAGGCCACAGTCATTTTACTCAGAATAAAATTAGTGGTGTGACAACATTTGTTTCCTGATCATTCCAACTGGCCTCCGATGCCATTGCAGTGCTCAGTGGGACGCCTAGGCTTGGGCTTCCATTGCTAGAAATGTAGGGGGGGGTGGAAAATCCCCCAACGTTTATGATTTTTGTATTGGACGCACATTTATAAGAGCAACAATATCATTATCACTGCTCATCTCAGCAATGACCAGATTCCCTTGTGGCAATAACTCCCATGCTTTTGACCTCGTGACTTACCCATTCATGCATCTGATTTGTCTTGTATAACAGACAGGCCATAATATCACATAATTAGGACTGCTTGTCTTGGAGCTTATTTAAACAAAAAAAAAAAGTTCACAAGTGCCTGTGAGCTGCAGTGACCTGAACTGCCTGTTATTTCTGTCTTTATCCTGGCTGTGGCGCTATTGGCCCTTAGAAAGCTGTTCCTAAAAGTTGCTCAGACATCAGATCTTTTTGTTGCCGTGCTGCCAACCAGTGTTGTGAAATGACTAGTTACTTTTGAGAATATATTATTGAAATAAAGCTTGAGCATTCCTAAGCTGCAAGAAAGGATATTACATAGTAACCAATTAAGGATTTTCACATTCTCTAGGCCTTTTTTTTTTTTATGATGTCGTGTCTTACGTGGCGAGTTGGAAGACGCATTTAGATTTGCACTGAAAGGCTTGAGAGGGAAGCTGCTAGAAATATCAAACTGATCTCTCTCAGCATCTGATGGAGTGAACTCAGGCTCACAAAAGCTCATGCTATACATTTCTAAGTTAGTCTGTAAGATCCAAATCTACCCTGCCTTCTCCCCAAAGTGAGGCATTTTTGCTTCAGCACTTCCTCCCAAATGAACCAGAGGACAGCTAGCTTGAGCTCATAAGCACAATTATAGCTGTTCTGATTTTTCCCACCAGAATCCAGCTGCAGTGGAGATGAACCTGAGCCAGGGTAGTGGATGGAGGAATGCTGGTAGGTAACTGTCATATTATATATTGCTGTCACACACAAGGACAGCAGAGATCCTGGCTGCTATGATTAAACCAAATGCTAACAAGCATTGGGAGAGAACAAAACAAGCAACTAAGCATAGATATTTTGTTCAGTGAGTTTTGCCTTTTTGATTTTTATGGTTTTGCAGTTGTGTGTTTGTTTAAAATGATTCACCTAGTAACTTCTGTAATTGAATTTTGGCTGGTGGATTGTTCGTGAGCGATTTGTTGCAAGTATACAAAAACTGAGCTGTTTTGTTTGGAAGGGAGTCGTACGGTGTTGCTGATTTCCACATTTCCTAAGCATAGCCCTTAGATGCCTGGTGTCACTACTTATGTCAGTACCCTGAACATACCTGTGAATTAACTTGTGTGCTAAAATACATGTAAAAAATAAACAGACAAATGAGATAAAAAGGATGCTGAAATTAATTCAACTTCTGTTCAAGCAAACATCAAGGGTGGGGGGGGAGAAATATGGTGCTAATAATGATGATAAAATGATTCTGGGAAGAAGAGACTAAAATCAGGGAATTCCTTGCATGTCTACATATTTTTTTTTAAGTCTATTAAAGTTCACTCTTTTTGCCAGAAGAAGGAACAGAAAACTTATTGTGAACATGAAGTCAAATTCAAGCTGAACCACAACTCAAAGTAAATAAAAATTATATTTAATGATAAAATCAACAATGAGATAAATTTGCACCAGTATCATAATGCTGGTTTTATGAATTGTGGAGTCAATTTGATACTCTGAAATACTCCTACACAAAAATTAAATTGCATTAAGATCCAGTAGGCATTATGCACACTTAGAAAAAGATAAAGACTTTTTAAAGCTTAAGAGGGTTAAGCAGGGTTTTTTTAAATATCTCAACCCACTGTTTAAACATTGTTGGCTTAATTAATAGCTGCTAACACTGTATGAACTGTTCATCTTTGGCTCTCAGGTGAAAAAAAGCGGTATGTCACAGAGCTGCATGTGCATTATTGTTTCTTGTCTACTGCCGTTGAATAGCAGTGGTTGAGGTCTAAAAGGTTTGTCATTTTCAGTATTAGCGGACTAATGAGCAACTTTAATTTCCTATCTGTAGGTGCTCCAGAAGAGTACATGAGCAGCCACCAGTTTTTCAAAAGGCTGTGAACGAAAGAGGAGGGTGACTGGTACATGGTACTGATTTCTCACTATTAGTGTTCATTCACATTTCCAGTAACCAAATGTGGGGTGGGATTTCTAAGAAGTGACAGCTTATTAATTTGACTCTGCCAACTTGAAATCTAGTCCTTTTTAATCAATAATGGTTTCAAAGTAGTTTGGAGGACTGCCACTGCCCTGAGCCAATATGCAAATCTCTGTGCTTCTGCAATCCTTTAGGGGGAAAAAAAATCCCTTTGCTCTTTGAAGGAGCTACACAGAAAGGAAAACAGAGTATAGACACAAAATGCTGTTATATACATGAAATAAAACAACAAAATGTTTTAAACCCTTTGTGATCACCTCCAACATAGTAGTCTTAATGCATGTGTAACCCTTCCACTGGGTACTGGTTGGCAGCGAAAAAGGGCTGGGTTCACATTTTGGGGTACCTCATAAATTATGCCAGTGGTTTGAGCCCCCACCCCAAAATCTGGAAACACTAAATTTGCTGGGGCATCCCATATAAACAAAAACCGCCTCCTCGCAAGCAGTGTTAAACACGCAACCCAAGTTTATTGCAGAGAATAAAGAAAGAAAAGAAAACCCTAAATATAATTTTAAAACATTAACTACAAAGCAAAGTCTATAGGTGGCACCCTCTTGGGGAGGCTTTATCCATACGCAGGCAGTCAGGGACTTGGGTCTCCCCAGTGGGTAGTTCTGGGGGTCTGCCCCTCAGCAATGGGCTGGAGAGGGAGCCCACACCAAAGAGACCAGAGCGGCTCCTTGGGTTCACTGCACCAGGGGGAGCTGCTTGAGACTGTGGGTCCTTCTGCATTGCAAGGGGCTCCATTGCTCCTGGAGAAGTGGTAGCGCGTCGACCTCCACTTCTGCATGGTAGCTTTGAGGGGTTAACCTTGGCTTTCGTCAGCACACCACACCCCAAAACTCCTAGTCCCTATCCTAGCTCTGCTGGGCAGAAAACTGCAAAATAACTTGAAGGAAAGGTCAGGCCTATCTCAGCTCAGGCTGAGCTACAGCTACCGGCCAACCACGTGGTTTGGTTGGGACAAACTACAAAAAGGACAAAAGGAGGCCTAGGCCTATCTCGCTGGGCCTGGACTGGGCAGCAAAAAGCCGGTCAGACCTATACTGCTCTGAGGCCTGAATAAACAAAAAGTAGTGCCAGGTCTCACCCTGGCCCAAATCTGCCAGCCAATCTAGGGTTCAGCCACACAGCTAGGCTGAAATGCAATAGGTGTGAAACAGCAAAAAGGGCCCAGGCCTATGGCTGCAGCCTGGACACCCAGTCTCACCTACACCACCATGCTGAGACACTTCAATTACTGGCCACATGGGCCTGGCCCTCTCTGTTTTGTAAGTGGCAGGACCCATTCCTGGTCAGTCTGCTTCAGGGATTAACACCCCCAGGGTATTAACCCGCTCAAAACCTGTGTAGCCAAAACTGCCAGGACTCCATTCCTGAGCGGTTTGCTCCAGGGATCAACACCCCCACTCCAGGGAAAAGAAAAAAAAAAAACAGGAAAAGAGGGAGGAAAGCCCCCCTCCCATCCATGAAGAGCAGCTTTTCTGGTTCTCAATTCAGCTTTGCAGCTCTTAACAGAAAGAGAGCAACCTTAGTTGAGTTGTTCTTATATATCTGGTGTGACATAATCAAAGCTTTTGTCTAATTAGGGAATGCCATGCTCCAGCCTCTCTCACAATCTGCCTGGAGGATCTTCTGCTTTCTCTGGCCAATGAGGCCAGCGGGTTTTACATATTTTGCCCAGCTTGCCGCATGCTGAGCACATGGCCAGGACAAGAGGGGCCATCTTGCCCACCCACCCACTCTTTACCATACACAACCCATTTGTGTATGGGTGTTACACTTGTAGCACCATTGGGCAAAATTTTGTACAAGAATTTGTTTTGATAATTTCCTTTTAACAATGCTCTTCTGTTTTCAGGCCTTGTGAATTCACCTTCTTTACAACCAATTATTGGTGCTTCGTGTATTTTATGCAGTGTATCTTGAAGCTCTCAGGCCCTGAGTTACTGTGTCTAGAGATTACACACAACTGAAACATGAAATTGGGTTACAAATAGCTCCTCTATTGGCCAATTCAGATGTCAGCAAAATGTTTAAGTCGGAGCTCTGGACTCATTAAGGTGTTTTGTCATTTCAAGTGCTGTCTATGACATGGAACTCTTCAAATCCGACATTTATGTGGCTGTCAGTGAGCCAGAGACTGATCTTTGAGTTTCCTTCCAGCCCCTGAATTAACTGTGGATGATTTAATCAGGGAACACAAATTGATAAATAGCTCTCAGATACTGCAGTTATGGGTGGATTGTAGGAACCAGACTACTTAAGGCAAAAAATGAGTAGGGGTCTTCTTTTAAAATGATGATGATGTCCAGTCTGCAGGTGTTGATTACCTTTGCAGTGAAAGCTGCCTTCTCCAATTTCAAAGGCATGCCTGGGGAGTAAGAAGATTCACTATTGCTACGTGTAGTATATAGATGATAAGAGTAGAATTAGATGACAGCACATGTGCTGTGTGTATGAATCTGTTGTACATAAAATTTGTTCTTCAATTGCTAACATTTGGCTTAACTTTGTGTGAAAGTAGTGGGGTGGGGGAGACAGAGAACTCCAGCAACAGCAGGAGGAATGGGGAGGAGTGTGGCTGAGACTGAAATTAGGTCATTGTATTTTTAGGAGTCTGTCACACAGCTCTTTCTGTTCGCATTAGGTACTTTCACTTCTCCAGCCCCACTCTGCCATGCACAAAACCTGCCCATGGATAAGAACAAAATGGCAGCTACATAATTATAGATAGGACAACTGATTTCAGCCCCTTTCATAAGAATATAGTAAATGCCATGCTGCATTAGACCAATGCTCCATATACCACAGTATCCTGTCTCCAACAGTGGCAGGATTGAATGCCACAGAGAGAGAGAATTGAACCAGATATATCTAGAGTGATCTACCCTTATCCCCTCCCTGGTAGCCACCGTTTATTGGTGTAAAGATATCTCCAGCTGTTCTCTTGGAGATAATAACAGAATTATCCAGTATTATTATTATCCAGAATGATTCAGTCCTTTTTGGAACCTGGCTATTCCATCTGCCTCTACCACCTCCTCTGGCAATGAATTCCACAAGTTAACTATGCATTTATTAATCAAGTACTTTCTCCTGTTAGTTTTAAACCTGCCTCCTATTACTTTTAGCAGGTGCACCTAGGTGTAGTATTCTGGAACTCGGTGAACAACAGTTCCCTGTTCACTTGGTCCAAACCCTTAATGAGGTTACGGACCTCTATCATATATCATAGCAATACCTCACAGAGCCCCTGTTTGGCAGAGGAAATGTAGAGGTACCTGATACCAGGTGGGGTTGGATATCCTTGATATGGAAGAAATAGAGATCAAGGATGCATAGAGTCCCTGGCATGGAGAAGGGGAAGACTTTGTGGGGTGCACACCACTGCTGATGGGATGAAAATGGGGAGGGAGTCTGATAAAAGAAGGGTGTAAAACATAGCACAGAACAAGCATCTCTAGACAGCTACAAGCAACATAGGACTGGGAGGGACCCCGCTAGGTAGTTAAGCCCAGGCTCCTTTGTGCAGGCAATCATTTCCCCATTGAGTCCCCAAAATAGTCCCTTCAAACCCTCTCTAATTCTCTTTCATTCAGAGGCTCTAGTTCCTTAACCATCATAGAGCTTCTCTTAATCTGATCCAGTCTGAGTTCATCTCTTTCAATGATGCACCTTCTGGTGCATGGTATTCCAACCTAGGACTTACCAGTGCCTCATACAGTGGTATCAATGCTTTCTTTTCTGTACTGAATAAATCCCACCTCAGACACCCTAAGATTGTGTTAGCTTTGCTCACAAGTGTTACACAGGTGGCTTATAGTTATCTTACAATGGTCCAAATGCCCAGTTCCTTCTTTTCTTCAAATATCTCCAGACTATGCACCTCCCCCTGATAGGTGAAGTTCTTGTTGTTGGGTCCCAGGTGCATGGCTTTGAAACATTTCTTCATTCCACTTCTAATGCCTCATTTCACAAGATTATTTTAATCTTCCTGTACAATAGTTTGGTCCTCTTCTGCATTAGCAATATCCCTACCTTAGTGTCATCTGCAAGTTCTGTGAGGACAATTCCAGCTTCAGCACCAAGGTCACTGATGCAAATGTTAAACAGGACAAGTTCTAGGACTGATCTCTGAGGAACCCCATTGTTAACCACTCTCCAGTCACCTTTCAATATAACCTGAGACATGGTATCAACGTTTTGTTTCAGTCTGGATAAATTAAACCTACTGCATTGCCCTTACCCAAGAAGTCTGTTATCTTGTCATGGAAAGTCAGACATTATCATCTAATAAAACTATGTTGTGCCTGAACCTATTTTCCAGTCATTACCTCATTCAGTTAAAAACAAATCTTCTTGGGAAAAATAAGACAAGGCATCTCTACTAGGATTTTCCAGTCTTTCCATCAGACAGGGTAAAGTAGATGTCTTGCTCTGCTCTTTACCCACTACTAGACAGATCAGAAGGGACATTCGCAAGTCTTAAACATCTCTCAGTGTTCAGAGGAGCAAGGCCCAGAGATAGTCCAGAAGTCCTTTATTATCTTTCCATGTTGGTCATTTCAGAGCTAGTGGGGAGGGCATGATGTGCGGCATCCACCCACCCTCCTGTCTGCTCTGTGCATAGATCCAGGAGTGAAAGCTGTTAGGACTGAATACTGTGTACTGCTCCTTCAGGGTTACTCCCCCACCCCCCCCAAAAAACCCCCACAAACCTATAACAATAACCACAGACTATTTCTCCCTTTTGGTATCTCCAGGTATCAAGGGAACAAGATATCATATGTAATCCACTGATGTAGTTAAACTGTATAGAATATGAGCCTTTTTAATGTCAACACGCTCACTGGCCACATCCCATGATATCTCTCTTCCACTGTTCCATAAGGTGGCTGTTCCTAGGCTCTCAATTCAAGTCCTATTATGTATACATCTACCCTTGTCATAACACTACCTCTGAAACACTCACACCGCTTGGTCCCAATGCATAATATTAAGAGGGTGGAATTTAAAATGAAAAAGACTGTTTAAGTAATGTCAACAGCCTGACTAATTTCACAAAAGGAAGGAAATTCAAAGTTAAGGCAATGGGTATATTCTTATCTAGATGCCTGAGGATTTTTGTGCATGACAATATGCCCCTAAAATTCAGAGCTGTCCCTTATGTCTTTAATTTCTCCCATTGTCTCTCTCCTTTTTTTTTATTAAACATCAAAGTGAATTCACAACAGAGAGTCAGCCTAGAATTTAATCCTCTAAATACCTTGAAAATAGAGGTTTAGAATAGAAGTACCAATATACACCCTCAAAACTTCAGTGTAATATAAAAGAGATTCTAATCACAACAGATCATTACAAAGAAGAGTAAACCACTCTAAAAAATTAAGTGTCTTAAATATAATAAAAAGGAATAATTAAGAATCAAACAGGAAGCTGCCATCCTGACAATTTAATGATGCTCAGTAGGACTGAAAGAACTGGCTTTGCCATTAAGAAACAGTGGAAATCTGACAATTTCAAGATGGCAGTGAGATAAGATCTGGGCATGTTTTTAAAGATCAAGTGTAACTGAACCATCAACTACTTCTTTCTTTTCTTTTTTTTAATACATGGTAAAACTTGCCTTAAAAGAACCTTGCAATATTTCAGATTCCTATTGCTTCCTAAGGCTTGTTCTTTCACTCTTCCCTTACCTCATCAGAATATTCTCTTCTTGGGAAAGTGTTATAATGCAACCCCTATAGGGAGAAATATGATGGACTGATTTCTTGACTGGCAATTATTAAACAATGGCTGATATTTGTTTAATTCGTTTTTAATTTGTCCTTTTAAAAATCAGTGTTGACATAACAATATCTGAGGTATTAAAAGCAATTACATGAGGGGTATTTCATTAATTGTATCACTGTAATAAATGAACTTAGACTAGATCTGTGTTGTTTTCATATAAACTTTCAGGTATTCGGGAGTGCATCCCACTAAGGAATGTGACTGGTTTTTTTTTAAACAGGATAGGTATACCAATTTCCCAATTGTGAAATTTGTGCACCTAATTTATACAAGTATGCCCTAATTGTGCATTGAAACTAGATAATTACACATGAAAATAACTAATTATGAAAAATTGTGCACATAAAGAACGGTGTTGTATGTGCAGCCAGGGCACCTGAATGCCTTGTATGCATTATACAAGTGCATGTATTTAGGTTCACAACTGCAAGCATTCTTCAAATGCATCACTGTATAATCAACTTCTTTTGAAAAAAAATCAGAAACAGTGCACTCTGCCTAATGAATCTGAGGACATGGACTTAATAACTGTCAGAATACTCTATATTTGCATGGAGAAAGATGTTAATCTGTTTTCATAGCAAATTTTTATTACTCTTTTCAAAAACAAACAGCAGAAGGATAATATGTAGTTATATGTTGATCTGGAACAGAAAATCATTCTTACAGTCAACAAATGCATATTCTATGCATCAATAACGGGTAGACAACTGACAAGTGCGGAACCTTTATATCACGTTATTCTGAGTTATTTTAATTGCTTATTACTAGAGTTTTCTAACTCAGTTGTTTGGATCATTATCTTCTGCCTACATAAAATTCTGCCTGAAACCATATATTCTTCACCTTCTGTTTTAAAGCATTGTGTAAGAATGTTTTGTGTATGTTGCTACAGAGTTATCCTCCTCATCTGGCGGCACTTTTACTGTGAATGAAGAAATGGTGTGTGCTTATCTGCAGTGTGTTTACAAAACGCTATGATGTTTATGATGCTGAAAACCTTGATTGTTTTCATTATATTATTAGCTTACTTTTTCCAGACATCCTAGGTAAGTGTATGAAGAAAAATTCATTCAGAAATTATAGGCCAGATGATCAGCTGGGGTAAAGTGAAGTAAGCCCTTCTAAATCAATGGATTTACACTGATTGCACCAGCCGGGCATTTGGCACAGAATAATCCAGTAAACCACAGGCATGTGACTTGTCACCCACATAACTGTGTGTCAGAACAAATAAAAAATGCTGAAGGCTCATTTTAGTACATAGTTTATCTGCAACATTACTATTTGAGTCACAAATCATGAAGTTGGTTTTCAACTACCTGTATTCTGCTGCCATCCTGTGGCTTACAGAAATCATTGCATTATTATTGTAGATCTTTGTGATAGAACATTAATAAAATCTGTGAAGGTGACACACCATTAAGGTAGGTCCCTTTTGTGGCGAAAAGGGGGCTGGTCTTTGATATTAGGAACACTGTAACCTGACATCCCACAAACAGTAGCATTTTTCTGCATTTTAAACAATTACCAGTCTTGATTGGATTTCTGCTTGATAAACCGCAAACACACATAGTATAGCAGTATGAAACCAGTACTGATACCAGCAAGGATGAGGTAGCTTATGTAGAGAGGATGAGAATCCAGATCCAGAGTTTGAATTACCTATAACCATAAACATCATAAAATAGTAGTTAAAAGCTTCTTTGGAATGGATCTATGGCACATTTCCTCCTTGTTATACTTTCCTCATTCCTCATGTTTTAGGTATAGCTTTCAGACAGGGGTGTCAAACCTTGGACCCGTGAGATGGATTTGGTCCAGTGGGCTACCTACCGGTGAGCCATTGGAAGCTGGAGGCAATGTGGACAGGGGCCTGCTGCAGAATCCAGGTCCCTGTGGGCATGGCAATTGGTGACAGGAGACTGAGAGGGGGTTGATCTGGCCCTGATCTGCCTCCATTATCACTGCTGCAATCCAAACTCCTTGGCTACTGGCCCTGGAGCCACCACCGCCACCACATGTCCTGTGCTGGAGCCAGAACTGGCACAGCCGCTGCGACCACTATCTCAGCTAGATCTGGCCCATAGGGAGCCCCATGGACCAGATCTAGTCTGGGGCGCAGTGTGAGTTTGACACCCGTGCTTTAAGATATGGGGCTACAATGTTCTGATTGTCAATTACAGTAATACAGCCCCATTTTCACATACTGTTGTTCAGGTGTAGCTGATGTTTGACAGAGAATTATTGCTTTATTGGTCCCTAGATAGGAAGGGATGACAAATTCAGGCACCATATAAACACTGAAAGCAAATCTGCCAGAGACAAATCCCTTCTGCAGGAGTAGCAGAGGTTTGCCATTTGTGCTACAGTCCACTTTGACTTTGTGTACACGTGCACACTGGAGAAACACAGTGAGATTTCCCCATCATTCAGGTTAGTATCAACAGTAACTGGGGCATCCAAACGTTAAAAGCTAGGGCTCTTAATCATTATGCCAGTAGAAGAAAGGTCTGTTCAAGCCTAGTGGCTCATTAGAGGGTTAAGGCTGCACTATTTTCTTAGCCAATGGCACACACAAGAGTGATGTGGCTAGCATCACATCTGGCTGCTGGAAAGACCAGGTACCAATTTGTAGCTGGGTCAGCTGGGAATGGCCTTTAACATGAATCCAGAGCAGGATTTAAACTCCTGACTCCAGAGCCATAGTGAGAAGCTTTACCAGTGTTGCTGCCATGCCCCTTTACAGCTATGAATCTCTACTTTATTCTGCCTTCAGCTAGTATTCCAGCATCCTTCTGAAACAGGCTTCAGAAGCTCACTCACAAGCAGGGCCAGAGAATGCATCACTCTTCCTTCTCCGTGGATGCTGGAATGGGAGTAACTGCATGTGGTTCTAACCACTTCTAAGCCCTCCTTTTCCTTCTCTGTCCTTGTGCAGGATCTGACAGGGAGCTGATACAGAAAGGGAGCAACTAAATAATCCCACCAAACTTCACTGATGCCATAGCATCAACCTCAGCTGAGGTCAAAGAGTTTGACTGAGCCAGTTATGACAACAATACAGATGCCTTTTCTTAATAATTTATCAAATACTTGTGTGCATTCTTATTGGAGAACAACTTACAAGTTTCCCTGGAATTTGAAAGGTAACATTGCCAACTGTCATGTGGTACGTGAGTCCTGTGAACTGAAGTTGCATCAGGCTTTGGAAATTCCATCTGAGGAAAGATATTTTAGAAAACCACGATGGAACTGGAAAAGATGGCAAGAAGGGAAAGGAAGAAGCTGTTTTAATATAAATACACCAAATGTATCCATAGCCTCTAAAACAGAGGTTCCCAAACTTTTTCTTATTGCATACCCCCTTCCAGGTTTACCAGCTGCCCATGTACCACTCCAGAATACATTTTATATTATAACCCCTTAAATGCCAATTATTACTATAATGAAAATTAATTCCGCCGTTACACAATTTCTCCAGTGTACTCCCCCAGAGATGTCTTGCGTACTCCCAGGGGTACACATACCACAGTTTGGGAACCCCAGCTCTAAAACAAACAGGTTATCATGAGTTTCATGAGCATGCTATCATAGAATTCATCTTACTGATGGATTAACATGTCTAAACAAATTACTTGGGTATAAAAATTGGGTATGCAAACCTGGAGGGTCCCACTTTATCCTGCCACCAAAAAAACCCCCAGAAAACTAGTACAGTCCCTCCTTTGGGAGGCTTTTTGCATATATTGTACTTAATTAAAGCATATTTAGTTTGGGGCCAACTTTGATTAAATGGTTTAAGTTTTGTTTAAAAAACAAGCTAGTAAACAAACTATAAAAACACTAGAAAGGGCTTCATTTTAAAATACCACAATATCTCTCTCTCTCTCTCTCTCTTTAGTTTTTAAGCATTCTGCTCAGGTATCTGCTCCAGACTCTAGAGTTGCACTTGTGTGGGAGAGCCTGAAAATGATGCTGGCTATATCAGCACAACAGTGCAATTGAGAAGTCTGCATTCATTGCGCAAGCTGAAAAAATGCAAAAAGTAAGCAAGCAGCATAAATAACTAAAAGGAAATTGGATTTTTTTCAATATTTTTCCATTTAAATAATATATATGATGTATACACTAAATACATTTGTTTTGAAATGAGATTTAAGTTGACAGTTCAAATATTATATTAGCAAAGTAACTACCGTGTATTGTTGCTATTTGTTATACAATGACAATGCTAAAATGCAGTATTAAATAAGGCTTCCTAATATTTCACTTACAATTGAGTGCCATAGTGAAAATAATGTAGTTCTGAACTTTAGTCAGACAGGTTTTATGCTTATCTTTGAATTATTTTTCTAAAAACAAATTAAAGACAGTGTGTGGTACCAAGCTTTTAAATAGTGCTTTTTAACCACAGATACCAGAAAGTTAGCTATTAGTAACCTCTCTTAGAGACAAGGGAGCTGAGGCACACAGCAATGATTGGTTCATCTAGCCTCATCCAACAGGATAGTAACAGAGCTGGGAATGGAGCTCAGGCCTTCTGAACTGTCATACTGTGCTCTGTTCAAATTGCCAATTGTTTACAGAAGTTATAAGTATGTGTCATCTGTGAGTCTGCACCAGTCTTACCTGTCCACAGGTTTTCTAAGCTTATCACAAAACCACCACTCAGGAAAAATGTTATGAAAAGCGAATTGCCTAAGAAGGCCGAGAGCTGTAAGGTTGGCAGCAGAGCTGACACCCATAGCGCCAGTCCTCGAGCACAATAAACCACTAGCCAGACTGACAAGAGGTTCAGAAGGAAATGTTCTGGCACAGGACTGAGATTTGCCAACCAGTAGATGGGAACCCCATAGATTATTACAAAAGTGCAATGTTCTGGAAGTTCACCCAAAATCTGGGGAGAGAAGAAGAAAAAATGAAAGTCACAGAACTTTCTTATTTCAGATCTACAATTCTGCAAGAAATAATCAATGAAAATGTAATCATCCCCTTTTTAGATGTTCTCAATTACATGCTAAAAGTGAAATGAGGCTTCTACTTAATTTCTTTTTCCATTGCTGGTTGTGACATTTTCTATAATGAAGATAATAAGGATAGTCATCTTGTTAAGGATTAAACTTTTTGCTGTGTTTAGTTTGTCATCTTCCATAAAAACTTGTATAAGCTTTATAGCAAAATGTCCCTATTGAGTCTCTACAAATGCAGTTTTGTCCAAATTCTGAGGCAAACACACTTCAAAGCACAAACTGGTACCTTTCCTTTTTTCTGCTGTTGGGCCAGCCTATTGCACAATCTAATTAATTCAGTTTTAACAAAAAAAAAAAAAAATAGAATACACATCAAGCTAAAAATATGTATGTAATATTGTAATACTTGAATCCACAGGAACAAAGAATGTACTTGAAGTGTTAGGTGACTTACTACTATACCTCTACTGCTGTGTTCATAACAAATTACATTGTTTTTTCTGTGAAAACTATGCTATTTTTGTGACATGATTTGAAGCATGATTTTTCATGCAGCTAACGAGGGTTTTATATCTTGTGTGGAAATGGAAACCTAAATTATAGATGCCATAGTGGCTGAAACTTATCAAAAAGAGGCAGTATTACAAAGAAGGGGTTATTCTCAGCTCTGGCAGTAACAACATATATTTTTAAAAGATTCTTTGATTTTTTTTCCCCAGAAACAGTGGTGCTTCCTACACCTAATATATTTGTTTCCTCAGAGCAATCCTAAATTGAGCTCTTGAAGTTGAAAGTAGCATCTAACATATTCTACCTCAATTTTTTGCTACTTATTTCTGAGGCAAAGTGAAGACGAGGTCAGCAATAGCATACACATGCAAACAACCCCCTAGTATTGCCATTTTATCATATATTGGCAGTATTTTTGAAAGATCTTTTGCATTACATGTTGCATCACTAAACTCTCAACAGCAGTCAAACTACACAGTAAGCAGAATAAAAGTTATGTGAAATCATATCACATTTGATTTTCAGAATTCCCAAATTTGGCAATGAGTTGTACCAGTAACAGCATTAGGGGATTGAGAATTTAGAAAGGTTTTTTGGCCTTTTGAGGGGTTTTTTTAAAACACTTCATGGGCTGAAATTATTGACGGAAACAAATAATAAAAGACCTCACATGTCCAACTACCTGATCTGTGTGCACAGACATTTACAACTGGAAATCAGTAACTGCCATTTATGCTCAGAAGTGACGTTAGCCACGAAGGTGGGGCAGAAATAATTGGAGGCAGAACTTTGGTACTTTGCAACATCTATCCTTGACATAGCACATGTTAAAGATGCTCTGTAAAAACATAACAAGGCAAGGGCTTTCTGTGATATCTTATTGGACAAACTGTACAATTGGAAGAGATGTTGAGGCATCAAGGAAGGCTACTTGTTGCCCAAAAGCTTCTTTGATATTTCTGCCAACTGTACAGTTGGGACATCACATAAAACCCTTACTTCTCATACATTTCCTGGACAAGCAGAGCTATCCATACTCGAACCTGCTTTGTAAAAGCAGCAATCTACACTGATTTGTAAATCAGATTACACTAAATCATACATTTAAGACACTGAAAAGGGCTTCCCTCTTCACCATCACAATCAAAGTTAACCTACAGTGACAGAGACTGTGCTTTCCCTTTAGAAACATGTATTGACCATTTAGAACAAATGACTCCATTATTGCCTACATGATCATGCTGACTTTTCTCTAACCAGTCAACATAGAGGGCAATGAGAAGCAACTGGCCAAGATGAATCTCTGCCATTTTTCTAATTTTGGCACTTGTTTGTGCATAGCGGAAGATTACAAAGGTCTTGTACCTTGCATAAGAAAAGGGTTTCTTTTCTTTAGTGAGGACAAGGCTGGAAGGCCCTCTAGGCTGCTAGGCCATTTTGAAGATGTCAGAGAGTAACTTCATTGCAGTGATTAAAGCTCTTCCATCTCTTCACCTGCTCCTGTGGAACTGACCAGGTGTCTTTGCCACAGCCATATTTGAATAGCCAGTAAAGGTTCCTACAGTGCCTTTGATGATTTTCTTGCCTGGGGTTAGGCTCATAGTTTATGGAGCTAGGTGCCTCAAGTGTGTTATGAGGCTTACTTAATTAGCTAATGAACGTTTGAGAACCAGGATGACAACTGCATCTGACAGTCATCAGAGAAATGCAAAGTACAATCAGGATTTCATCACCCACACAACAAGTCTTTGACTTTTCATCTTAAAACCTGATATGCACTTTTTTGACAGCTGAAAGTAGTTACCTTAGCAAAGAAATATGGACCAACAGAATATATTCCATCTTCTAAATCATGATAAAGCATAGCTCTTTCTGAATGACCTACAGAATAAAACACAAATGAGTTCATTTCATGCTAGGTCTGCCCTTAGCTAATACTTTTTTCACTATTGAGAATTATTTTCTTGTTTTGATTGTTTTAAAACATTAGCAACAAAATTGACACTTACATTTTGCAATAACATCAAAAATCACTGCAAAAGGAGTTATTGCACCCATCATGTACAAGAGAGCTGTTGTGTCCTGAATAGAAAGGTTGTTTTTCTCATGACCATAGAACAAGAATCCAATTAATAATGACATGAGAAGGGCCTCACACCCATGGATTAATAATGTTGAAATATCTCTGAAATCATTGGAGACTTGACGCCTGTGAAAACAACAATGCTAATTGTAAGTTATAATATTCACTAAAGCCAGCTACTCTCTACTTAGTTTGACCTCAATTCTGTTCTCATTTACATGTATTTATTCACTTTTAAATGGGAACAAAATTTGACTATTTAGAAAAACACATAGAATACAAATAGAAAATATTGTAACAAATGGGCATCCACCCACTTGCTTCATGGTTATAGTTATTCTAAGATAGTATGGCAGCAGGGAACCTCTTAGTAGAAATGGGGATGGAAATTAGATCCTCAGCTCTAAATGTATTGATTCAATCACTTGAGTTAAGGAGAAACTTTGCTAAAGAAAGGTCTATGCCTTGTGCTTCTAATATCACCAGCTATAAGGTAGTAGTACTCTATGCATATTAAGCTATTTAAATCATTTTTTTACTAGTTGTGTAAATGTCAGTAGTTGTCAGAATCTATCGTAATAAAAATAATCAGTATCAATATCAATAAACTATTGTATTAAAACAGTGGTGTTCAACCTTCTGGCCCCATGGGCTGAATCAGTGGCCAGATGAGTGGCATGGGCTGAATCCAGCACATGGGGTTGGTCTAGGGCTGGATCCAGCACAGCGTTGGTCTGCAGATGCAGTCTGGAACACCAGCCTGGTCCCATATTATCAGATCCAGCCTTATACCAGCTGATTCCTGAGAGTACGGATCCACGGGGCTCCCTACAAGTCTAGAAATTTGATGGCAGGAAAACAGTATTTAACATTGTTACAGGGGAGATCCATGGGCCAGATGACATGGTTCCATGGGTGAGAAGTTGAGTGCTACTGTGCTAAAATAAATGTAAATCAAATAAAATAAAAGAAATCAAATGTCTTACAATATAATTTGAGACATTGGAGTCTCAATTAAATTATTTGAGCTCCTTAATGTGGGGAGCACTACACAATCAGCCAGAGCAAGGGTGCTCAACCTATAGCCCACAGGCTGGATTTGGTCTGTGGAACCTGTTATCTGGCCTGTGGAACTCCCAGAGGGGCAAGGAATTTGGGGTCCAGGCAAGTCAGAGTTGGGTCCACCACTGAAACCTGGCATGCCAAGCCCTGTTGGGAACACAAGTTGGCAGTGGGGGCAGATAAAAGGCTGTGTTAACCCCTTTGGTCACTGCCACTTGGCCTCCTTCCACTGCTGTATCCATATCTGGCCTGCAAGGAGCCCCACAATCTAGATCTAACCTTGAGGACTGAGTAAGTTTGACAACCCTAGGCTAGAGGAACAGTGTGTGCGCCTTATTTTGAAAAATAAAACAGGTAGGACACAGAACAAGGTAGTATAGTGGTCCCCAGCCTTCCTGGCCCTGGGCAACAATACTGAGCAAATAACGTGTTTTGGACAACATCCCTGTAACTCTGTTTTAACTTTTTAATTTTCTCTGGCTATGAGTAGTGCTGGAAGGGGTCTTGGGCAACGTATTGCCAAAAGCTCTGGGTTTGGGGACCACCAAATCTTAAGATTACAACTGGTATAGCAACTTGCATATTCTAATGGGGATAAATGCTTAGTACCAGCTTTCTCCAGACACTTGGAATGTGCACATTTTGCCCTTTATGCTGCCTTTTTTTTTTTTTTTAAACTATTCAGCTGCATTTCGTTTTTAAGTATTTATGGAAGACATCAATTTATGTTGATGGTGAGATTACCTCAGTAATATAGTGAACAGCTTGATGTTCCCTGGTAACTGGTTAGTTGAATGGGAATGGATGTTAATCAGCTCCTCTGACTGGAAATGGGAACTGTCGAAGAGCAATGAAAAAGTAAACAGAACTAGCTAACTCAATCTTCAGCAATGAATATGCTGCGTAAGAAACAAGTTATTTAAATACATATATAATTATTTTACCATTGTTCACTGGAAGCAGTAGTTGTAATTTCTCTTTCATTAGATTTCCATAAGAAGTCATCAGAATCTTTGACCTTTTCCCGGAATAAGGCAGCAAACATCCTTGCCCTTTTCTGACTTTCCAGCTCTTTTTCTTTGGTCTGCCTATCAACGCTGGTCAAATCAACTACAAAACATTATTTGACATGAATCTACATACCTAGAGAGATTTTAACTGAATCATACTTTGTACATATAGCCATATGTTTCTTCATAAAAAGAATGTACTAAGATATAACACATCTATTTCAGGAAGCCTCAGCAACCACCTTTACAATTTTTATACCAAGATAATGTTATCTAGTTATTGAAATAAACACTGATAAGCTTTTAAATCTGGCCAAGGCAATATTCTAGTTTATCATAGTACAAATGGGCTTTACTTTCACATTTATATGTGAACTCTAGTGGCTAGAGGCAGAGGTTATGAATAAAAGTTCTGGATTCTTTTTCTGGTTAAGCTTACAATTTATTGTGTGAACTTGGCTAAATTTCAGAGTTCACAATCCCTCTATGCTTTTGTTTCTCCATCAGTAAAAACATGGGTGGATCTAGGATTTTGAAAAGCAGGGTGCCCATGGTGAGGTGCATCATTATATATAACACAACACATTTTTCTCCAGGTAAAAAGAAACTAGAAGCTTTACTAATATGCTAAGGGCCTAGGGCGGTATTATTCCATTTAAGATTGATGTAAAAACAAGTTAACTTTACTGGAATAAGTAAAAAAACAGTCTGCATGGGCTGTGAAATAGGAGCTACATTACCAGGAGCTGCTAACAGACAGCAGAATTGCAGAAGAAAGGATAGCTTGGTTTGTGAAACATCAAGACCATTAAGAAGGAGAGAGGGTTATTAACACCCGTGGAATGAAGAGCTTAGAAGGCATCGGGTACATTTTAATGAACCATGAAGTCAATTGACTCCCTCAGTGCTGCCTGACTAGCATGGGTGACTGGTGCCACCTTAGTTGGGGGAGCATGTGCCCCACCAGCAATCAGTCAGCGACTGGGAGGGGTCCCCTGGTGCCAATCTCGCTGAGTGGGGGGGCGGGGGTGTCCCACCATGGCCAATCTTGCTGACTGGGAAGCAGCCACGGCACACCCAGAAGTGACTGCAGCACTTCATCCGGCACTCCCACTTCCTGGCCAGTGCTCACAGGGGGGGCACTGGCACTCCCGTCCGCCTCCCCCCCACCCATCGCCTAAGCAGGGAGTGTGGCCTGTCAGGGGGTGCACCAGCACTCTCAGGGGGCGTACATGCACCCTTGTGCACCCCCTACATGTCACCACTGCTGACTAGAAATGCTGCTGCCCCTGCCAAGCAGTTGGTTTTAGACTTTGGGTGGAGCAAGAATTACAGAAGGGTGCACCAGTGTAAACCCCCCACCCCCCCACCCCAGTAAAAAGTGATAATGATAATCAAAAGAAATTATAGCAGTAATTGATTATAGATGCTTTTATCCCAGGGGGAGGAAGAGGACTATATGTAAGTGGAAAGTAGTGGTGGTATGATTTTAATTGGCAATCTATTCTAAGCTTTTCAATATTAAAAAATTCATGTCAAGTTAAAAGAGAATGATTCTTAAGTTCCACATTATGACTTAAAAAACTAACCTTTGTAATGATGTGTAGAATATACTCAACATTTTAGAAAAAAAAGGTTTCTAGGAAAATAATGACTATGGGTCATGTACAAATTTACTGCACCAACTCTCACTACCTCCTTCATGCCAGAGCCCAGCCCTGTATTCCCTCCAATTCCCTCAGCTGCTAGGTGTCAGTGTGCATTTTTTGTGTCCTCTCTTCTCCTCCTCCATTTCCAACCATTGTCAACCATTTTCTCCCCTGCTATGGGATCTCTACCCCATACCCACACCTAGGGAGCAAATGGAGGATCCTATCAGGGGTTCTGTGTATCCCTACATTTCTACCTTTGCTGTACCAGAGGCTCTGTATGCCTCCCATTCCCAGTCTCCCCACACAGGTAGGGGCTCTGTGCAAACTTCTTATATCTCCTTTTTTCTCTTGGACCCCCCACCCCCAAGTTCTTATTTTTTCTGTTGGGGAAATAAATTGTTCAGGGTGACGGCGGTGGGAGTAGGAAGAGTACTGTTACACTAGAACATGCCCCTTCCAACCCTACATCTATGAATGTATGGCTGTCCTCAAATGGTTCTTTGATCCATAGTTAATTATAAAAGCAGCTAGAAGTGATGATCCTGCTAATCAGGGGGTATGGACTCTGCATGTACCCTATTTTTCTCTTCCAGTTCTCTGATTTCCACCAATATCAATAGGATTCTGCTTATTGATAATGACAGTATGCCTTGAAAATCTGGAACTAATGAGATGAATGATTGAAAAGTAACTGAATTATGTCCTAACAGAAATGCCATTAAACTGAAGGTAGGGTTCCACAAATTCATCCAACTGTGCTTCACAGAATGGCAAACCACACTTAAAAACAATTGATCAAGGTTCAGTTAAGAGACTATGACCGACAAGCTGTTCCTTTGACCCTGGCTTTTTTTGTACGAGTCCCTAGACAGTGTAAGTGGATTACTCCATGAATATAAAGACACAGTAGATCAGGATCACATGTCTTGCCTCCCTCATTTAAGGATTAATTCAGCAAATGTCAAGGGATGAAACAGCACGAGAGCATGTGGTGCTCCCATTACACAGGACTAGAGTGGAGGTGAGAGTCTGGAAATGATGATGGAGGATATGACACCCTCAGAAATACATCCTAGTTTTTCATCAGCTCAAGCAGCCCTTTCCTCTGAGTAGCATGCAAATACCCAGACACACCATCTCCCAGAGCATGCTAGTGCTGAAGATTCAGTAATCTGGAGGGTTTAAAGAAGCTCACAATGTGCTGATTTGCATATTAATGATTGTTCCCTAGTATTTACTAAATGGCAGACAACATCCTGATCACCAGAATTTATGGTTACAAATGGGATGAGGACACAGAGCTTGTCATGGGCATGGTAAACTTTGACAGGCCCCTGGGCTGGTGTCTAGGTAACAGGCTGTTACTTGGTAGGGGAAGATTTTGGTTGGCTTTCATCTTCTGCTGTAGGGTAAAGGCTGTGGCCTTGGACCTTTCTGCTTTGTGCTGGGCTGACTGCCAGCTGTGTGCCCTGGTTTCTAGGCTGGCTGATAGTGTAAGTCCCTGGCCACCAGCCACAGGCTCCGTGTGCAAAGCGAGGTAACTAGGAGGCAGTCTGCCATGACTCCAACCACAGCCGAGGACTGCAGCTGTCAGGGTGCTTAGAGGATGGTGCTCTAAACTAGGGGTTGGTTACCTATGGGCCATGGGCCAGATCCAGCCTGCAAAGGTCTAATCCGGCATTGGGGCTTGGTGGCACAGAGCTGCGCTGTTGCCTGTTGTACCACAGAGCTTTCCTTCTCTGTGAAGCCTACTTCTCTGCCGTGTCTGTGCTTACCCTCACCGCAGAGTGGTTGGGGATCAGTAGTGATGGTGGGCACAGGTAGCCGGCTGCTGGCAGTACCCTGCTCTAGACTCTCTCTGTGGCTAGACACACTAGTTGGGAGCGTACTAATGGAAGAGATGGTGCTGTCCAGAGAAGCCCCAGCATAGGCTGTATCCTGACTCTTATTTGTTGGTCTCCCTGCGAGAAGCCCTTGGGTGCTGCACAAGGCTGTTGCCGCTGAGCTTGTGTTAGAGCGGCTGCAGGATGGGAGCTTTGCAACCTTCTGGAGCCTGCCGTGAGAATAAATGTTTTCCTGACCAAAGGGGGTTGGGATTGGTTCCTTCCAAGGACATGCAAAGAGGTCATTCCAGAGCAAGCAAAGTGGCTTGTGTTCATGTTCAAGCTCCCAGCCAACCCAGGAGCAAAGATCACTGCAGGACAAATCAGCAGCTCCAGGTAAACTAACTTGTTCAAAATGCTCTTTGTATTTCTCTCTACCATTAGATTATGGACCAGATCCATTCCCTGGGTGTCTCTGCCAAAGATGCCAGATACACCAGGAAGGCATGTGGGACTCTGAGTTTGGATTATTATGATGATGGACAGAGTCTGCACTGTTTGGTGTTTGTCTCTCTTTCCCACTGTATTTTGTATAGTAATCAAATCTATTGATCTGTTCCCTAGCCGGGGTCACTAGGGCACAGCTATCCTGGTAATGGGGATTGATTGCCCTGGTCTTTGTCTACGGATAGGTTTGGGCCCTCTGGGAGACAAGAGCTAGGGTTGCTGTTATGCTTTTTTTGCTCTGGATTAAAGCTGTTCCCATGGGGCAAACCCTGCATCCTATAAAAGGGGAACTGAATAGGGAACATGCCATTCAGGAACAGAGACTGTTGCTTTCCTTGGCAAATCAACAGCTTTCCACCCTGGATTTAAGGAGGCAAAGGGACTGTTTGCAGGAGAGCGGCTCAGTCGTTGCTTACCTGGGGCAGAAAGTTTCAGCGCACACAGAACATAGGAATATGAGTAGGTGCAAAACTAAGCAAATGGAAACATAGTTCTTACCTTGCAAAGAAGGATGGAAGAGGAGGACCGCAACAAATACTATTTCTTAAAGTTAATTGTGCCACACATCGCCGTTTCCATTACTGCTAATTAATTGTTCTAATTGTAAGTCAGCCTTTTTTGTTTTCCTCCTCCAAAAGAACCTAACTTTCAGTCTGGCCCCTGACAGTCTTGACATTTGCCATTGCAATATTTTTATGCATAGACTACAAATACCACATCAAATTTTTTTTCAGTGCTGTTTTAATTTTACTTTTAGTGTGCATAACCCTTTTGGGAGCTTTCCTTGACTATTTGATTCTCCTGTGGGATTATGCAAGAGCAATAGTGGTTTAAAGACTTTATCTGTATCAACTGAGTGAAATTCTGACTGACTGAAGAGGGGACGGGTGAAAAAGCTTTTTTTTTTTCCAAAATGGAGCCTGAAAATAAGGGATTTACTTATTTATGCAAGGTCATTATTCCTTATACTGCAGCACTAATGTGCTCAAGGAAACTGTGACGCAAGAGGTTATTAAAATAAAATATAGCTCAGATTAATTTAAAGGCACTTAACAATTATCTATCGGTATCTAAATCCCGTTCAGTAAAATCTGTAAATTAGAAATAACTTAGGAAAATAAATAATTTAATGCAATCCATTTTATTTTTTATGATCATATTTGATACTTACCATAAAAATCTGCAGGGTTGCTGTATTTTGGGCAGGGATAACCCAATTCTGTAAAATATTGGACCATGTCTCTGGCTGTTCCAGAGTAGATGGTGACTCCAGAAGTCATCAGAAGGACTAAGTCAAAGAGCTGGAAGATGTCTGATCGAGGCTGATGAATTGAAAGAAGAACTAATCTGTTTCCTCTTGCTAGTCTGGAGAGTGTTACCACAAGGTTATGTGCGGTAAAACTGTCTAGTCCAGATGTAGGTTCATCAAGAATTAGTATTCCTGGAAGAGATAATATATGGTGTTTAGTTGTGGAAAGCACTCAATTTGATCTCGTGTTGCAAGTTAAATGGCCCTGATATATGGAAACTTACTGATGCAATGTACAAAATTATTTTCCAAAGCATATTTTCATACCAAAAGTCAAATATTTGTTAATGGGAATCTCCCCTTTTAAAAATATTTTCTATTCTCCATTTTGCTCTTATCCTGCTTCCACTGATATCAATAGGAGTTTTATTATTGACCTTAAATAGGCACAAATTCAGGCCCTGTATTTAAAACCTTCCAACATTTTCCTTCTTGATTCTTTACTCCTCAGCTAGATATAACAAGTACAAGAGCACACAATAGCTATAGTTTTGTATCTCTGTATGCATGTTAACTGAAATGTAGGTTTGGTGAGTTTAGAGCATGATGCAATTCTTTAATTCTCAATGTTCAGATTATTTGCATTATTCAGGTGCAAGGATTAATAGTAAAACTCGCCAAATCAAATCATTAATATATTTTCAAAGTACAAAAGTGAAGAGGAGAAATTTTATTTTTAATATTTTACTGCATGTTTTTGCATGGCTTGATGTGATTTTTGTTGATTATTGCAGTTGGTTGTTAAAACCTGAGACAGGTAACGCCAAACAGGTTGAGACTTAATACATTTTAACATTTATGTTATAAAACTACTGGCCTAGATGTCCCTGTCAAAATGAGGAACAAAATATGGTTCCTGCTTTGGAGAGCTTACTCAGAATAGAGATGAAGTGCCAAGGAGTATTTTTATCTTTCCATTTTTGCCCTAGAAGTGGGGACTTGTGCTCGTCTCCAACACAGCTTTTTTTCAGGAGTAGCGCTTCCTCCAAACAATGATTTCTGCCTTCCCCAAAATTGTGAAAAAGTGGCTTTACCTGCACTAGGAAGTTATAACTTTACTAGTAGGAGCTATAGGTTGTATTACTACCATGTCAGCAGGATAAGGTAACACAGGGTAGTTTTCTCTGTACTACAGTTTCCATTGCATGAGGCCCAAGCTGTTGGTAATAGAAGTCTGAAAAATCCTAGTATAGCCACAGTTGCTAAGATTACAGTCTGAAGCCCCAGTCCTAAAGATTGCTACTCCTTTACGTAAACTTAGTCGCACAAGTAGCTTAGCTGAAACCAGAAGTGATACTAGTGTGTGAGAGTTTGAAAGATTGGACACTCAATGCTAGGAAAATGATCATGGGGCATCAGTTTTATTCCTGCTCCTATTAAAGTTAAAAACAAAAATTGTTTTGGTAATGTCAGTGGGAGCAGGCAAGGTAAATGAACAGAGGTTGGAGTCGTGACGAACATGGAGGCTTGAAAATGACCTGCCCCCCAGCATCTCAAATGTAAATAGCCACCATTGCTATAGCAAGGAATTAAAAAATAATTGCTTAGAAAAGCCTCAGCCTCACAGATTTGTGGTTTAATTAAAATGAACATTATTATGCTCACCAGGATTCCATAGCAACTGCACTCCAATGCTTACTCTTCGCCTCTCTCCTCCTGAAACACCACGAATGTACTCATTCCCTACTCTGGTGTTTGCACACTGTCGTAACCGCAGTTCTGCTATAACATCTTCTACCTGGAGGTTAAATGATACAGCAAGAGTTAGTTGTTTTAACATGAACTATAGTTTACAGATAACCTCAAAAATATATTTTGGGCTTTAATTGTCATTCAGATATCACTGCCCTCTCTGATCAATAGCTATTTAAGACTGAACCTTGCTTTTTCTCAGATAGTGTTAAAAAAAATCTCAATATCTGGTTCTTTTTTCAGGTTTTCTTCCAAAATTGGCCATTTTTGCTACAAATACAAATTGAGACTGGGAGCAAATGATATTCAAACTTACACCCAAAAACTGACAAATCAGGATTTGTAATTACTAACCCACACAAAAATGCCAGGTTCAGTGTTGTTGCTCTTACCCAAATGCACATAATTACTTGGGCAATTTTGTCATATATTTTTTACAACTTTCTTTTTTCCAACAGCTTTAATTACCCTTTTTTCCCTTTGTGAATCTGAAAAAAACCTTGGAAGACGTAGTTTTGCAACAAACAGCAACGTTTCTCTGACAGTCAGGTTGGGAAGCAGTCGATCATCCTGTTGCACGTGTGCAACGCATTTCTTAACAAGCTGGTGAGTACTGGGCTTTCCATTGATTATGATTTGGCCAGATTGAATCTTCCCTCCATGATCCCTGCAGGTTATCACGTCAAGTAAAGATGTCTTTCCACAGCCTAGAAAAATCATCATCAAAAGGTTAAAAATCTCTATGGATTGCATTCTGGAGTTGGTCTTTCCATTTACAAAAACGAAGCTACCACATTTTCTAACATACCACATGCTTCCAAATAGTATGTTTGGAAGCTAGAATGTAGAGAAAAAGATTTTTCCAGATTATGGTCAATTTTGTAAGTCGTCCTGGAAACACAGGATTTGTGTCCAGGAAGTGTGACAACCCAGGAGACAATCTGGGTGAAGCAGCAGGAACTTCCTGGTGTAGCAGGACAGCAATAAACCTAGAACCCAGACCCTCGCAAGGGCAGTAGGAAGACTATTACTCCTTTGCTGTAAATAAGTCTTTATATAAATTCCTGTAAATAATACTGTTGTTTTCACACCACCGGTCTCATCAACATACTACAGACTGCATGCAGCATCTCACTTGCCTTGAGCCAACTCAGTTGCTCTTCAGACAAAGCTACAGAGCTCAGCTAATAGCTATGGCTGTGAGAGGGTTAACACTGGACTCTGCCCCTTCTGCTTGGTGGGGCCAGAGACCAGTGGCTGAAGCCACAGTGAGAATAAATATTTTACTGAGCAAAGGGGGCATGGAGAGTTGGCTCCTTCCAAGGACATCCAAAGAGGTCATTCCAGAGCAATGTAGCTTGTGCTCATGCTAGAACAGTAACCATCTTGGCAGCCTTTAGCACCCAGTGTCTGTATACTTCTATTCCAGTGGCAGGGAAAAAAGTCAGCTTTCCTGATTAAGACAGGCACCCCAGCTTTGGAGGGATGATTTTTTGGGGGGGAAAGATGAGTCTGGTATGCTAGTAAATATGGTAAACATCTTTGCTGAACTTATTCATTCATATTACACTCTGCATATACACCCCCCTCACACCAAACCCTCACTACAGCATACTCCAGAAACATAAAAGTAGGGTAGTCAGTGACAGTCAAAGCTTCAGAGTTGCTATTGCAAGTTCAGATTCAGCAAATGTATGTTTCCAAGCACAGAGGGAACAACTGGAGTAGAGCATTACCAGACTAACCATTCATTTAGAAATGATCTTGTAGGCATGTCTTTCTCCTGAAAAGACCACACTGGGGCTTGTTGCAGTAAAGCACAACATGCCTGCTTTGTTGGCATTGCACGCCAAAAGGATGTCACATAGCCGTCCTTATTGTGGTTCTGTGTGCACTGCAAAAAGCACTGTATTATGGGCATGCTTATTACTGAGTGCCCAGTACTACACTGAAGGTGACTATATATTGCATCTTTGTGGGATGTAGCATATGCAGAACACGCATGCTGTGCATCACTGTGGTGGTCCCTCTCCCATGGTACTTTGACTGTATAGAGAAGATGCAACTGGGTGCCAAAGACAGTTGACACCTTCAGACCCTAAACCCTTTGCCATCAGAGCAAAGTTACAGACTTAAGTTTATTGTATTAGTAAACGTGCCAATTTTTAGCTGACTGTGGCCTCAAGCCTACAGTGAGCTTGAAAACTCAGGCCCTGATTCAGCAAAATGCTTAAGGACATATTTAACTTTAAACATAGTAATAGTCCCGCTGGCGTCAGTGGAGGTCTGTTTGGGCACAGACTCTGCACTAATATATCTGACCACAGCCCAACATGCACTGTAAGGTATAAATTGCACAATACCTGACACAAAAGACTGCTCGCCATGAGTAGAGTGTCTAGGTGCTATGACAATATCAATCAATAAGTATTAAAAGTAAAATATTACAAATAAATGCCTTGCTCACATTTAGGGGGAGCAAAATTGAAGAATGGGAGCAAATCCAGGTTTGGAAATAAATAACAAAAGGGTTTGCTCTCATTCTGTGTGATACAGTAGGCAAGGGGGTGCAGAGGTCCATCATCATCATCATTGTTGTTGTTTTAAATTTATTGCCAGTCTTGTTAAAAACTCCATGCTTGGGGTTTTGGAGGTTGCTTTTTAATGTAGAATTTTCTTTAAAAAATGGATGCCAGCCATCTGCAAGCCATATACCAATCCATTTATGACTGACACATTGATCACCACAGAGAAAGGAAGAAAACCACCAGCAATTTGATTCATTTCACCAAAGCATTTGATAAAGTAGTTAATAAACTATATTTTAAAAAGCTCTCTAAACCAGGTTTCCTGAATGGGGTTTATGTTCAGTGTAAGTTACCTTAACAAATATACTGCAATGTAAGATGTTATTCCATCAAAACCTCTGCCTTTTATCAGTGTGATCCCCAGGGTAAAACTTCAATTTCATTGCTACTTATTCTAGTTTTTTATTTACTTATTTCAGCATATTTCCTGAATTGAAAAAAAATCTTTCTTCTGTAAAGATGCTGGTTAAAATAGATTTGCACTGATTTTCCCAGGTGGTCATTTCCATTGCTGAACAGATTACCTGTATATTTTGGCTAAGTAATAAAGGCCCACGATCTAATTTTGTTGACATAAAGACTCTTCTGTGACACACTTGGCTCCCATCTTTGCTCTCCAAAGATGTGGATTTTACATCAGGATAGCTAAATCCCAGGAGACATAAGGCATGGATTTGTTTTTTACTTCTATAGCCATACAAAGTCAACTTCGACTTACTACCTCTAGAGGTAAAGCTTACCATGGGTTGTCTTTATTAGGGCAACCTGAGAAAGCAGAACCCCAATAGAAAAGTTCACCAGCCCCCACAATCAGAAAAGGAGGTGATGGTGAGGGGGAGGTGGGTAGGAAGTGGAAGACATTTAACAGACAAACCACACTGTGGTGGAACTGCTTCCTTTCTTCAGGGGTGTACTTGGTACTTGGACAATTTTCTTGCCATTTTCCAGTTGGTCTAATAAAAGGTATCATTTTGGAACCAAGAGTTCTAGTTTTTTGTATTCCTTTCTTCATGCATTTTCCATTAAGCTCATCTGAATTTACTGCCATACTCTGCAAAAGTATCTGTCTCTGAGTGGAATTCAGCCTGTGGATGTGAGGCAATGGTACTGCTACTACTCATTCTCAGGGTTTGACTAGGATTAGGGTACATATGTAATCAGGTCAGGGCTGGTACTTTCCCATTCTTCCCATTGAGCTGGGTCAGGCAGTTCAAGTTTCCTTCACTGCAGGCACCTTGCACTTGTTACAGGCAGATTCAGAAAATCTGGCCCCCAAACTCTAGTGGTAAAAAAAACCCATTCACAAAGAAACAGTTGGTAAACAAATATACAAATCAAAACAGAAGTTCTTGATCAAACTGTCTTCTGCCATGGGACCCATGTGCTCATGCCTTATTGATTTATAACACCTGCTGCTAAGGAATGGGTTTTTTTAGATGAGCTGCGTTACATGTCCTTTGGCATCCAGGGGACTGAAAATTATTACTATCAGCTATTGTACACTTGATGGTAAAGACATGGCCAATATGGTAAAGCTTTCAGTCCTACCAGAGTTTCCTATAATAGCTATCATCTGACCGCTTTGAACTTTAAAATTCAGATTCTGGATTGCTGACACATGAGAATCTGGGCCTCGGCTCCATGTCCATGGCATTTTCAATTCTGCTATGTTCTCGTACCAGGGAATCTGAGCTGCCACATTAACCTAATGAAAAAAATTAAATACAAGAAAATAAGCATTCCATTCAAAAAGGTAGTACCATCACAACACAGCCTTTCAAAGTTAAGATAATGCAAAGTGATAAATGAATGGGAGTAGCTGCCACCAACTGGATGCACATTTCCAAAGATGGGTGTTAGCAAATTCCTTTTTATAGCCACCTATGTTTCCATCTTTTTTCTGTTATAACTGTTGATTACCAAACCTATTTCTTTCAATATATTTCTATCAAGCACCTGATCATCATTGCATTTGGTAGAGCTGGCCAGAAATATTTTGTCAGCTCTAATCTGAAAACAATCAAAAGTGAAAATAAAAGATAATGCATATTATCTGAACAGGAATGCAAATACTGCCCAGCTATTTATGTTACACCTCATATGCACAGGCCTTTAAGTCTTTGCAAAAAATGTATTTTTGCTTGCTAAAGCAAAAGGCCCAGTTCTTGAGAACTGCTCTAGCTTTTTGCAGCTCTTTGGTACAAAGCAGATAGAAATCTTAAATAGCTCCCTGAGGAATCTTTTTATGCATGTCACACTATCAGTTCCCAGTCTGGGGTGCGTTTCTGAGAGAGAGGGGATATAACTTAGGCTCTCCTGCAACTTGACGCCCATCTATCAGAATAGCCTCTTGGACCTATTTGGAGGAGCTCAGAGCCTACTCAAGATCAGAAGAACACAAATGTAGCTGAGATACATTTTTTGCCTGTTATCACCCAACCCATTGCTGTGCCAAATATGTCTTCTGCGACAGACCAGCCTACTATTTCAGAGCAGCTAAGGGCCTGATTCTGTACCCAAAACTTCCATAGCTTCTTTCATAGCATGTTTCTTTTATAGTAATTGCAAGGCCTCTGTGTGTATTTTGATTCCTCGCTATCTTTTTAGTGTGTCTTAAATGTTACAAGCAGAAAATTATTGAATACATGCCATAGTAAATAAAGATAAATAAAGCCAGCCTTGTACCTGATAGTTGAGTTCATTGACCTCTAGAATGTTTGATTCACCACTGTACGTGAAATACAGACTGCTATCTTCATCTGAGTAAAAAATAGTGTCTTGGAACTTCATCGTTGCCTGGAGGAATTGTTATTAGAAAGTTAATTAAAACTCCTGTAGTTTTTACACCCAATATCCTGATCACATATCTTTCAGAGTCTGTGTTCTCCTGTAAGCCAGGGGCTCACCTTTACCCAGTTCAAACATACATACATATATATTATATATATGTATATACAGGCAGACAAGGTTCTTTGGGTAAATCAGATATCTTTTATTAAGCCAACGCAAATATTTGAGTTGCTCTAAAAAAAGATATCAGATTTACCCAAAGAACCTTGTCTGCCTATGTCTTTAGACCAACACGGCTACAACCCCCTTGTAAGACAGAGACACCAGCCTCTTCCTCTCTCAAAACTTCGCTCTCCAAGTCCCTTCATTTTTCCTCATTCTGGGCAATACTACCTTATTCCTCTCCCTTCCCTATGGCTGTGACATAAATACTACAAAAACCTCCAACTTTCTTCATAGAATTCTTCATAGCTTGTGTAATCAATTTTGTAGTGAAACTGTTTCAAACAGAAGCAATTTCTAACAGAAATATACAGTAAAAGGCCACTTCTCTACACTGATGCACCTCTACCCCTGGTCAGCAAATGCTTCCACTAGATTCTCCTGAGAGCGCTAATCTAGGTCATGTGGGAGGCATCAGCCTGTAGCACAGGGGTGGGCAAAATGCAGCCCGCGGGCCAGATGCAGCCCACCAGGCCATTCTATCTGGCCCACAGGGCCCCTCAAAAAATTAGAAAATTAATAGTTATTTGCCCCTGTCTGACTGTCATGCAGCCCTCGATGGCTTGCCTAAACTCAGTAAGTGGCTCTCCGCCCAAAATAATTGCTCGCCTCTGCTGTAGCATCTGAGCAGTTCTTGCAATGGATTGATCCTGACAGCATTCCTGGGTGATGTGGGAATCTGATCATCTCCATTTTACAGAGGGGGAAATAAGAGATTGATTTGCATAAATTCAAACACAATGTCTAAGACAAAACCCAAAAGAGAATTCAGATTTTCTGTGTTATGGTCTGCTGCTTTCACCACAAGACCATCTTGCTTCTCCAAGGGCTGTATACTGTCATACCACATTCACATGCAAATAGAGGGTATTGTGTGGCAAGTACAGTTTTCTCCTGAATCGTTTGCAGTGATTTCCCTCACTTTCCACATGAGCTGTATTTACCTGATCTGCAGCCTGGCTCCCAGTGGCACATTCCAATAGGACATTTTCAGACATGTCTTCTTTCTTGGTTGGTAGATGTTTCTCTCTCTCCTTCCATCACGTTTTCTTTTCTGGTTTTAAATACTATGCTTGCTGCACAAATCCCTCTTCTCTTGGTTTTTCAGTTAACCCAAACCCTTCAACATAGTAATATATCCACTGTCTCTCCTGGCATGCTGGCTCTGTCTCATTGACATGTCTTTGTAGATGCGGAAATGTTCTCCTTTTCTGGGACAATAAAACTCAGGCTAAAGGTTCATCAGATAATAGTTACAGCTAATCATCTGTCTACTGCTCTACAGAAAGAGAAAGAAAGAGCAAACTGACTGCTAAAAAGTTTTTCTATCCTAGGTGACAGCCATGGGGAGCAGAAGGTAGGGTCCAAATTCATTCTAGGACCAGTAAAGACAGAAGTTGTTCCTTTTACATTCCTAGGTTGACTCAACAGTATTGACCCAGATTAACTGATTTTCCAGCAGTTCGTGAGGGTGATTACAAGTAAGAAGGCTGCTTATGAATAAGGAGAACCATACATTTCAAAGTCTACTGAGATGGACAGGGGCATCTGCAGTTCTCAAGCAGAAGAAAGGAAATCTGCTGTGACATCATATAACAATAGTGTCAGCCTCCAAGGGGTCTCCTATACTGTCAGGTAAGGTACTGAAGACCCGTTGTGTGAGCTGAGACTTTGAAACAGCACTAATCCCTGGGGCCACGGCAATAATGGAAGACTTCCTTTAATTTATAAAATAGTAGTAACATGGAAAGAATTTGAAGCCAGTTTGAATCAAACGAAGATGCCAAGGATGAATTAGCTCTACTTGTTTTATGCTTAGAATATATTTCTCTGAGGATAAAGAGTGGTTTTGATTTCAGAAGAATTAACAGCTTATTTTTTACAAGAGAATTCCAAAAAAATTGCACATTTTCTTCTGCTTTGTGGTGGATAATGAAAACTTGAAAGGGTTGTCATTTCTTTCATTTTCCTTGGGGTTTTTTTTGCATGTGTTTGAAATTCAGGTCTCTTCTAGGCTGGAAGACAAGCAATGACTACAGAGGTAGCAAATTGGTGATAGGTTCAAAAGAAAATGAGCTACTGGGAGGGGAAGAGGTTTTTAGTCAGACTGTTAAACACTTTATATTTCTTTGTTTTTAATTAAATAGCTTTTATTTAATTTAAATGGTTTGTTAACATGTAATATACAAAACCTTAAAGATCCCCCTTTCAATTATGATGACAAAAATTCACAATAAGGATCACTGATGCCTTAGTGGTTCTCTTGTAAAACTAGGTTGGACCAGCTTTACCTTCCTTAAGTGACTAAGGTAAAGAGTGAGTGGAAAAGAAAATATGTTTTAACATTAAAAACCTTTCAGATCTTCATTGTGCTTCATTATACCTTATAAAGAAGCATAAAAAGGGACCAGGCCATTTTTTTAAAGTCCCTTTTTTTTAAAGCCCCATCCTTCAGATGCAAGAGGCAAGGATTTGCGTGGGAGATGTTTTTTATTGGACTGACTGTATAGTTGGAAGGGATATAAACACATTTTCCAATACTAAGTACCCTTCCTCAAGTCTAAGAGATTCAAAAGCTTGTTTATTTCCCTCACAGCCACAACATCACCCCAGTGCTACCACTTCTTTAGATGTAATTTTCAGTTTCCCCAAATGCCACACCTCATCCTTTTTAACCTCTTCTTTTAAAGAGAGCGTATTGGGCCTTGGTGGGATATCCCGTCCTACCGTAAGAAATGGTCGCGACAGATTCTCAAAAATGTCTCATTTCACATAGAGAGCGGCCAGATAATGGGGATTTTGGGAAACTCTGGTAAGTAGTTCATAAACTCTGAGTCCAGAAAAATACTGCTTTAAAAAATGAAAAAGAAAAACCTGTCACTACCTAGCTCTGTAAATGTTACAGATTGCTCTCAATGTGGATAGTTCTTTGACAACACCCCGGGGACACGATTGTCCTTCTAATGCTGGGTTAATGATGTAGATTTGAGGTGCTCAACCTCTGGCCTGTGAGCCAAAATATAGACTGTGAAGCCTTGGAATCCAGCCCACAGTTAATACTGCCACCCCTCCCCACTGCCAAAACCCCAAGCCGTGCATGGTGGGTCAGAGCCACGCCATGCCCTCTCTCCCTAAAAAGCTAGATTGGGGCTGGGCCATGCCTTCTCCTCCTGCACAGTTGGTATGGGCTGGCCCACACCCCGTCCCCATCCTCCACATGGTTGGATTAGGGCCAGGCTGCCCCTTGCTCCCCTCTGCATGGCACGATGTGTCCATGCTGCATCCGCCCTGCCCCGCATTGGGACCACCGGCTGGATTTGGCTTGCAGAGAGACCAGGCACTGCCCATCTGGCCCACTGGACAAAAAGGTTGAGCACCACTGATGTAGACTAACAATTTGCTCTGTAACTGAAATCAGCTGAAACCAGGCTCCCAGTGTGCAGTGTCTTATGAATGGTCCTCTGAGTTTGTAAGGACTGCTGGAGCACATTTCCAGCAGTGCGCTACCCTTGACACTGTCTCCTCCTGCCACTGTCAGTGAAGGGTTTGAGGGAGTGCTGGTATAGTACTCCCGATTCGGGCTTTCTGCCAGTTCTGGATTCTCAGGCTGGAAAGTTTCAAGGTCCCTCTGTGCTGCGCCAGTGACTTTAGCAGGCCCAAGACTGCCCTAAAGATTTGTATTTGTATCATGGAAATGTTGTGGACTCTTATCAAAGATGTTCTAGAGCAGGGATTGGCAACCTATGGCTCATAGATCTGCACAGCTTCTGTGGCATCCGGTGGACAGGGGGCACAAGCTACAGGCGCTCTCCCCATGCTTCTGTGGGGAGAAGCGCTGGCTGCAGGTGTTTCCCCAAACAGCTGGGGGCGGGGGTGGCAGGATCCTAGCACCCACATGCTCACCTGCCTCTGACCTGGCATGGGTCATTCTAGCCTGCAGCTGGAAAAGGTTGCCTACCCCTGACAGCAAATAAATAAATAAATACATAGTTGTATTTAATAGCATTCATGGCCATTTTCACTGACACCGTTCAAAAAATAGCATCTGGTTTTCAGTTTCCTCTAGTCCTTGGTAACTTATAGTTCCAGTGTCAAATTCACCCAAGTTTTTCAGCCTTTTAAATTTGTCACTGTGATTTCTGTGGCTAACATACTGTCCATTTACTTATCTTGGGTGAAATTCACCCCTCTGCAGAGGGCCAGCCTTGAGCTTATGAAACATTTAAAGTCTGCTTGCCTTATTTTGGGCTCATAAGTGTTGCACAGATCTTCTGCTGCCCTTGAATTATGATCTCTCTGTTCCTCTGGTCTTCCTCCTGCATTCCAAAAGCAATTCAACTTCTTTGTCCTCTGCTCAGCTCTGTTCCTGTCTATGTCGATGCTGCCTTCTTTTACTATTTCTCCTTTCCCTCGCTCTGCTTCTTGACCTGTCTGATGCATTGCTGCTTTGAAAACCTTGTCCATCTCTTACTCTTTATAACTTTTCCCATGCTCTCTCTTATTCTTATTTCTGTCCCTAGTATCAACAGTGATCTTTCTTTTTTAAAATTTTTCCTCAAAAAGTATTTCTTCTATGAAACCTACAGTCTGCTTATAAAAATGTCCTGTATGAAATTTGCTTCCTGCTCTGGTCAGAGCTAGTTCTAGTCACTCATCCTTGTACCAACACCTTTGTCTTTGTATTTAGATGTTTATAGTTCATAGGTGAGAACCTGTCTTCCTCTAGTATGTGCAGGTTAAGGATAATAAGAACACTTAACAAATAATGAGGAATAAATACTATTCTACACAGCCTGTATCAATCCCTTCAACTCCTCTAGGCTGCCTTTTTGGAACCCAAGTTCACACCTTTTTTAGTGACTGTGTGCGGCACAATAGAGCCAGTGCCCCTGACCAAGGCCATTAGATACTTTTGTGAGACATAATAATAATGTAAATGATTGTTTTAAATTGTCCAAAAGGATCTGGGAAAACAACCCTGCTGGATGCAATATCAGGAAGACTGAGGCATAAAGGAAGCTTCTTTGGTGAAGTGTATGTGAATGGGAGTGAGCTGAAGAAGGATCAATTTAAGGACTGCTTCTCTTATGTGCCACAGGTGGTTTTGAAAATCATTTTGTATGCATGCTGTGTTTTTTGTTATCATAAACTTGTAATAAAAGCAGTGTAGACAAATGGCCTGATTACAATGGTGTTAATTCTGATGTACAGGGAGTTGCTCTGTAGAAGTCAATGGAATTATGCTGGTGTAAGATAGACATGAGGACTCAGTCAAACCCATAGTTATTATGATAGTAATATTTGGCTACTCTTTTCCTTTTTCAGAATGATGCCTTGTTAAGCTATCTCACTGTACAAGAATCTTTGACTTACACAGCTTTACTTGCACTTCAGAAGCACTCCAGTGACTTTATCAAAAAGAAGGTTTGTATGTTTGTTTTTCCTCTCCAGGCTTTCCAGATGAGTCCAGCAAATTATGAAATTTGGATATTTAGATGCTTACCCTTTAGCAGTTCATTTTATGCCCTTCCATGCTCTGCCCATCAGTAACACTTTTCATTTGTTGATCTTGCAGCACTTTACAAAGGAAAGGAAGTAGCATTATTTCCATTTTAGAAATGAAGGGACCGGTATCTGTTGGTGAATGGAGTTGCTAAAGATCCCACAGAATTTCTTTAACCAAATAATTCCAGTTCCCTGATTCTCCTGTCCCCTAGACTGTGCTGCCATCTAGGGAAAAAGGGAACATGCTGGAATGAGATGTGCATTTCTGGAGCAGTAACAATTGCTACCTGTCACACAGGAAAATGGATTGGATGGGATATAAAAGTCAGAGGTCTGGTCCCAAATGAAACTACCTACTGTAAGGAATTTCAGCTGCTATTTTTTTTTTTTGCATAGTCCTGAGTGACAGAGGACTTAATCCTGTACCAGGTGCAGAATGTAGCCTAAGTAGACCAATAACATGAATAGAGACTGCACTGGAAGACCCAGTGGGAAAGTCTGGCTAGGTTAAGTTCATGACATAACCTTTGCATATTTACTTCCTAAAGCTACAGCTGCCTGCAGAAAGATGAATTTTGCTTTATGCCCTAAAAGTAGCAAGATTTGGATTCAGCCAGTTTTTCTGGTTGAAGCAGCTTACACCAGCAGTTAAGTGGCTGCTGCTCAGGTGTGGTGTGGCATGTGGAAGTTCATGAAACTGTGTGTGAGAGGGCAGCTACCATGGTGGTGACTATACAAAAAAGTTTGCCCCTTAGGAAGGGGGGAGCCCCTTTTTCTGGGAGCCATCATCTATTTAGAGTAAAGTCTGTACTTACTGAAAATATTAAGTTTGCTTGAGGAGGCTGCAGAAGCTGGTCCTTTGTTAGTGAAACATAACTTTCTGGTTCTTCAAAGTTCTCCAGTATGGTTTTCTTTATATCAAAGCCTCTTGCTTGTTTTGAGGCCCCGTTACATTTCCCACTGTTCTGGCCATGTGGATGAAAGTTGGGCCTGTAGGGTGTCTATACATGTGCAGTGAGGCTGCTCTAATGTGCTGTAATTATAGCATGTCGGAGTAGACTCAGTTAATCCACTCCAGCAGACTCCAGTGTCACGTGTATCAGCATCCCTGTGCTGAAAAATGGCAGTAGGGGCACTTTAATGAGCTTTAGTTAAAGTGCCCCCACCTCCATTTTTCAGTGTAGGGATGCTGATACATGTGACACTCTGGGCAATTTTATTAGAGAGGTTCTTGGAGCCACTCTAATTAAAAGTCCCCTTTGCACCCACTCCCGGAACATGTGTATAAATGCCCGTAGAGTCTAGCTTCACCAAAATCAAATGAAAAGATATTACTCCAGCATACTTGAAGCCTACTGTAATAAGAGTCTTCAGTGTTAGTGGACAGGTAGAAACATCTTCCTTATTGACGGTTCCTGGAGCACTTCTACATGTGCTCCGACATGCTCTGATTAGAAGGCATCAGAGTAGACTCAATTAATCAAGTCAGCTGGAGCGTTCTGATTGGAGCGTTCAACAAGCTTTAGTTAAAGCAGCCCTGCCGCCATGTTAAAATGCAGGATGATGAATACACAAGATTCTCCCAAAAGCTGCTCTAATTAAAACGCCTCCTACCCCCCACCCTGGAGTGCATATATAGGTGCCCTTTCTAACTTTCTGCCACCACCTACCTTAAAGTCTTCTTCCCTAGAACTTCTGCTTCTTACCTGTTTTTTAACCTTTTTGGAAGGCAGATCAACATGCTTACCCCTGCCATTTCAGCCTCTCCCAGGCAGTCTGCACCTGTCATCCCTTAAAGTCACTAAAAATACAAATGATGTATTGTGATATGGAATAAAAGTGAGGCCACATTACTGTGAGTATCTTTAATTGAAAATGAGTATAGGTATTATAGGGGTGCCCTTTAGAATGGTAGAGATTTCCTCACCGTTTTTAACATAGTGTGCAAGTGTGCCCGCACAGTGGGCAGTGAATGTTACTCATGTTCTTTCTAACCTGTACTTGTTTTGCAGGTAGATGCTGCTATGGCCGAGCTAAGTATCAGCCATATTGCTCATAGTATAATTGGAAGCCGTGTCTTTAGGGGAATTTGTGGTGGTGAGAGGCGTCGTGTTTCAATTGCAGCCCAGCTTTTACAAGATCCCAGTGAGTAGTTTCTCAGACTAGAACTAAAACATTGCCCTTTTTATTACACAGTCACTTCATGCACACTAACAGCACCCACTGTTTTACAGACGTTTAAAATACAGGAGCACTTTTTTCTGCTACAGTTCAGAGCTCCAAACTCCCATTGCCTTCAGTTTGCAGCCTTGTTGCACGGTCAGTTAGAACTGTCACTAAGCCATTAGCTGAGTAGAATTCCCACTTCCACCCCTTACATATTAGGCAACCCTGGGAAAACCACTAAAGATGCCTATACATGTGCTCAGGGGTGGGGATAGGCCATTTTAATTTGAGCAGTTCCTCAACAGCTGTTCTAATTAAAATGTCTCACTGTCACTTGTATTAAGCTTCCCTTCTCCCCTCCCCCAACACATATACACATTTTAAAATGGCCGCAGGGGTGTTTTAACTAAAGCTCATTTGATGAGCTTTAGTAAAAATGCCCCCGCAACCCTTTTAAAATGGGGGGGAGTTAATACACATGACGATGAGACAACTCATATGCAGTCCAATTAGAACACAAATGAGTACATCTATAGGCAGCCTTAGGCCCCAATAGGAAACTGTAAGAAAAGGCTTAGATGCTAGCAATTTAAGCACATGCTCAACTTTGTGTGTTTGTTTCCCCTTTATTAACCATAGGAGTAATAAAACTTGCTCATCTTAGAGGGCTGCTATGGGGATTAAGTTGTTGTTTGTTCAGCGCTTTGAAAAAAAAGTGCTAAGAATTATTGTATGTTGTTTTTACTGAGTCCTAGATATTTATTTAGATTCACTATAGAGCCAAAAAGCAGCATATACACAAGCTGTACTTGTCTCGACAATACTTAAATCCACAATCTAACTGGAATAACTCCCCAGGAACATGAGAACTATCACAAGCAAAGTAAAATAACTAATGTCATAAATTAAGTGGCCCAGGAAGTCATGTGTACCCTACTTATAACACATGCAGATATTCAAGAACTGGTATCTTGTGTCCATTACTTTCTTAGAAAGTTTTGTAAAGAAACTTAAGATTTTTGTTAGGTATTACAATGTCCCTTTTAAATATCTAAGTTAACTTAATTCAAAGAATCAGCATTTGTAGATTTAGTGATGTTAATTAATTCAGCCAGTCAAGAAATAGGATTGATATTTCTCCTGATAAAGGATCAAAAGTTGATTGATATACTATATAACACATGCATTCTGGTGCAATGACAGAAGTCATAGGTACACATAACATTGTGGGGACTGGATGACTGATGCATTTCTAAAGGGGATAATAGAACTTTTTATCTCTTGAGTTGTCACTGCTAAGATAGTTTCTTAAAAAGGACACCATTTGATGGCTGTTCAGTGGCATATGTGAAGTGAACTCTTCTCAGTTCTGTTCTGTTCTTAGTAGGCAAAGGCTTCTACATTACCTAAACAGTCACACCAGTAAACATTACCCTTGTGAATAAATAGTCTTCCTGTGAAGCCAGGGAACAACTGGACATATAGCCCTTATTTTCCTCTTGCCATTGCCTACCTAGGGAAGCTACTGCGAAGTAAGTTAGGGTGTGCTTCTACAGAACATTAGCTATTTCAGGCTAATTACGCATGCAAGCACTCTCCACATATCATTAAACTGAGGTAGCTTACTCCATCTTTAGATTGCTTAGCACTAAGGATTCTCATGTAGGAAGTTGGTGCAGAATTGTTAGTGCGCTGTAACTGCATTCTAGCTTACTTCACAATAATATCTTTACTGTAACCACAAAGAAAGTCCCTCCAAGCTACGATTATACACAAGGGTGAGTAACTTTCCATGCTGTACCTCATTTGTCATAAAATAAAAGACTACTGTCTCCAGGTAGGTTCATCCAAGAACTTGCTGTGTAGAATTAAAATAATTTTTACTAGTGGGGAAAAAACAATACCCAATAAAACTCAATCACCTGTAGCATTGTGTGTACTGTACTACCAAATAGATTGAAATCAGGGTTGTTCAGGGGGCTGCACCCCACATGGGCCAGTGGGGCTGCCACAACACTGGCAGCTCCCCTTTCCCACTACTATACTCATGGGTGGGCCCCTCGTTGCTATACTGGGTGGCGCAAATAGTACCCCCTTCAGCTCAACAGCCATCGTCTCCCTTGCTGCACAATGCCTGGGCTTCCCCAGGACCACATGTTGTACTGCACTGCACCTGCCCCTGGGGTAGGTTCAGGAAGCAGAAGCCAGGGGAAGGAGGGGAAGTCCAGGGACCCTGGCTGCAGCATCAGCTGGAGTAATAGGGGGAGTGGCAACCTGGTAGGAGCCCAAGACTCACAGATTAATCCCTTATGGTCTGCATGCAGCCCCTGGGCCATCAGATGGGCAACCCTCATTTAAATAGTTCATTATATAAAGCACTGTTGTATATAGTATGTTTGTGCAGAATATATACTTAATATCATGGTGAGTTCCAATGTCCTTGTAACCATTATAGCATAAATTAATTCTGAAAAAAGACATCTAAAGTGAATCTTTTTGATAGCTTCTAGGAAGCCAGGTAAATTTGAAAATAAAATCACTTTCCTATTCTGAGAATCAAAGAGCAGAGCTGAACCTGCTGACATTTTTCACCTCAGTATTGCTCAGGGTGGAAATCTGTCCATTGAAATAAATGAAATTAATGTGGTACTGTTTCATATCTGCTGGTTTTGGCTGTCAAACTTGAGAGCTAATCCAACACTGTTCACTGCATGACCTAAAGGACAAACACTACAAAATTTGCTCTCTTTTAAATGAGTTTTCAGAAATTCTCTCTATTATATTCACAGAGGTCATGTTACTTGATGAACCAACTACAGGGCTGGACTGCATGACTGCAAATCAGATTGTCTTGTTGCTTTCAGAACTTGCACACAAAGACAGGATAGTGATTATTACAATTCATCAACCACGGTCAGAACTCTTTCGGGTAAGGAATGTCAAGTGATGATTGCATTTTACTGAGTTTCATAGTACACAGTTTTTACTGAAGCCAAAAGTACAAGAGAGATCAGTAAAGCCTGGGTGCATCTAAATGAGATGCTACTGCGCAGTCGGTATTGTGCATTTATTTAGTACTTGTATTAGGAGGTAGTAAATGAATGCACAGTAACCAGAATTACAGCGCAGTAGCATCAGCTAACATCTTTTAAGTGATGCTACTGTACAATAGCATATTAGCACTGTCCGTGCTGTGACGTGCTACTGCTCAGTATTATTTGGCTACTGCGCAGTCAGCATCTTGTGTAGATGTTCCCCTTCCATCTTCAAATTCTAATACTGGCTCCCTATTTTCAGTTACATTAAATTCAGGCTTCTTGTTCTTACATTCAGGATCTTTACAGTTTTTCCTACTCCCTGTATATTTGACCTTGTTCCTCATTGTACTCATTCCTCTACCATATCAATGATACTAACTTCACATGTACACTGCCTTTTATCTTCCCTAACTTATTTTCTGCCTTCCCTCTTCCACCTTCCCCTGCCTTCCAAAACTGATGTATGTTATATTCTCCTCCACATACCTTTCCAAGACTAATGTATTCATTTACTTACTTTTCCTATGATGGCTATGAAGTCCAGCTAATATGGGATAGGTTAAAGGGAAGTGAGGTATAGTTTGTGGGCTTAAGTTTTTTAAATGACAATGCACATAATGGCTATCATTTTCAAAAGTGACCAGTAATTTTGTATATCCAACATAATACCCTAATTGGTCCTGCCTTTTATGTAGTACTAAGCACCAAACATAAATATCAAGTATGATATGCTCACACTATTCAGGTCCACTGGGTAAAAGGATGAGAAGCAGAAAAAACACTTGGAGTTTGGATACAGCTGTGGAAGGCTTTCTTTGATGAAAGTTCTGTGATACAAAGTCAAACCTGAGTGCAAGGGACCTGCTGGTAACAGTAATTTAGAGTTTCCAGGCACAACTTTTGCCCTTAGGGTCAACTCTGGGAGGTTGCTGAAACTTAGAAAACCCCAGAACTACCTAAATTATTTTGGTGACCTCTACAGCCCCTGGAGCAGCCAGTTTGGGAGGGTGCAAAATGGCTTAAAGCCAGTTTACCATCTACTGGTCTGCCCCCACTCCAGATTTGTGGGTTCTGTGCTACATATTTGAGTACTACAGCATAGACTCTCACCCCAGCTGTTTTAGATAATCTCAGACTGAACACCTAAATTTACTAGATAGTTTAAAAAATATTGGCCAGTGTATATCAAAATTGCACGTACATTGATGTTATCCTTCCCCCTACCCTAAGCAAACTGTGACTTCTTAAATTGAAAGCTCTTTGAGACAAGGACTTTATCTTCCTCTATGTATAGATAGTGTCTATCATTTATTTTGTGAGCATTGTTAGAGTGCAGATATAAATAGCAGACAAAGTTCCTTGGGTGAATCTGATATCTTTTATTAGACCAACCCAAATAGTTGGAAAATAGTTATTAGGCAAGCTTTCGGGTTCAAAAACCCCTGTGATATAAATAGCAATAGTTCAAATCTTTTAATTTAGAGCACTTCACAAATACTAACTAATCATCCTAACCACCTTATGAAGCAGATTAGTACTTTTGCGCTTGTATCAGAAACTGGGGTAACTGAGACACAAAGAAGGTCAGTTAATTAACCAAGATAAATCAAATCTTCATCGAAATTAAGGTCAGAAACCAAAAATTAAGGGTTCATATCCCTGTTCTCAGACTATACCTTTCTTTCTTGCATGCTGTAGGACCCAATATACTTTGAGAAGAATCCATTGTAATCGATTAAGAATGTAACAAAACAGCTTGTGGGGTCATCATGGGGAAAATACCTCCTTTGTAAGCATAGAAATTATGTATTATGGAAATTTAATGGCAGGCCAAAGTTAATCTTCCTTTATTAGCTTGTTAGTGATGTTCTTGTTAATACTGTATAGTCATCATTAATCTGTTATTTGTCCAACCAGTTATTTGACAAGATTGCTATCATGAGCTTTGGAGAACTGGTTTTCTGTGGGAAACCTACAGAAATGATCACATTTTTTAGTGATTGTGGCTATGACTGTCCTGAGCACTCAAATCCTTTTGACTTTTATGGTAAGTTGAACTCAGTCATATTATCAGACACACTGATAAGTTCTTTCAGGCAAAGAAGTTGAAGGTTTTGCCAACGGAGAACTCATTTATTCTAATTTTTCCTGAAAACTAATTATACTACGCTTATTTATTCTATTTCCTGTAAGTGGAAAGTTACCCTTATTCAACAGAATGGCTGCTCTTAGTTCTAAGAGGACTAGTAAATGTGAGATTGGCAGCAAAAAAGGTTAGGTTGGTCCTGAAAGCATGCAACTTCTGTTTAGCATAATATTTATGTATACCTTTGGAATATATGGCATTTAGATGCCATGGTGATGGGCAAAGTAGAGTCCAGGCATGCAGGTTGTTGATCTAACATTTCACTTTGGCTCAGTAAAGAGTAGAAATATGCAATAGCACTGCAGCCATAGCAGATGAAATAGAGTCAACTAAGGGCGCAACTGAAGTTCCAGGCTCAGGACCCCTTTGGATTCCTAACAGCCATCCCTCCTGTTGCCTTTACAGGAAATTGAAAATGTTTAGCCACTTTAAACTACTTTATAGAAGGATGCAATCCCAGGCTTAAACTGAAGAGATCTCTTGATTTTTGTTTTTAGGTGTCAATTGTCCTCACAGTTACTGGGGTTCTTCAAGATGTTCTGTCCATGCATGTGTTGGATATTGTTGCTGAGCTGTGCCTGAACCCTGCCTGTTCTCTCTCCTCTAGTTAAAGACATAATGATTAGAGCAGCCTCAGCCATACCTCAATTAATCTTGTTAATTCAGAATCTCAATTTAAAGTCAGTGCAAAAAAAAGGTGACGAGTCATGGGAGAACCACAGATTCTGCCAAGTAGAAAGAAACCATTTTGTTGTCTTAAAGCGTGCAGCTGTGTGCATCCAACTCTAGGTGGCCGTCCTCTCATGAAAGTAGTTTTGAGGTGGTCTAGCTGCCAACTAAAAGATTATTATAACATTGTTCTGCTAAACATGGTCTCTGATCTTGCAGCCACTCCTAGTAGCCTCCTTATAGATCTGTATCATGCAGATATTTTTGTGAATTAGCTTTTAAGTCCTCCCTGGTTTCTGGAAGGAAGCTTCTTGAAAAAGCAAATACTTTTTCTGCATCAAAAATGATGCTTAGCAAATAATCATTGATGATGTGCTCTGCATGGTTGAAGTGAAGTGAAGGAATAAGGGTTTTGTTGTCTCTGAAAGCAGCCAGGCTGACAACCTTGCTCCTAAATTGAAGAGGCCCAGCACCCAGATGTGTATAGACTTGTTAGAAACCAGCTTGGTTAGTTGTCCATCTAGGGAATGAGTTAGGGCTCTGAAGGGAGTTATTCTAAGCAGGAGTGATGGACTGCCTCTATATCTTGATTAGCAAAGAGGTTAATGTCCCTTGCTAGGTAGTGAGAGAGAAGAATGTGGCCAAGAGACTAGGAAAGGAGTAGATCTTCTTGCACAGCCCTGTCTGATGAAGCCCCTTCTGTTCCAAGGACAATATCAGAGAGGTAGTGACTTCCATCAGCAGTAAGTCAGCTGGAACTTTTATCAGTAGCAGCTCTGGTACTAGTAATGCAGTTTTTAAGTTGAGAAATTTAGTACTGTATGTAGGCCAAACAGCTTTAGGACCCATCATGGATTGTACATTTATGCAGTGATTAATTTTAGGAAGCATTATATATACATACCCAGATGTTTGCTGAAATTAGGTTTACTACATTTATGTTTGGTCTCTTTGAACAGCTGATTATAAGCTATATTCATTGTTATCATATTTACGCTTGTTTCTAATGGCTTTTTTTGCCTCCCACAGATTTTATTTGTTATATGAGGTGAATAATTTGGAAGGATAGGAAATGAGAATATAGGAAAAATAAATTATGGAGTCTTCAGTTACATATATAGTTTAATGCTGTTTTGTGAATTTCCAGTGGATCTGACATCTGTAGATACTCGAAGCAGAGAACGTGAGCTGGAGACCTACAGTAGAGTTCAGATCATTGCATCTGCCTATAAAAATTCAGAGATCTTTTCCAAGACTTTAGAGGCCATTGAAAGGATGAAACGCACAAAAGATATGACTTCTATACCCTTCAAAAGCAAAGATTCACCCAATGGATTCTCCAAACTCTGGATCCTCTTACGGTAAATAAGCAGTTACAAAAACTAATATTGAAACTCTAATTCTATAACATTTAGACAAAATCATTTTCATTGGATAGACATTATTTCTTTCCCACTGCAACTCATTTTTCTTGTGTTTAGCTTTTATATGGCAACATACTGTGGCATCTTGGGTTTTATGCTGTAGCACTCTTGAGATCCTTTCAAGGGCACTATGGGGTGCTATGCAATGTTAACACTGTTAGGTGTACAAACATGAGTCACAAGATAAACCCAGAGATTCAAATAGGTGTTCATAATGTTGAAGCCATTTTGATTTGTTGTGGTCTTTCTGAGTTGTTTGCAACAAAACAATTGCTCTGTTATTTTTCTGTAGTCAAAAAATGAGTGAAAAGTAAAAGCTGGCATTTTCTGAGGACTTGCCTTGAGCTAAACAAGGGTTGCCTTGAATCTAAAAAGGTTGAGATCCACTGGTTTAATCACTGCTAGCTAAAAGACGCAATGATTCTGTTTCTGTATCAGGAGAACAACAAGGAATTTCTCCAAAGATAAGATGGGCGTCATCATGCGTCTCTCCCAGAATCTGTTGCTTGGCCTGTTCATAGCATTTTTCCTTCTCCGACTGAAGGATGACCCTCTGAGAGGAGCAGTGCAAGATCGGGTGGGGCTCATTTACCAGTCTGTGAGTGCCCCACCTTATACAGGAATGCTCAATGCTGTTGCCCTATGTAAGTTTGTGATCTGTCCACATTATATGCAGCAACCCGTGCATACACTATAAGTGCTCTTATATGCTCTTATAAAGCATATGCTATATGGACCTCTTTTAAAAATGTTAATTACAGAGACAGTGCATCTTAGAGTTGCTTGGTTGTACTGTAGGTGGAGAAATGTCCTGTATGTATTTATCCTAGTGTATCATGTTGCTATTTTACGTCCTCCTAGTGAAAGTGGCAAGGAGCATAAAACCATGACTCCATGTAAGCCTTGTCTATCCCTGTCCATATGCTAAGGCTGAACAGATGAACTCTGCAAGAGTAGAAGAGTCCTGATGGCCCACCATACCCTGGTGTGGCTGAGTATAAGGCAGGGCAAAGTCTCACTGTTAAGTTACATAGTGTTAATTGAAATAATGCCCATAGATATGGAAAGGGCGAAAGAGTAATTAAGTAACTCTTAGATAAGAATGATATTAGATCCTTACGTTGTCGTATGTGATCCTCAAAACAATTACGTTCTTATTAGAAGCTGTTTCTTTTACAGCTGCCATAAATAAGCCACCCATGTAATGATTTGGCAGCTGGCAATTGTTGTGTCTGTCTAAGGAATGTTCATTGTTCGTATCCTCTCAGGATCTGAACTCATGTATGAATTGGTTAGCCATGGCAGTTCTGCACAGCCTCAGATTCTTACCTGCTGGAGGTGAAGTTTGCCTTGTGCTTGACACATATAGCCACCTCTCGTACAGTATGCAAATTGTCCCAGCTTGCTCCTGACCCTGGCTCTCACTTGCACATATGGATGGCCACCAGCCTGGCTAAAAAAGAATGCATTTCTGAACTATTCTGATAAAATGTTGCCTTGTCAAGTTTGCTAGCAGCAATTCTTCTGTGGCCTCCATAGTCAAGGGTACTTTAATTCCTTTTGTACATGTTCCAGTTCCTCCTTTACGTGCTATCAGTGACCAAGAAAGCAAAGATGGCTTATACCAGAAGTGGCAGATGCTGTTAGCATACATACTGCATGTCTTGCCTTTCAGTATCATCAGTGTGGCAATGTTCAGCACCTTTATATACTGGTAAGCATTAAGACAGCTACATCCTCTTATGTCTTGTATTTACTGTCTTCCCTCAGGAATAATCCTTTCCTTTTAGATCCCTTTGTCCCTCTTGTGATTCTGTTCTTTTTACTTTTAAGCAACATAGAAGAAAGTTCTTAAATGCTTATAAGTAATTTTTGAAAACAGCATTGATAGCTCCTAAACAAAGATATTATGTCAATTATGATGTAATAAATCAGTCAGTCTCAACTCCATCCTTGGCAAAGTCTTTGAAAAAATTATCAAGGCTCACATTTGTGAGAGCCCGGCAGGACAAATTATGCTGAGGGGAAATCAGCACTGGTTCGTGGCAGGCAGATCATGCCTGACCAATCTAGTTTCTTTTTATGACCAGGTTATGAAACGCCTGGACACAGGAGGAGGGGTGGATGTCGTATACTTAGACTTCAGGAAGGCCTTCCATACGGTATCCCACCCCACACTGGTGAACAAGTTAAGAGGCTGTGACTTGGATGACTACACAGCCCGGTGGGTGGTGAATTGGCTGGAGGGTCGCGCCCAGAGAGTCGTGGTGGATGGGTCGGTTTCGACCTGGAAGGGTGTGGGCAGTGGGGTCCCGCAGGGCTCAGTCCTTGAACCGATACTCTTTAATGTCTTCATCAGCGACTTGGACTAGGGAGTGAAATGTACTCTGTCCAAGTTTGCAGATGACACAAAGCTATGGGGAGAAGTGGACACGCCAGAGGGCAGGGAACAGCTGCAAGCAGACCTGGATAGGTTGGACAAGTGGGCAGAAAACAACAGAATGCAGTTCAACAAGGAGAAATGCAAAGTGCTGCACCTAGGGAGGAAAAATGTCCAGCACACCTACAGCCTAGGGAATGACCTGCTGGGTGGCACGGAAGTGGAAAGGGATCTTGGAGTCCTAGTGGACTCCAAGATGAACATGAGTCGGCAGTGTGACGAAGCCATCAAAAAAGCCAATGGCACTTTATCGTACATCAGCAGATGCATGACGAATAGGTCCAGGGAGGTGATACTTCCCCTCTATCGGGCGCTGGTCAGACTGCAGTTGGAGTACTGCGTGCAATTCTGGGCGCTGCAATTCAAGAGGGATGCGGATAACCTGGAGAGGGTCCAGAGAAAGGCCACCCGTATGGTTAAGGGCCTGCAGACCAAGCCCTACGAGGAGAGACTAGAGAAACTGGACCTTTTCAGCCTCCGCAAGAGAAGGTTGAGAGGCGACCTTGTGGCTGCCTATAAGTTCATCACGGGGGCACAGAAGGGAATTGGTGAGTATTTATTCACCAAGGCACCCCCGGGGGTTACAAGAAATAATGGCCACAAGCTAGCAGACAGCAGATTTAGACTGGACATTAGGAAGAACTTCTTCACAGTTCGAGTGGCCAGGGTCTGGAACGGGCTCCCAAGGGAGGTGGTGCTCTCCCCTACCCTGGGGGTCTTCAAGAGGAGGTTAGATGAGCATCTAGCTGGGGTCATCTAGACCCAGCACTCTTTCCTGCTTATGCAGGGGGTCGGACTCGATGATCTATTGAGGTCCCTTCCGACCCTAACATCTATGAATCTATGAAATGCTGTCGGTGAGTGAAAGGTCTTCACGTGATAGCAACCTCAGGTGTTTAAGATACCAGTTTTAGCTTCCTTTTTGTGGAAATGGATTCAGAGCACTGTTTCAAAATATGCAGTCTTGGTCAGCTAAGAGGGCTTTAAAAAGAAAGGCAAAAAGACAAATAGTCAGGATGGAAAGACAGACACGTGTATCTGGGTGGCAGTAAGAACTCAAGTTTTACACACCCAGTGGTGTTTGTGACTTAGTGAAAACCAGGGGAAGCAGTGATGTTCTCTGGGTTTGGCCTGGTCAAGTCTTCCCTGAGGATTAAGATGACAAAAGCACAATGATTTCAGGGTAAATCTTCGGGTCCCAAGAGAAGAGGGGATGGCAACTAGTGGGAAAACTTTTTTTTTAATCTACCCATTTGCCTACAGTTGTTGTGAATTTAAAGATCCCAGGAAGGGATGATGGGTGGAAACGCATCTTTTCATTAGATAGGAGCAGGCCTAGTTTCTGGCAAACAACGTTTGGGTCTACTGATTTTCAGGTCCCATCTTCTTGTTTTCCAGACATGATCCTAGCACAGTCCATGGGTGGTTTCAACAGGCCTTTTATAGACTAATATCTGCCTTTAACTTCTGCTGACTTTTAAAACCACTTTTCTGTAACAGGTTAAGTTTAACTTTTGTTACCTTGAATGGATTCGGGTATAGAGTTCTACGCAACCATGTTTATATTAGGTGTGAAGCAATTAGGAGCTGTGACGCATACATAGCACAAATTACCATTCACATTTCTTCAGCCTTATCATTCTGTATACCTCCGAGTTATTGCAGGGTGGGTGGGTAGTACACTGAAGATTATTATAACCTTTCCTGTGATATTTGATAGTAAAGGGACAATTACTTTATAATCTGCAGTAAAATGCACATAAATGAAGGCATTATTACCTCTGACTTCAGGTGCCAGAAACCCTTTCATCTTTCTTGTGTCCTGGATGCATGCATTGTGGTCAGTTTTAGGGTTTGTCTACAAGAGAAGGGTGTTGTAATACAAGCTACAATGTAAATTGAAAGCACAGTAGCTGCTATTCTGCAATAATTCTCTCTGTAGGCTCACTTATTCCACACTAAATGTATTGTTGACATATAGCTTAATCTACTTAGGCAGGGCTCTCCAACTGTAGTGGGGTTTTGGTGGAGAGAGGAGTGTCACACATGGCATACACCATATAGGCCATATTCCCCCCACTACCCAGCCATCGCCAACAGCAACACACATCTCCTTCGGATTTCCTCTCTGGCACATGGGCTACCCAAGTGCCCCATGTGGGCACACTGGCAACATCAGGCAACACTGGCAACACGCATCTCCCTGCAGGCTCTGCCCCACTATGTGGCAGTGAGAGTTGCAACCCTCAGGCTGCATCATGGCCCCTTGTGGGCTTCCAGTTGGACAGCCATGCACTTTGGAATAATTTTGTGAACAGACTAAGCTTAACTTGTCCAAAGGTAGTTGTGTGGAGTAAGTGTGTACATGTGGAGAGCATCTCTGAATATTTTTTTTGTGAGGGGAGTTTCCCCAGGCAGACAAGTCCTCACAGCCACATCCTTTATCCAGGAAGCTTTTGACCTCTGGCAGCAAGCAGAAATCTTCATCTCCACCTGCAACAGTTTGCCTAAAGAAGAGATATGGAGCCCCAGCAACAGTGGAGGAGCTGCACGTTCTGTTGGTGGAAGAGGGCAGGCCTCCACAAGGTTGGAAGGACTGAGACCACTGCCACCAAGAAAAAGCGACAGGTGGTGACGATTGGAGACTTTTGAGGGGGAGGGAGGCATGACCTGTTGTCTCGGGCAGTCTGCTGCTTCCCTGGAGCCCAGATCTGAGATGTCACAGAAGGATTACTGAGACTCACCTGGCCCTCTGACTACTACGCCGTGCTGCTCATTCATGTGGGCACCACAGGAGAGCGTGAGCAGATCAAAAGCGACTACAGGGCTCTGGGTGCAAGGGTGAAGGGGATGGGGGCTCAGGCGGTGTTCTCCTTGAGCCTTCCAGTCAAGGGGAAGGGGCCAGGCAGCAGAGAACGCATCCTGCAGTTCAATGCATGGCTGTGCAGATGGTGTCGCCAGCAGCTGGGCTTTGGCTTCTTTGACCCCAGGATTTTGTTCCAGGAAGAAGGATTGCTAGGAAGAGATGGGATCCACCTGATGAAGAGAGGAAAGAACATCTTTGCAAACAGGCTCACTAAATTAATGAGGGCTTTAAACTAGGTTCCTCAGGGGATAGAGACCAAAGCCCTGAGGTAAGTGGGGAAATGGATAACCTGAAGGAAGCTCAAGTGGGGGGGGAGGGCAACAGAGGAGGTGTTATCATTCTTCCCGAGAAATTAGAGCAATTGGCTAGTTATCTCAGGTGACTGTATATGAGCGCACAGTATGGGAAACGAGCAAGAAGAACCTGAAGCTCTTGCACAGTCACAGAACTATGATGTGATTGGAATAACAGAGACTCGGTGGGATAGCTCACATGACTGGAGCATTGTCATGAATGGGTACAAACTGTTCAGGAAGGCCAGGCAGGGAAGAAGAGGAGGAAGAGTTGCACTTTATGTAAAAGAGTCATATGATTGCTTAGAGCTCCAGTATGAAACTGGAGATAGGCCTATTGAAAGTCTTGGGTTAAGGTTAGAGGGGAGAGCAATAACAGGTAATGTTGTGGTGATTGTCTGCTATAGACCAAAAAACAGGAGGAAGTGATGGATGAGGCTTTCTTCAGACAGCTAGCAGAAGTTTCCCAATCAGAGGCCTTGGTTCTCATGGGGGACTTCAGTCACCCTGACATCTGCTGGGAGGGCAATATAGCAGTGCACAGGCAATCCAGGAAGTTTTTGGAGAGCACTGGGGACAACTTCCTGGTGTAAGTGCTGGAGCCAACTAGGGACCATGCTCTTCTTGACCTGCTGCTCACAAACAGGGAAAAATTGCTGGGGAATGTAGTAGTGGATGGCAACTTGAGCAGCAGCAACCACAAGACGATTGAGTTCAGGATCCTGAGAAAAGGAAAGAAGAGCCTCAGAGTACAGACCTTGGACTTCAGAAAAGCAGACTTCGACTCACTCAGGGAACTTATGGGTAGATGCCATGGGGGGCCAGTTTGAGCGGGAGAGGAGTCCAGGAAAGCTGCCTGTACTTTAAAGAAACCTTACTGGGGGTGCAGAAACAAACCATCCCGATGTACAGGAAGACTAGCAAGTGTGGCAAAAGACCAGCTTGGCTTAGTACGGAACCCTTTAGTAATCTAAAACACAAAAAGGAGTGGAAGAAATAGAGTTTACAAGAAGTGAAAAGTTTACAAGAAGTTTACAAGAAGTGGAAATTTAGACAAATAACTAGAAAGGAGTATAAGAATATTGCTTGGGCATGCAGGGATGAAATGCAGGAAGGGCAAAGCGCAACTGTAGTTGCAGCTAGCAAAGGACATAAAGGGTAACAAGGGTTTCTACAAGTATGTCAGCAACAAGAGGAGGATCAGGGAAAGTGTGGGTGCCTTAATGAATGCAAAAGAGCAGGTTAGGGATTATTTAGAAAAGCTGGATGTGTACAAGTCCACAGGGTTGGACAAGATGCACCCGAGAGTGCTGAGAGAATTGGCCGATGTGATTGCAGAGCCACTGGCCATCAACTTTGAAAACTCATGGGGATTGGAAGAGGTCCCAGATGATTGGAAAGGGGCAAATATAGTGCCCATCATGGGGGTCTGGTGCTGCCTTAATCAGGGGGGCACGTGCCTCCCCAGCGACCAGTCAGTGACTGGGGGAGTCCCCCCCGGGGCCGATCTCCAGGAGTGGCTGCGGCTGCTTCTGGGAGCACAACAGCACTCCACTCCCTGGCCAGCACTTGCAGGGTGGGCACTGGTGCTCCCACCTGCCCCCCCCCCCAATCGCCTAAGAGGTGAGCGTGGCTGGTCAGGGGGTGCACATGCACCCCTGTGTATCCCCTACACGTCATCACTGGTGCCCATGTTTAAGAAAGAGAAGGAGCAGCCAGGGAACTGCAGACCAGTCAGCCTATCTTAGTCCCTGGAAAAATCATGGGGCAGATCCTCAAGGAATCCATTTCTAAGCACTTGGAGGGGAAGGTGATTAAGAACAGTCAGTTTGGATTCACCAAAGGCAAGTCATGCCTGACCAACCTGATTGCCTTCTATGATGAGATGACTGGTTCTGTGCATGCGGAGAGACCAGTGGATGTGATATACCTTGACTTTAGCAAGGTTTTTGATACCGTCTCCCACAACATTGTTGCAAGCAAGCTAAGGAACTATGGGTTGGATGAATGGATTGTAAGGTGGATAGGAAACTGGCTGGATCATAAGGCTCAGAGGGTAATAGCCAGTGGCTCAATGTCTAGTTGGCAGCCAGCATCAAGTGGAGTGCCCCACGGGTTGGTCCTGGGGCTTGTTTTGTTCACTATTTTCATTAGTGACCTGGAAGATGGGATATAGTGAACCTTCAGCAAGTTTACAGGTGACACCAAGCTGGGGGGGAGTAGTAGATATGCTGGAGAGTTGGGTTAGGATTCAGAGATACCTCAACAAATTGGAGGGTTGGACCAAAAGAAGTCTTATGAGGTGCATTAAGGAGAAGTGCAAAGTCCTGCACTTAGGACAGAAGAATCCCATGCACCAGTACAGGCTGGGTGGCTAAGCAGCAGCTCTGCAGAAAAGGACCTGGGGGTTATAGTGGACAATAAGCTGAATATGATCCAACAGTGTGCCCTTGTTGACCAGAAGACTAACAGCATACTGGGCTGTATTAGTAGAAGCGTTGCGAACAGATCAAGAGAAGTGATTAGTTCCCCTCTATTTGACACTGGTGAAGCCGCATCTGGATCACTGTGTCTAGAGTTGGGCCCCTCACTATAGAAGGGATTGGACAACTTGGAGAGAATCCAGCAGAGGGCAACAAAAATATAGGGGTTTGGGGGCTGGCATATATGACTTCTGAGGAGAGGGAACTGGGTTTATTTAGTCTGGAGAAGAGAAGACTGAGAGGGGATTTAAAAGCAGCCTTCAACTACCTGCAGGGTGGTTTGAAAGAGGATGGAGTGAGGCCACTCTCAGTGGTGGCAGATAACAGAAGGAGGAGCAATGGTCTCAAGTTGCAGCAAGGGAGGTTTAGGTTAGATATTAGGAAGAATTTTCTCACTAGGAGTGTAGAAAATCATTAGAACAGGTTACCCAGAGAGGTTGTGGACTCTACATCCTTGGAGGTTTTTAAGACCTGGCTAGGCAAATCATTACCTTGGATGACCTAATTGGAGATGGTCATGCTTTCAGCAGGAGTGTGGACTAAATGGCTTCCTGAGGTTCCCTCCACTCTTGTGTTAGAGAATGCCAGTCAGTCCCAGCTCCCATTCTGTCACTTTACGCAGCCATTTGTTTTTCCTTTCATTTTATTTCCTCTTGTTCCTACCCTGCTACCCTTTCTTTTTCAACCTTGCTTCGTTTCAACCCTTCAACGTTTCCCTTTTGCCCTATGCTCCTGTTTTCTTTGTTTGACTGTGTTCCATTTTCCTCATTCAGTATGGGTGTCCTTCCCATTCTTTGTTTAGCCAATTTCACTTCTCCCTCAATTTGGTGGCATTTTGTCAAATCAGTCTCCCTTGCTCATGGTGGCCTTTTGACTGCCCATGTTTCTCAGGTCCAATCTCTGTCCTGCCAGTCTATCTCTCCACCCTGGCTCCATGTCACCTATTCTTAGCTTCCAGTTACAGTCTTTAGCCCTCTGCTAGCCTACTCCAATTCCAGTCTCCACTGCCTTTGTTCCTCTTCCTAGTTTTATGTCTTGCTACTCCACAGTGGCCTAGGTCCATCTCTTCACCTCTTTGAACGTGAATCTGATGGATTCCTCTTCACACTGCGTGGATGTTAGGGAGGAGAGGGAAGGATAGGGAGCACAGGATAAACAGGCAGTACTCTCAGATCCAATGATTGGAAGCACCTCAGGCAGGAGCAGACTAATATGGAGATTGGCTTCATCCTGGTGGTCATTCCTGGGATGGAGTATATTCTGGGATGTGAAAGAAAGGAGCAGAGTCGGTTTCTCTCCAGGGCTGGCAGCATGCATGCTGGTTAGTACAGGGAGCTGTACAAGGCTCATGCATGTTCTCTGAAGGTAGAATCTGCAGAGCTTTTAGCCATTATGCTCTCGGAGGTCTCACCTATGTGCAAAATGTAACTTTCCCTTGAAAGCTTCCAAAAAGAATATGGTCCAAGGCAGACTCCTGGCATGAAAGAATTCAACCCTAACACTTAAATCTTATTTTGTGAATATCCACTAACTTTGTTGCCTATTTAACTAGTCAATCAATGAGAATTTCCTTGTGTTGTGCATTACGATGGATATAATTCTTTGGCTATGTACTCAGAGTAGAAACACCCCTCTGACAATGTCTCTTATTTACAGATAGCCTTGTAAGTTCCCTAGGGTTCCAGCCAAGCCACTAGAGATTGCTGTTCCAGGAAAGCAGATTCCGTATATCGGGAGATAGCAGGGCTCTTGGAATGAATAGTTCTGCCAGATAGTTCATTTTTTGCTGAGTCCCTTCCATTCTCCTAGAATAGAGTCTTATAATGAATCATTTTCACCTTCGTACCAGCGAACAGCAGGGGAAGGCACTTCTCACTAAGAGGTCAAGCCACGATGGAACTGGCAAAGTGCCAGAAACAGCTTGTTGGCAGGGGTGAGGGAGCATTGGTTGGTGGAAGCATGGATCTTCTTGAAGACTGTTAAAAGCCTAATTTTCAATGGCCCCAATCCAGTTGTCTTTTCGAAACCAGATTTTGCAAGTATAAAATATGACAGGTGCAAAATTTCATGTTTGATTATTTGCAGATGTCATTTGGCCAGCCCATTACATGATCACAGCTCCCTGCTATATACATGGTTAAAGGACAAAATGTGCATGCACTGAACTGTATGCGCTGTAAAGTAGGCAGGATTTAAAAGCTGCACCAGAACAGTCTTTTTTTAAATGCTGTTTTGCTTTTATTTGCACAGGACTATAGGTTTACACCCTGATGTTTCCAGATTTGGATGTTTCTTTGCTGTTGTCCTAGTGCCTCATGTAATTGGTGAACTACTAACACTTGCTTTGCTTGGTGTGGTTCAAAACCCAAATGGAGTCAACAGCATGGTGGTGCTACTTAATACAGCAGGAGTGGTAGTTGGAAGCGGGCTCATAAGGTAAGGCAAAAAAAAAAAAATTAATTAACAAACAGTCTCAAGAATGGTCTGTTCCTAGAAGTCAGACTACAGAAAGTGATAATGGACAGCAAGGTAGCAGATGGATAAAGGTCTACCCAGTAATCTTTAGCAAGGTGACTATCTAATCAGTTTTCTTTTTCGACCTTGTACTAAATGCAAGAATAAAGCATCTGATAATTTTATTGTATCAATAAAATCATTAAGAAACATTTATATATTAGAGTAATTGTTTCCCCCACTGATTTTTGGAGTTGGACTAAAGTAAAAGCCTAACCTTTTCAACTGGAACAATTCCTGTATGCTGTCTTTCGTGCTAACAGCGGCCCTTTGAAGCATTCACGATGGGATTTTACAAAAAATCCTACTGCTACAAAAACCTGTAGGAACCAAACTGCTGTTAGAAGCCACGGGAACTTTAAAAAATATTTCCTATCGTCAGCAAGGCATCAGTGTTGTCGTCATTGACCATATATTTTGTTTTGTTGTATTGTTTTAATTTAGACATTGTACATTCATGACACTCACTGTACACCCACGACACTTGCTGTCTTTGTACAGTTCCTTTCTTAAATGTATCTGTTTTGAAATCAGTCTCAGATTTTTGAGAAAAATAATCAAACATGAAAACTATTATTGTGAAAATTCACCTTAGGGCTCTGGTAAATGAGGCACACATTGAGACTTCCCATAGGACTGTACTAAGTCCTAACAGAGGCAATATCTAGGACTGCTGTGTATTTGGGATCACGTGATAGTGATCCGCAGGCAAGTGTACGAGCCTTTACAATGATGAAGGTGCCTCTGTCTCTCCTAAACTTCAAGTAGGGCTGGTTCATCAAAGTAAATTGACACACACTCCGCTTTTATCCACTGTTACATTCAGTGCACTTTTGTTGTGAAAGTGGTTCCTTTCCCATTTCCTAAATGCTTCCCTGATCTCTTTATACAGTTTCAGTTTGTGTTTTTTTACCTTGTTTTATAGCACAAAGACAGTATGAGTTAGAGCTGTGAATCTTCATGGGCTGTGAAGAGAATTTGCAGTCAGTTAGACTTAGTTTTTGGACAATTCTGTTGCGTTTGCTGTGGTTGGTTGTAAAGCATTAGTGGTAATCTCTTGTGGACACACAGAGTGTTCACTTACTGAGGATAGCTGTTTCAATCAGATTGTACACAGTCTGTTTCTATTCATATTATTGATTCTTTGTCTGGCCTGTATCTATAGCAATGTTTTAGGGATAATTATTCATTTTATGTTATCTTATTGGGAAATGAGATGCATATACCTGGTAGATTTCTTAAGCATATGTTAGGGGTCTACTGAACTCAAGGAGGAGACTGGCCAATTGTGTGGACAGATTCTGAGGCTGGCGCAGTGGGGCCCTCCCACAACTCTAATTGGCCAAAGGGCCCTGGCAGTCCTAACCCTTCTTAAAGATTGCCACGTGGCACATGGCCACTGTGGCTTAATTACCCAGATTAAGCCAAGAGAAATCATTAATCCAGGGGTTATTAAGCGTGGATTAATGTCTTCCCCAGGCTTAATCAAGGTAATTTAAACCAGTTTCAGGCCATCCCCAAGCAGTGGGCTCCACGATTTTGGCAAGCATCCTGCAAAACAAAAAAAGCCAACCTCCCACCCCCCATACTGGCAAGCAGAGCACAAGGAGGAGGGGAAGGGGCAGGGAAGGGGGCAGCAGAGGCTACAGGCAGCTACTACCTGCAGCCTCTGCACCTCCTGCTGCGAGCAGCCCTGCCTCCCCATCTTCCCTGCCCCCTCCCGCACGCCCTGCGCTCCTAGATTCTCTGCTTGCCAGTAAGTTTTTTTTGTTGCAGTGAGCCTGCCATTTTTCACATAGCCAACCCAAATTCATGGTTGGTTTCCACAAATATCACACACTCATGAATAGGTTCCTACATAAAGTACGCTATTATTTTTTACTGCACCTAATCATTTTTTCATTTGTTTGGTTAGCGTTTTGATAACAAAGCAGCATGAATATCCCCAAATTGTATAACATTGCTTACTACTCTACACAAACAGTTAATCTTTGTACCTCCTGATACATGCATAAAGGGTAGCATCTTCTTGAATGGGCCCCTGGCACTTGAGGTTACAAAACCAGTGTGTGTACTTGTACTGTACAAGCACCATTAAGAAGGCTCTTTGAAATGTGCGCCTCAGAAAAGGGAGGGGGCTGAACAGTTACTGCAATCATGGGTAGCACTGCCTTTTAGCAAAGTACATTAGTCCATTAACTCACTTTTGTTTGTTTAAGGAGCTTGGAAGAAATGCCTACACCTTTTAAAGTGCTAAGTTATCTCACGTTTCAGAAATATAGCACTGAGGTTCTTGTAGTCAACGAATTTTATGGATTAAACTTCACATGTGGTAAGTGGTCTGTTAAACCTCCTAAAGCTTTTGAAAGTCAAGGTACTGAGAGATTTCTTGCATGCTCAAGAGAAAAATAAGTGAGATGCGTTTAAACCTGCATTTGTTTAGGATTGTGTTATTTTTGGACCAAGCAAAAGACCCAGGGCCCCCAATGAATTGTGTTCTTATATGCATTGCAGCAGGGCTTTGACACAAACGTAATGGTAAAGCACAGGCAATGAGACAGTCACTTAGCACTAAGAGCCAGATTCAAAATATGATTTAGGTGATCCTGCTGCTTTTCAGTTGGAATTTGCTTGCCATTTCCTCAGATGTGTAATTCGACACAGCTCACTCTAAATGTTCAGGTACAGGTGAAGCTCTACACCTTCTAGCATTTGGCTGAGAAAGGACAAAGATCTTTGAAACCAAAACTACTCCATATGCTCAGAATTGCTGCCGTTTTGCATGAGATGCACACGTTGGCCGCTTGATGCGTGACAAGGGTATAGTCCCCTAAATTGAAACTGTGGGTTTTTAATGGTGATTCACCACTGCGGTGAAGGGCCCAATCCTTTCCTCTCCTCCACCCCCAACGTGGAGTCTGCCCATGTCTCCCGTGGCAGGGGGTGAGCTGCTGGCAGGCCAAGCAGCCCCTGAGTTGCAATGGGCCCCAGTCCTTCCCTCTACCGCAGCAGCACCCCGTGGGGCCACCTGGGTGGGCTGCTAGCAGGTGGGTGCCGCCCGGGGGGGCAGCGCTGCCATGGAGAGAAGGTCCAGGGTCCCCCAGAGCTCAGGGCCCACTGGCAGCTCATCCTCCGGCCATACGAGAGGCAGGCAGGCTCTGTGGAGACAAAAAAAAAAAAAGAAAAAGAAAAAAAAAAAGGATCAGGCCCATTGTTGCTTTTTTTGCCCCCCTCAGTGGAGCCTGACTGTACAAGTGGCCACCAGGCCATGCAGCCCCCAAGCTGCAGGGGAGTATGGCCTTTCCCTCCGTGGCATGTGACTAGTGGGTGGGTGCTGCCCCAGCTCACAGGCAGCACCTGCCCTGATCCAACTCTTCCCTGAACCTGAGCTGGGGCAGCACCCACCTGCTAGCAGCCCACCCAGGTGGCCCCACGGGGTGCTGCTGCGGTAGAGGGAAGGACTGGGGCCCTCCGCAGCTCAGGAACTGCTCAGCCCAATGGCAGATTGCCCCAGCCATGAGAAGTGCAGGCAGGCTCTGTGGAGAAGGAAAAAAAAAAAGGATTGGGTCCCTCACTGCTTCTGCCTTCAACCCACCTCTTCTGCGATGGGGGAGCGAGCTGTCAAAGGCTGTAATTTTACAAATAGCTACATTGCAAACTAAACTACATGTGGATGTGGTTTACTTTGCAACATAACAAACTCATTTAAATCATAAAAAACCTCTGCATGTGTACAGTGACGCAATTAAACCAGAAGAACAGCCAGTTTTTATCATGTGTACAAGCACATGAACCCTGCCTAACCTGCTTGGGATTCATTATAAAGAAGAACAAGAGCCTACCTTCTGACCAGTAGTGTAGTGGCGAGAGCACTTTCCCATGAAGCAAGACAGCTAGGTTCTGTGAGGGGATTCAGTGTGGGATTCAAACCCACATCCCCCATTTTCTAGAACACAGCCCCCATCACCAAGCTATGGACTAGGCTGTAATATCACCTAAGAACTCATGAGTACTCAGTGACACTGTAGTTCACACTTTAAATGGACAGCTGCATTCTAGGCCAATGTCTGTTCCCACCACTTTCAGGATGCAATCCTATTTAGAGTGTACTGCAACAGTCTAATTTAGTCAGGACAAGAGGCCTATGTCATATGTATGACAGTAAGACCTTGCACTTCATTTTAAGGATATCAAAGCACTTTAGAAACATAAATAAATCTCATGGTACCAAACAAACAGTTTTCCCAGGATGATAGTAGCCTGCTTTGGAGCATTGTGGTAGAATGGCTGAAGTGTCTCTCAACAGTGCCAGGAGTGTGCTTGAGCTCTACTTTGGGCTTGTGCCAAAGGCTGCACTTGGTTGCTCCAATTGAAAATGAGTACATGGTCATTTGGGTTGGGAGTCTGATGGCACACATTGCTCCACTGTGAGCAACTGGCTATGGAAACTTGACATCTTGCTAGCTGGAAGAACTGTCAGGCTTCTTTGATCCTATGTCTCTTGCTGGCATTGTATCTTGTGGACCCTACATATTTTAATAAATGGCCCCAGTAATTTCATTCCTCTCTTCAGAAAATACAGTATAGGCTAGACAAAAGGAAGAAGAAAGTCCCAATTCCCATTTTCAGGGCACAGCAAAGCAACACTTCCTCAGTTGTAGGTAGGACCCTCCACAACCACAGGGAAAGATACAGGAGCTGGGAACATATAGTTTTTAGAGGAAGGAATAATAAGGTCAAACACCTTTAATGTAATGGAGTTAGCTTAAAATTTGGTCTCTGGCTAGAAACCAGGGTTAATAATTAGCCTTCCTGCTCCAGGAAATAATTCATAATTTTTTTTTTGGCAGGTGGCTTCAATATTTCTACTGGAACTGGTTCAACATGTCTTTTCTCACAAGGGATTCATTTTATTGAAAAAACCTTTCCAGGTGCAATGTCCCGGTTCACAACAAATTTCTTAATGTTGTATGCCTTCCTACCAGCACTTGTCATCACAGGAGTCATGAGTTTTAAAATAAGAGATAGAATTACCAGCAGGCAATAAAACCATTTGAAATTCTAGCCTGGCTATACAGTACTATACTATTAAAACCTGTAGCATTTCACTTATTTTTCTTGATGTTACATGAAATTTACATGCTTTTACATTAAACTACAGAAACATGCTTATTCTCTAATTGTGTTTCCAGTGTGTTTTTGTTTTGATATAAAATACTGTGTTTTTTTGAAAGCATTAATAGTTTAAAATTATATTATTATTTTCCCAATATCTTACGTAACTTAAAATTTTGGGTAGTGCTGGCTGAATCTTCCTTGAAATATATTTTTTCAAAGTTCCAAATTGTAAATTGTAGTTTTCTTTTTGTCTGTAAAGTACTAAATAGGTTATTATCATACCTTGTGAAGTTTATTAGTAACTCGCTTAGAATAACCTACTGTCTATCTAAACAATGTAGGATTTGCTTGTACATTTAAAGAATGAACTAAGGTACATTGTTAGGGCAAGCTGAAATTTTTTTTTTTTTGATAGATTAGGTTTTTGAGGAAATAAACTTGCTTTAGAGGAGGAAGGTATTTTTCCTACATAAAATTTAATTTGCTTCCAGACAAAAAAAAAAATGTTTTGGGATATCTGAATGGAAAATGTTTAGCCAGCTCACATAATATAGTTTTTGACATAAAATTAGGTTTTGAGAGAATGACATTTTCACAAAACATGTTTTCCCCCCTTATGGAAAAAAGTTCTTCACATTTTTAATGAAAAAAGAATGTATAGGGCATTATTTTCCCCAACCTTTAACACACTCTGAATGTGACAGTGTTTTAATGAGTTTTCAGCCCTCCCCTGTGAGCAAATGACTATATGTTAAGCACTATACTTTTTTCTATTTTTTGTGTGCTAAAGGAAAGCAAGCAAGATGCTTGTAAACCGTGTACATTCAGGAAAGTGCCCATTTAAGTTAAAGATCATAGCAGAAATGCATATAGGCTCTTTCTGTAATAGAATTGCTAGTTTTGTTAATTTTTTTAGGTCCCTGGCACAAGTTCATTTAATGGTATGATTGTTGAGATCAGAGATCCAATTCCAATTATGCCATCACTACTTGCCAGTAGAAGGGGACCCAGAGATTATGATCGTAATCCCAGACTTCCTCTGCACTGACAAATTGACAAAGGAGTACCTGGGCCTACAATCAGTTACTTGTCAGCTGGCCCCTGGAATCCTACAGGGGACTTGAAACAGCTCTCATGAAGTCTTGGCAGGTAGTCAGTTGATTGTCGGCCTAGCCGCAGACTGCACTAGGGCCGGTTTATGCTCCTGTCCCCATCGTCCTGCTGCTAAGCACTCTTGTGCCTCCAACCTCATCCAGTCCTTCTGCCAGCATAGAGTGCCCTGGTCTTGAATTGGCCCTGGTGTGCTCCTGGGCTGGGTTGACAACCAGCTGATTGTCAGTCTATCTCCAGATCTTACCCAAGCTGGGTCAACCATCAGCTGATTGTCACCCCAGTCCTAGAGCTCAGCAGAGCCAGTTGGTTGAGTCCCCACTGCAGTCCAGGGAATGGAACTGACAGTCAGCTGACTGTTGGCTGCACCTGGGACAGCCTTGGGTTTGGTTTCAGAACAAGGTTGTCCAGGCCAGGCTCACAATGAGCTTACTGTCAAAGCCTCAGGCCCAGGAGCTTTAGCTGGGCTACTGGATGGAGGGGATCAGAGGTTCTTGGTTGTGGGGGTGGAGGGGTGCAAGCTGAAGGGCTTCATCCACTGAGAATTTCAAATATGCTGGAAGCCTTTGATCCCCACACTGGGCATCCCAGCTAGAGCTGCCACATGTGTGTTTTAAAGTCTCTGGTGGGGAAGCTGCCTCAGCAGCATTCTTCAAATTCCCTGTGTGGGTGCTTCTGGTTCTTCAGCTGAAATGTACCTCATCCTGTGCAGCTGCTGCTTCCACTGAGCCCCAGGAACTTAAAAAAAAGTAGGCATGCCTCTGGTGCTTCCAGATGCACACCAGCTTTTTAAAGGTCTGAGGATGCAGTGAGCCGGAGATCAAGGAAATGCTCCCTGATGCCAGGCTCACAGTGCCCCCACCCCCACATCCGCCTCTGGTAATCAGAAGTGCTGCGTCCAAGACCCAAAGCTGCTCCCAGCCCAATCTCAGACTGGGGAGGAAATGGTTGTGTCCCAGACCCTGGAGCTACCCTATGCTAAATCTCTATGCTCATTCAAAAGTGGGGAAAAAAGCCCCCATCTTGGATTTAAATACCAGCCCAGGACAGGCCGTTGCTGTGGCTCCAGGCTCAGAGCTGCAGCCACTGCCTGTGCAGGCCAGAGCCAGAGCTAGAGCTATTGCTGTTACTGCTGCCTGTCTGCTGCCCCTCCTGTCCATTTTCCCTGCTGCTGCTACTGCTTTCCCTGCGGCAATGGTGGTGATGAATTTAAGATGACCCTCCAATAATTACATTCTACATACATAGAAAACTACAACAAATTTACAATTTTCCATGTTTTTAACTGGGGGGTCATCTTAAATTCAAAGTTTTCTTGGATTCAGGTAAATAAATAGATTGTAGAAACTTGAAAACCACAGTAAATAAGATCACTACCAGGCTGAATCATAGAATGGTACAGAAACTGTTTAATGATTCTGTGTTTGTGGTATTATTTTGCCAACTGTACAAGATACCTATTTAAATGAGTTGTGTAATAGTCAAAACAAATGTACAAAATCAAAATTAAAAACAGGGTGAGAATTTGGCCTTTAAGTAAGTCAAGATTCCAACTCCATTTCTTTCCAGGACTTGGAAGCATTTCTCTTATATTGTTCCAGTTCCTGCAACACAAACACATATATTGAAATGTTTTTAACTTAACATTCTCATGAACCAACATAATAACAAAACCCATGGATTAATTTTCAATTTTCAAATCTAAATCATATAGACAAATGGTCTATTTTTCTAAATCAAAACAGTGAGAGTAGTTTTATCACAATCTTGCTGAAATTAAAAATCCTGAGCCTTAGAGGCTGACCCAGGTACCATCAGGCAGGATACCTAAATTTGATTTCTTCCCATAAATATCTACTTCTGAGGGCAGGCCAACCCAGAGGCTGGACTGTTTAGGTCAGGCTTGTCCAACAAGCGGCCCGCCAAGCCATTTTCTGAGGCCTGACGTGCTGCAACAGGAAACACTGTTTACTTTCATTCCCATCCCTTGTCCCTTCCCCAGCCCCTCAGCAGCTTCCTAAAATAGGGCGGGGGGCGGTCCTTTGGCCAGCCCACTGGGTGATAAAAAGTTCATGATCTGGCCCCACATTCAAAAAGGATGGAAATCCCTGGTTTGGGTTATACATAAGTTAGCTGCTGCACAGTAAGTCAGTTTTAACTTACTCTTTTGTAACCCTGGACAACTAGTTTCAGTTATATATTGGGCTAACTTCAGGATCTTACGCCTGTTCCAAGAAATGAACCATACAGTTGGTATTCTCCATGGGAATCGTATGGCAAGAAAGACATTCCACAGAGATAACTTTAGCATATAACTTAAGGCCTGAAGTTGTCCATTGAGGGTGGTGGTGGTTCAGACAAGATCAGTTACAGCTAGGGACACCTATCAAAATCACAATTATGTGATTTTCACAGAAACTGCAAATTTGGTAGGTCCCCTGTGAAAAAGCCTGATCCCAGCAAAAAAAAGTGTGGGGACCATGAAAAAGCAGGAAAATGCAGTGGGGGAGGAGGGGTGGGAGAAGAAGTGGAATTTGATTCCTTATAAACAGGTACTCACAGGATGAAAAGGATCTTTAAATGGTTAAACCCAAAAAACACATCCTTCTGTCACCAACCTGAGCTACCCTGTAGGGCCAGACCTCAATTTGGCTAGAAGCCTATTGTGTCAGAATTTCACAGAATTTCATTTTCACAATGAAAACAGAGGTCTAGATTCTGCTGTGTTGTAGCTCTTATTTGCTTCTATAGCAAAGAGCATTTCAAGGGGAGAGAGGGTGCCACAACATTGCTTCCTATGGAAGTAGATAATGGTTAGGGGTTAACTGCCACAACTGTTCTATGCTTACTGTCTCCCTCTCAACCAGCATAAAGGGACTGTTTCAGCCAGACTGTGAACAGGGAGACTGAGAGGGAGGGATATTGCCAGAGACCACTATGCTCTGGTTATTCTGTGCCAGTCTAATGGCCCATAAAGGGCTGTTGCTAGTCAAATGGTTTCTCTCAATTGTATCAGGTTAAAGCTGGATGGTGAAAAAGTAGCTAAAAGACATATTTAACTGGTCCTACTCCTTCTTTGCTCTGGGCACTCAAAACATTTATCTCACTTTGGGCAACACTGATAACAACACAGAAGGAGGGTTCATGTGTCTAAAATTATGTCCACCATACAACTAATCAGAAGAATAAAGCATTACTTTTCTAGCCTCAAGGCTTAGGGAAGCTTTCTAAAACAACAAAAAAGGTAGAATGTGCCCAGAAAAAAAAAGTATCAGATTTGTATCTTAAGTTATTTTCATCGGTCTGGGGGAAAATTTATCTCATTAGCAAACACGGTAATAATTTGCTCTGCAAAAGAGTTCCATTATTTCTGGGCCAGATGCCTTCATCAAGAGCATGAACAGCTCTGTAGGAGGTTTTTTGTTCAACTGAGACTACACACTTCCAAGCCTTTATACATTGTAGACTTCTTGCTAGGTCTAGCAAACATGCTAGAGTTCTGAGCACATTTAAAAAGAAAGAGCTGAGTTTCTGGCTTTTCAGGAATTTACCCGAGACTTTTTTTTTTTAACAGCTTCTTCAATAGTTCAATTTTTTCATAGAATGCTACCAGCTTATGAGCAGTAAAATTATTTAGTTCACTCACATTATTTGATGTTACTAGAAAACACACCTTCAGAGCCAGGATTTAATCTGAATCCACCTAAGCTAAGGATTGTCCTAAATGTAAGAGAAGCTTTTTACACTGTCCTCTGCTTTTCCATTCTTTCTTCTTTATAACATAAAATATCTATGATTTTGGAGTAGCTTTGAACCCTCCAAAACTTTTCAGGGGTTAGAAAAAGAAGGAATATTGAGGAATGTCCAAAAAAATACATGTGTTCTTAGTAGTGATAAGGTAAAATTATGCCAGCATCATCTTCTCAAATATTATGGAAATGGATAAAGACAGACAATGACCTTTTACATATTCAGACAGTCTTTATGTGTCATGTCTACAGTTATCTAAAGTATTGACCTTGGAGGTTTATCATATCTGACTAAGCAGAATTTTAAAAAGAAAGACAGATAAAAGATGGTAAGTGGAGTTTGTTTTGGTATAATGATTTTATACAATCATGACTGACTATAAAAAAATGATATCCAAGAGATCAGTTGATGTAATAAAAATGTAAAACTGAACACAAAATTTTAAATAAATTATTAAATATGCAGCATGTGCTAGAACGATCAGGTATGCCAATATCAAGAGCCATTCAGAACAAAGTTTCATTCAAACCATGTTGAAAAAAGAACAACAAAAGAATGTATTTAGAGTATGGAACTCACTGCTACAGGATGTTGTAGAAGTTTAACCAGATTCAAAAAGGGATAAGACAAATTCTTGGAGGAAAGGGACATCAGTAGCTAATGAACATGGTGTTAGGGGTACAGTGTCTGAATCGGAACTTCCTAGACCTTAAATGCTGGATGCTGCAAGTAGGAGAGGAACAAGGGCAAAATCCTGTACACTCTCCCTTTCAGCCATCCTGTGTATCACAGGATATGGTCTGACCCAGTAAATGGCAGTTTTTATCTGGTAGTGGTCTGGCTAGGGATTCTGGAAGAGAATGTGATCTCCTTCATGGAGTGAGGTGAAGATCATCTTAAGGTTTGAGGGAGGAGTAGTCCTCAATATGAGCCATGGAAGTAGGTCAGAAGTATGCAGCTGCCTCCTCATGGTACTGTGCTTTCTACTGTAAGTCATGGCAAGGATATCAAAGAGCCCTAATGATAACCTAGATCTATTATTCATTAAGTCAACCCTCTGAAACGGGATGGCTATTTGAGGAGGGTGAAGAGGCATGGTCCAGTGAAGGGGAAAAGCAGACTTCCTTCAAACGTGGTGCCAAATTAAATAATATCAATCTCTGTTTATGTGACAGCAGTGGTCTCAAGGTTAACGTCATCCTTGGAATCTGTGAACTCTTTGAGTCTATAACCACTTGTCACCTCCTAACTTGAGTTTGATGTTTCCACATCAGTGGCAGGATTGGTGCTGGTTTATGTTTTATCAGTACCATAAGCATAGTCTTTAAGACAAGGAAGTCTTTTCTTTGGAGATGCATTTCTGCATTTCCTTGCAGAATGACACTAAGCTGTGTCAGCCATCTCAGCTTCTCTACTGAAACTCATTTTCTTAGTATCTGGCTTCCACTGTCAGTGCGTTTCTCTCCTTAGTATCAAGTCTCTAGTGTCATATTACCACTCTGGAGTAAACTCAAAGACACTGGTTTCCTTGTCACATTACTGGACTTGGTACTTAATTCTTTGGTGTCTTGACGTGACCCATACTAACTGCTCCAACTAATGGAGCAAAGGTCAATCATCCACAACTTGTAGATCTGGATGGAAGAGGAGACGTGGCTTTTATGCAAACAAATAATTTCTCAAATTGGAAGAAAAAGGAAAGACCTATTTTACAGGGCATGTATATGTTTCTAAGTGTCATGCACTTCTGCCTTGTGGCAGACTCTCAGACTCTCCCATTATTTTTTGGTCAAAGCAGGTAGTTAAATGGACACACTATTTTTTCTCCCAAAAGAACAGATGACTATCTGGTTACAAGATATGAAGAATAAATGCTAAAAAAACAGCAAATTGGACACAGTTTGTGTCATAGTGTCATGAACAATAAGAAGGAACCGAGGGAGGGTCACAGCCCTTATGTCCTTATTCTGCTTTCTTTCATAATAATAAGGATGCCTAAGAGAACGTGGAGCTGTACTGGACATTACTACTCCAATCTTGCATGTATGGGATATATCTTACAGTGGGATCCTCAACTTAAAGAACAGTTAGTTTGGCAAAACTACAGTCTCATAAAAGGGAACAACAGGCACACTTAATTATAGAAGTCACTACACAGGCTGCCTATAAATTTATTAGAGAGTTTCAAGAGACCCTGACCATAATATGTTATGTACACTAGGCACTTTACCAACATAGTGATAGACAATCCTGCTAAATTATGTTGTACTTGCACATTACTTTAAAGAACATTGAAATAAACTGTCCCCTTGAGTCCGAAGTGTCACAGTCATTACAGATAATCTGAAGTAACTATATGAAAATGAAAATAAATTGAAAACATTTTTAAATTGAAAAAATATGCCGCGATACATAAATGACTCCTTGAAATACAAAGCACTAGGTTTCACCCTAAGTCATTTTTACATAAATGTTCCTCTCTCTACTTAAAGAATTATCTTAATTTATGGAATACAAGAACCTAAAGGAAAGAAAATCAGACTTCTCTAGTATTTTCTATCTTGCTTTTAAATTAGGATTTCTAGTAAACATTCTCATATAATTATGGAAGATCCTGTGACATTTAAAAACTGATGGTAACCAGGGCATTGTTTTCTTTTAAATGTATACTGATATTTGACTGCACATAAGATCAAAATAAATTCAAAGATTATACATTTGTTGTTTCCATTTAAAAAACACACATGTAGTAGTTACCTTATAATAACTGAACTTAAAGATAGTTAATTTTACTATCACTTCTTATTTAATAATGATTGTTTTTGTACTGGTTGCAAGAAAAAAAGTTGGAAATGAAAAGGGTCTTAAAATTATTCTTTTTGTTTAAAAACACATAATTTAATTTTATATAATTTAATCAAAACCTATCAGTATCCAGTTTTACTAGATAAAGATATTATCTATGGAAACAAGGTCAATATAGCTGTAAAATAAAGATATTTAATATCCAATTACACTATATATTCCATGTAAAAATATTCAGTTCTTAAAGAGGTCAAAGATTAGTATTAATATAACACATACACAAAAGATCAAACTAGTCAGTTAATGAAATATAAGTGATAAGTTTATAATTCACAGGGAATATTTTAAATTCCTTTATTTTCACAGCTTTTAGAGTGCTTGTTTTAACTGCATATCCTTGGTAAGGTAACTGTAGGTTAATTACCTTAAGTAACCTAATGTAACCAAGGCAGAAAGTTTTTTGCATATATAACTGTAGGTTACTCTGGGGCAATAAACAAACACGATAAAACTCTGATAATCTTATTATGGCAGTAATACTGGAATCAATTGGTTCATCTTTACAGGCATGCTAGCAACAGTAAATTTGGAGCTACTTCAGATTAGTTGCAGTGCATTTCTACAAAACTGCCTTTCATCTTAACAGAGGGGGCTGAAAAAACTGTGTGACCTCTTCAGCTATTATAGTCACAAACTTTCCAAGGTCTGCTATGACTATTGGTTTAAACCATGGTTATAAAAAAATGCTCAGAACCAAGTAACCTGCTCTACTTCTACACAAAGATGAGAGAAGAAATATGTGAAACACATTTCACCTGAGCAATTAATAATTCTCATGAAATAATAAACAAAGCTACAGATAATATTTTCAAAATAAGAACCTAAAAATGTATTATAGAAAAACAATCACAAGTGATATCTTCTCTTCTCCAAACAGAAAAAATACGCAATTCTTAATCTTCCTAGCTCTTATAAACCTCAAGATATGTGGGACTGCTTGCCTTAAAATATTAGAAAGGATACAGAGCTGGATTTATCTCTGTAAAGACCAACATTTGTTTTAATCTGATGGTTGTTTGGTGATCTACAGAAAATTAGCTTGGTAGTCTCAGTTCAGAAGTCGCAAGGTGGGTTTTTATATCATCACAAGTGCACTGATATACCAGCTGGCTATCGGATCGGCACCAATAAAAGGAGAAATGATGTTGTTGACTATCATTTTTTTTGGTCATTGTAGCCAATAATTACAGCCGATGCCTGAAGCACCCTAGTGAATGTAATCTGGTCCCCATGCCCCATCACTGGCCTGAGTCCACAGCTGACTACAGGTCCCAACAAGCAGTGGGAGGGGGAGGGAGCGCCGGGGAACAGTCATAGGGCACCATGCTCAGCAACAAAGGGACCATTACTGGCTCCTGCTGTTGCTGCCATGGCAATGCCATGCACACAGCAGGGGCCTGAGTGCTGAGTCTGCTCACAGAGGTGTTGGGCTGCCACAGCACTGAGGCTGCTGCAGAGATGCTGGGCTGCTCACAGACAAGTTGCCACACAAGGGACATTTCACTTTGGCAGGCACTGGACACCTTTGCAAAAGTGGCTTCTCCCTGGCGGTCATAGGAGCTTGACTGCGTGGGGCCCGCCGGCACTGAAGCAGCAGTGTGCTCTGGGGCTCCAAGCACTCCCAGCACCACTGTTCATGCAAGGGTCTGCCCCGCCTGCCTGGGATGGCAGCACAGGCTATGTGGGGAGCAGGTAGGAGCCAGGGGCGAGGGAGCAACGTGCATGGGATAAGATGGTCACTGCCTTCCTCGTCAACAGCTGGAGCAGGCAGGAGGGTGTGTGTGTGTGTGTGTGTGTGTGTGTGTGTGTGTGTGATAAATGCAAAACAAACAAATGAAAAAGGTTTATTTATGTCAGTACTTTAAAATACCTTTCACTATTACTAAATATCGGTTATTGGATCAGCATCAGCTAATATGGTTAGTTAATCCAGCCATAAACTTCTGTGAATCTTCGGCTATCAGTATCGGCCAAGAAAATCTTTATTGGTCCACCCCAAATCACAAGCATTTTGGCAGACCCAGAGGTACTGAGAAATGAATAGGAAAAATGTAATACGACCTCTTTTTTTTTATTCTGAAGTAGCTCCTAGAAATCAAGGCTTAGACTTGATGGCATTAGGGGTAGGACAATGTGGGGAAGCTTACGTTGCTAATTCCCAGTTCTGCATCTGAAGAATTTCAGTCCAAAAATCCAGTACCTTTGACAGCAGGGGTAGGCATTTATTTGTGTCTGAGGGCCACACAGAGAGTTTTGATGAGCTGTCATGGGCTGGGTCAGCACCCTCCCCACCACCTAACAACTCGCCAAAACTCCTTATAGGGCTCTGGGTGGGCAGGGAGCAGTATTTGGGAGGGGGATGAGCGGATGAGACCCTGTGTGCGTGGCGGGGGTGTGTGGAGAGGGCACCTGTGGATGTGGGGGGGAGGCACATGCAGCAGAGTTCACTCGGGCAGTGAGGCCTGCTGCTGCTCTGCATCAGGCCAAGCCCCGCCTATGGCAGCTTGCACCACTCCAGCCTACATCCACCAGCTCGGCCCCAGCTAATGCACAGATTCTGGCAGCGCTGTTCCCAGTGCGGCTGGCCGGGTCCTGCTCTGCTCCCCTTGCCTTGAGAGGGAGTTGTCCAGCTGAAGCTTCTCGCCTGCCCACAACAGCTCAGCAGGGACAAAAGCAGGAGGAAGAGCTGTCACTGGAGGCGAGAGGAGCAGAACTGCCCTGCTGACCTGTGGCAGGGCTGTTTCTGGTGTAACTGCAGCCAGCCAGAAGCTGCTCTGCTCCCCTTGGCTCCAGTGACAGCTCCTCCTCCAGCTCTTGCCCCTGCTGTGCTACTCTGGGTGGGCAGGAGGGGAGGTTGTGCGGAGAACTTCAGCCAGGAGGCTCCCACTGAGCAGCACTGGGAACAGACCCACTGGAAGCAGTGTGCACTGGTTGGGACCTGGGCCTGTGGGTGCAGGCAAGAGTACGGCATGGACTGCCCCGGAGGAAGCAGATGAAGCTCAGCCCCATGTGGGGTGCTGCAGGGGCAACTGTGGGCCAGATCTGGTCAGTTGGTGGGCTGTATTTTGCCCACCTCTGTTTTACAGGTAGGAACTTAATGGAAAAAGTATGGAAATGTAAAAAATCCAAACTCTGAAACCATTTTCTTTTGCCTGTGTTTTACAGCTCTCTCTCAGACAGACTAATAAAGATCCATAATCAAACATCCCTCACAGAAAAGGCCCAGTCAGAAATCTTTCAATTGTAAAACTAAGTGTTATCAGCTTGGTTAAATATTTAAAAATAAATAAATCAGGAGGATGCTGAGGGATCTGTCTTTAATCAAAATGTGACTGGTGATACCTTTATTAGCCACACATCTTATAGTAAACACTAGGAAGTGTAGGTAGGCAAGAATCCTGCTTTACACTCCTGTTTTCCTGGAATGTTTAAAAGGCAAGCCCATTTAAATCAGACTAAGCAGCTCAGTCTTTTTTTTTCCACACACATTGTGCAGTTTTAGTATGATTTTTTTTTGTGCTGAATCATATCCCTCCCAACAAAAAGAGATCAACAAACCCAACCATGAATCTTCCCCATTTCTCCAAAATATGGTAGAGCTGCTATCCTTATCCATATCTGGATTTGCTCTACTGATCCAGAGTTTGAGAAATTTTTATTAGAATAAAGCCTAAAGGGTGAATGCATTTTTACTGTCTAAATAAAGTGCAAGATAAAAGCCATTTAGGAAAAGACCAATGTTGCTTGTTGTTACCAGAACTGAAGAAAGAAAAAAGTCTGCCAAGCAGTAGTATTATATCTTTTATATAATCTGCTTTTCAAGGATCCTAAAACCAAAAGGATTCTAGGAATATACACTCCAACTCAGGGGGTTAACAATCTATGACCTGTGGGCTGGATCTAGCCATGAAGCCATTGGATCTGGCCTTTGGCAGTGTGGGAACTCAGTGGCAGGGACTTTGCTTGCTCCACGTTGCACCATACTGACAGCAGGTGGTTGGGCAGTGGGGAACTTTCCTGTGCCATGTCACAGCTGGGTGGAAGGGAGAAAGGCAGAGGTGGTGGTTGCACCAGCAGTTGGGTCCTAGCACCAGCTCACCTTAGACCTGAGATGGGCCATTCCTGCCTGCTGCTGGAAAAAGTTGCTTTCTACTGCTCTGCACCAGACATCCTGGTAAATCCTCATGCAACCACTTATAACAATCAACAACAAATAATATACCTGGTTCTTCTGAGTTCTCATTGCATCTATTTCATACTCAGCATACTGGGGATCCAGGGCAGGATCCTTGGAATCTTTTAGGTCACTGTTTCTCTAAAAACAAATAAAAAAAAGTGTAAGAATCGCATATCACAAAGTTTCTTTCAGTGCTCCAGCAAAATATTCAGTAATCAGTTTAAGGTCTGTGTTCACAGAAATACTACTATTCTTGCAAATGCATTAAAAATGAGCATTTGTCATCAATCACAAGAAAAAAGAAATAGATCATGTTAATTTAAGAAGCAAAGTTTGTTGCACCCTATCCTCATTGGGAAGCTAGCAGACTGCAGAGTGGACACCTATACGGTCAGGTGGGTGGCCAACTGGCTTAGGGACCGCACCCAAAGAGTGGTGGTGGATGGTTCCTTCTTGGCCTAGAGGGAGGTGGGCAGTGGGGTCCTGCAGCATTCAGTCCTCAGACCAATATTATTCAATATCTTCAACAGCAATTTGGACGAGGGCGTGGAGAGCACCCTCTCCAAGTTCGCTGATGATACCAAGTTATGGGGCAAAGTTAGTACACCGGAGGGCAGGGAGCAGATTCAGGCTAACCTGGACAGGTTGGACCAATGGGCAGAGAGAAATACGATGCAATTTAATAAAGATAAATGTAAGGTATTCCACCTGGGAATGAGGAACCCCCAGCACACCTATAGGTTGAGTGTCCTTCTCAGCAGCTCGGAGGCAGAGAGGGATCTTGGAGTCATAACTGACTCCAAGATGAACATGAGCCGGCAGTGTAATGAGGCCATCAACAAGGCCAATCGCACCTTGTCGTGCATTAGCAGGTGCATGACTAATAGAACAAAGGAGGTGATGCTCTTCCTCTATGCGGCACTGGTCAGGCTGCAGTTGGAGTACTGTGTCCAGTTTTGGGCGCCGCACTTCAAGAGGGACGCGGGGAATCTCGAGAGGGCCCAGAGGAGGGCCACTCGCATGATTAGTGGCCTTCGTGATAGACCCTGCAGGGGAGGTTGAGAGAGCTGAATCTCTTCAGCCTTCACAAGAGACGGCTGAGGGGAGATCTTGCAGCCACCTGTAAATCTATTAGGGGAGGTCAACGGGGAATAGGGGAAGCGCTGTTTACTAAGGTGCCCCAGGGAGTAACTAGGAATAACAGGTGTAAACTAGTTGAGAGTGGATTTAGGTTAGATATTAGGAAGAAATTTTTCACAGTAAGGGTGGCCAGTATCTGGAATGGGCTTCCAAGAGAGGTGGTGCTATCACCTAGCTTGGAGGTCTTCAAGAGGAGGCTAGATAGTCACCTGGCTGGGGTCATCTGAACTCGGTCCTCTTTCCTGCCAGGGGCAGGGGGTTGGACATGATGATCCATTGTGGTCTCTTCTGACTCTACAATCTATGAATAAGATCTTCATTCTTACCAAAGTTTCATTCTTAGGAGGGCTGATTACTAATCTAACTCCATGCCTCATTTCTCTGAAAGTGAAAAACTGCAAAACTTGCCTGCTTGTTGTGCATCTCCCAAAGTGCAAAAAGTGACATGACAACCTCTTCAATAACACTTTCAGTGTCCTTTGTTATATTCATCCAAACTGTCCCCATGCTTCTGCCTTGCACTATAGTACCATATGGTTTTCCCTATAGTCTGAAAATCTTGAGCACTGTCATGGTATTACTGAATTTGTTTTATCCATTAAGTTCTTTTTATGTCTCGTAATTTACATTGAGAACTAACAGAAAAAAGGTTTGGACAAAGGATCCTAAAAGTTTAAATAACTATACCTTCACCAAACATTTTGACTCTACTGAAACTCCCTGTATTTCATTCTTTAATCCTTCTCAAACAGAATAAATCTTATCAGCCTCTCCATTCCTCTTTTAATGACTGAGGATATAAACAGCCATTATCTTTGGAGCAGGATCAGTTGTGTTGGGATGCGTCCCAGACCAGATGATTGCTTCACTGGCAGACGTTGCCTGGAACTGTTGTCCTGCTGGGTCAGGCCCCTGCTGTGCTTGGATATCAATCCTGAAGAGCAATTGCCTAGGCGGTGCCCCAGATCGGGGTGCAGCAGTGAGATGCCACAGGAATCCCCTGGTTGAAGTGCAGCAGGAACCCCTGTAGGGCATTCTCACAGTGCGTGTCTGCAAGCAGGTGAACTCCCAAGCAGGTTCCCCCGCTGACAGATGCGTGCCAAGGTGTGGCAATCTAATTTCTGCAGTATGCAATAAGCAAACAGACATTCCCTGACTTAAGGGCGCCAAACTATGATTACCTTTGCCTGCAGCAACATTTTTGGGCATTTGGAGTGCTAGAATATCTGTTTGCTCACAACCTGTGCTGCCATAAAAAATTTATGAAGGCATAAGGACAACATGTTTGCACCTTCACTTATGTATGGACCTATATGCATAGTTCCAGCTTGTCTGGAGTAGGGGAAGATAACTTGAGATCTGGACTGAGTAGATTAGAGTACAAAAACTGTGGAAACTACGTAACCTTGAAATACTTGTCTGAAGTTTGGACAAGCATTTGTATTTTACTGTCTCTTTTGTTTATCCTTTTTGACTACTACTAGTTATGACAACCTCCTGTCTTCACCAATTGTCCCTTAACCTATTCACTTCCTACAAAGACCCATTCAAATGTGCATCCCTAAACAACCAGCATGTTTTTAGTGGCTTTCAATCAGTAAGTGTCTTCAGCAAATGCTGGTAGGAAACTGTCCTGTCACATGCACTTATGAAAATATCACATTTATGGTAGAAACCAAATAAACTAAAATTGTGTACATTGTTTAGCTATTTAAAAGAGTACCTTTTGAGCAAATGAGAAAATATGCTACTAGCAAAAACAAACAATAAAATGGATAGAAAAATAATAAATATGTTTAAGAATTAAAATTTTATCTGTAATATTTTTGCTAGCAGCTTCTTTCCTCAACCATAACAAATAGGTATAACCTCCCCCTTTCAATTCAGTTTCATGTCCTCTGTTGTTATATGTCTTAGTACTAAACGTTTATAAGATGTGCAAGCACTCTAGCAACAAATTATTAACTTTCAGACAACAGTCTGAAATTATGTTAACTAACTGGAAGACAACTCTAGTCTCTTTTTATGACCAGGTTACGAAACGCCTGGACACAGGAGGAGGGGTGGATGTCGTATACTTAGACTTCAGGAAGGCCTTCCATACGGTATCCCACCCCATACTGGTGAACAAGTTAAGAGGCTGTGACTTGGATGACTACAAAGTCCGGTGGGTGGTGAATTGGCTGGAGGGTCGCACCCAGAGAGTCGTGGTGGATGGGTCGGCTTCGACCTGGAAGGGTGTGGGCAGTGGGGTCCCGCAGGGCTCGGTCCTTGGACCGATACTCTTTAATGTCTTCATCAGCGACTTGGACGAGGGAGTGAAATGTACTCTGTCTAAGTCTGCAGATGACACAAAGCTATGGGGAGAAGTGGACATGCCGGAGGGCAGGGAACAGCTGCAAGCAGACCTGGACAGGTTAGACAAGTGGGCAGAAAACAACAGGATGCAGTTCAACAAGGAGAAATGCAAAGTGCTGCACCTAGGGAGGAAAAATGTCCAGCACACCTACAGCCTAGGGAATGACCTGCTGGGTGGCACGGAAGTGGAAAGGGATCTTGGAGTCCTAGCGGACTCTAAGATGAACATGAGTCGGCAGTGTGATGAAGCCATCAGAAAAGCCAATGGCACTTTATCGTGCATCAGCAGATGCATGACGAATAGGTCCAGGGAGGTGATACTTCCCCTCTATCAGGCGCTGGTCAGACCGCAGTTGGAGTACTGTGTGCAATTCTGGGCGCCACAATTCAAGAGGGATGCGGATAACCTGGAGAGGGTCCAGAGAAGGGCCACTCATATGGTTAAGGGCCTGCAGACCAAGCCCTATGACGAGAGACTAGAGAAACTGGACCTTTTCAGCCTCCGCAAGAGAAGGTTGAGAGGCGACCTTGTGGCTGCCTATAAGTTCATCATGGGGGCACAGAAGGGAATTGGTGAGTATTTATTCACCAAGGCACCCCCGGGGGTTACAAGAAATAATGGCCACAAGCTAGCAGAGAGCAGATTTAGATTGGACATTAGGAGGAACTTCTTCACAGTTCGAGTGGCCAAGGTCTGGAACGGGCTCCCAAGGGAGGTGGTGCTCTCCCCTACCCTGGGGGTCTTCAAGAGGAGGTTAGATAACCATATAGCTGGGATCATCTAGACCCAGCACTCTATCCTGCCTATGCAGGGGGTCGGACTCGATGATCTATTGAGGTCCCTTCCAACCCTAACATCTATGAATCTATGAATCTACATTTAAGTCTCCTGTTTGATAAAAATTCTGATTGTTACATACTGCATTCTAGTCATTTACCAGTACAACATGGTGGGCTGAATGAGGAGATAAACTGCTAGGACAGAGAAAATTATTGGGCAAGATTTTTCTTATTCTGCTGTACAGCATCTCTCCTCATTCAGAACAAAAATAAAGTAGGAAGCAGTGAGTTACAGAAATGGAGAAGGAGAAAAGATAAAACAGAATTATAATTATTAACATAATAGGCAGAAATAGAAATCTCTCCACATAAGGTGAGCTTTATAATTTAAGGAACTATTTGGGAACCAACCCAATAAAATCTTATTACAAAAAGATACATCCACAGAGAAATGGAAAACATTTTGCAAATTTTCTTCTATTCAGAGGAAAATTCAGATACTTTCTGATTTCCAGCTGCACCAGAGACCAGAAAGTGAACCCCATTTTCTTCCAGGAACAGTTTCCAAAATCCCAGCATGTTACTTTTATGAGGTTTTAGCATCTTCAGCAACTTTGAGGCCTTACGTCCCTGACATTTTGAATGGAATGACATGGAAAGACATATGGATGAATAAAATGGACTGACATATGGATCCATATCTGAACCTGAAACTTTTCTCCACTCTCAAACACTGTTGAAGCTAATGAATAAATCCTATTGAATTAAATTTTCTTTCAGTGCCCCGAATAAGTGTAAATGGTTCTGCAGAAAAGGCTGGAGTCAAGCCCCTGCTGTGGACCTTGAAGCCAGCAAAATCAACACGGGATGGGTCCAGGAGAAAAAGGTAGGCTCCAGGGGCATGAGACAACATGTCCCAGGGAGCCTGCACTGATTGGCCTCGAAGGTGGACCAGGCAGTTTAAAGACGATGCCAAACAGAGGATTGTCATTTGGCATTCCCTGGAGCAGGAAAAACGCAGCAGAGCTGAGAGCTGTATGGACCGGGGAAGAAGAGGACCCAGGCAGCCAAACCTTGGGACCCAGATGAGCCACAAGTGAGGATCAGACTTATCCTCCAGGAGAGATAAGTAAAAGCAGACGGCAGGGCAGTGTGGGTCACTCTGGCAACCCTAGAGATGGGTAAAGGCGGGAGACATTTCCAGGACAGCCAGTGGAGATTGGTAGAGTGGGGGAGAGGATGGACCCGATGAGACTAGCATGCGTTGGAGGGAAGTCGAGGTGAGTGAGGGCAAAGGAGGGATTTGCCCAGTAAACCCAAGGAAAAGAAAAGAAGAGTGCAGGACTGATTGGTACAGCCTAACTGAATTATGAAAATGTGCAAGAAGCAAGAGTGATTTAAGTTTGAATGAACTGGAGGCTGTGATTAAGAAATACACCATGATTTACTTTATTGGTGCAAATAAATGGCAACTGGGAAGAAGTACAAAGGGGTTAATTTATGATTAAGCATGGTCTTAAAGCCTGTACCTTAGCGTCTCCAAAGAAATTCAGTTTGTAAAGCCTGAAGTAAGGCCAAGGAAAGGCTGAAAGAATAAATAAGTTGATCTGAGGACCTGAGGACTAGTTATAGGAATTCTGAGTTCCATGAGGGAAGACACGCAAGAAGTGAAGGAAAATGAAAAGAAAGTGCTGCTCACAGATAACCTGACAACTTAATACCAGAGAGGGATTTGATCAGAGGAGAAACAAGGACCAGTGAGCAACAGACTAAACAACTTGACAGAACCCCGAGAGGGGGCTTTGCTAGGCATCCCCACTCCATAAAATAAAGATACTTAATATGCAATTACACTATATATTCCATGTAAAAATGTTAGGCATCCCCAACAGGGATTTTCCACCACCAGCCTGAGAGGAAAGGGGCAGGGTGTAGAGGAGGTGGAGCCCTGCAGAAGACTTGGGACCCTGCCAGACGGATCTTTGCCTGAAGAGCCATCAAACCTTCTTAATGGAATTAAACTATCAAGGTGTGATGGGCAAGTAAGAGGGTGGAACAAAGATTAGTGGTTTTCCAGCACAGTGCTAGGTTGAAGGCACACGTGCGCTCACAGGTCAATGAAGGATTCTCATCTGCTTGGAAATCCCCATTTTCCTGGTTGACACTTCCCATGGCACAGTTGCTACTTTGGATCAGAAATAAGGCCCTGGCATGTTGATTTGACTAAAAGATGCAAGCCATGATAGAATGATCATTCTCTCAAGCCTCATTCCTATTAAAATCTGGGCTGGTGGCACAGCAGTACAACAAAGGCTTCACTGTGAAGCTCCTGAAAAAACTGCCTAGAGCAACTCTTGAATTTGACTTAAGGCTTGCAGGGCTTCTCGGGTGCCTGTAGACATGCAGAGACACTGCTCCAATGCAATATAATTACAGCATGTCGGAACAGGCTCAATTAATCGAGTGAGGCTTGGGAGAATGATCATCATTCTCTCAGAGCCACTCTAACTAAAGTGCTCCATCCTCACCCCCACCCCTGCCCCTGGAGCATGTGCAAAGATGTCCCTTGATTGCTCTGGTAGGGTGCAGAGGGAGCTACTTCAGCAGTGCTGTCTGGAGAAACCAGAGGATTAATATGTCAGTACTCTGTTTATACCTCAGCTGAGGAGAACAAAGACTTAAATGCTAAATTCAATCATTACTTTATAAAAGCAAATAAAATTTAAAGTTGCAAAGTAAAGTAGTTTGGAGAAATTGATTTGCCAGCATTTAGCCTGAACTGAAAGGCAATGGTTTAGTCAACCATACTGAACTGTCTCTAAAATCTGCAGATTATCTATTTGTTCTGAATAAGGAGAGTAAGTGTTAGGCCTGTGCAAACCAGCTAGTATTCACTTCGGACTCAGATTTGGCTGATTCGGGGAACGGCGATTAGATTCGGTGATTTGAATCACTGTCCCAAATCAATTTGGCTGCATCTGTTTCAGAGATTTGGCTGCCACCGAATCAGTTGAATCTCCAAATTAAACAGGCCTCATCCCCGTCCGCTCTCCCCACCCTGTCAATGGCTCCCAGCCCCAGCTCCAGGCTCTTTAAAAAAAAAAAAGCCCAGCACTCACCGGCTGCTGCCAGGCAGGGGAGAGCAATCCCTGCTGTCCCCTACTGCTTGGGGGGCTCTGTCACTAGCCTCCACCCCCCACCTGCTCTCCCAGCCCCAGCGTCCTGGCTCTTTAAAAAAACAAACAAACAAAAAACCCTACTCACTGGTTGCTGCCAGGCGGGGGGCAATTCCCACTGCCCCATGCTGCATGGGGGGGGCTCTGCCATGAGCCCACATCCCCTGCCGGCTCTCCCAACCACCTCCATGGCTGCCCCACCCAGCCCCAGCATCAGATCTTAAAAATAAATAAATAAAAGCTCCACACTCACCAGCTCCTGCTAGGTGGTGGTAGGGGGGAATCCCCACTTCCCCCCACTGCCCCATGCTGTGTGGGTGGGGGGCTCTGCCACAAGCCCCCAGAAGCCCTGAGGCTGTTGCAGCAGCCAGCGAGTGCAGGACTTTTTCCTTTTTTTTTTAAAGAGCAGGGAGCTGGGGCCAGGTGGGGCAATCATTGACAGGGCAAGGAGAGCAGGCAGGGAATGGGGGCTCGTGGCAGAGGCCCCCAGGCAGCATGGAGCAGTGGGGGGCAGTGGGGATCGCCCCCCAACCTGGCAGCAGCCAGTGAGTGCAAGGGTTTTTTTTTTAAAGAACCAGGAGCTGGGGCCAGGTAGGGAAGCCATGGGGGGGGGGGTTAGGAGAGTGGGTGGGGGTCGAGGGGCACTCAGGGGGGCTGGAGGAGCAGGCAGGGGATGGGGCCTGGCAGGGTTCCCCCCATGGTTCCCTCCTCCAGCTCTCCCCCACCACTTACCAGCATAGAGTCCAGGTCCAGCTCCCTGCAGCAGCGAGCAGGGACTGCCCAAATCTGCAAAGCTCTCCAAATCTTTTCTGAATCGATTCGCACCTTTTTACTGGTCTCCCAATTCGATTTGGATTCAGAGATTTGGCTGCTAAATTGGGCCAAATCTCCTTTGAAACAAAAAAAGACCTGAAGCTTCATACAGCCCTAGTAATTGTGCTATAGAAATAAAATACATACCATAGGTGGAAATGTTTTTTCATATACTTTCTTCCACAAATCCAATGGTGTATGAGCATATAGTTTTCCAATATCACTGTCTGAGGCAGGTGGTGGTCCTAAAGATTACATCATGATACAGAATGTTATCAGCATGCTGTCCTAACAAAATGAATTGCTATAGTATGTTCTGCTTCAGTCCATCTAATTTAGTGTGGTGGAGTTCATAGATTTCATAGAGAATGAGCCTGAAGAAAATGTAAATCCTCTATTTTGAGGCTATCACATGTGATTATATAGTGCGTTTTCTTCTTTTGGACTTGAGCTACTTATCAATTTATAATCTAGAATTATTAGAACAAATACTGTATTTACTCAAATCCAAGATGAGGCTTTTACCCCCATGCAACATGGGCAGGAAAAAAACCTTGCTTTGAATTTGAATATCAGTCTGAAGTATAGTCAGGTCCAGCCCCAACTGGCCCAGGGTCAGAGCCACTGCCTGCCCTAGGCTGGTGCTAGAGCGGGTGCTGTTACCATCCCCACCCCTTGGCCAGAGCCAGAACCAGAGCCACTGCAGAGGGCAAGCATCATTGGTAGCAGGGTGGGAGGCAGGCAGCAGGAGGGCAGGTGGCTTGAAGGGGAGAAGGTGGCAGCATGGGGCAAGTGGAAGGGGAAGCAAGGGTCAGACCATCCGCCCCCCATTGTTGCTTTCCCCACTACAGCAGTGGGGAGGAAAGGGGATGAATTTAAGATGATCCTCCAATAATTATATTATATACAAGGAAAATCATAAACATATTTATAATTTTCCATGTAAATAATTTAATTATTTGAGGGGGTCAACTTAAAGTCAAAGTCGTATTGGAATCAGGTTAACATGGTAACCTATATTGTTCATCTTAACTAGTATAACAGCAGAATCTATGAATCTATGTTTAGTAATTTAAATGTTGACTTTTTCTTTTAAATTTACAAAATTGTTTGCCTCTTTGTTGTCATGCACTTCCTGAGTTAAATCACTTATGGTTAATTAGCATTTTAAATCTGGTGTGAACTTATTTCCTCTAATTTCAAAAAGCTATGAATAACAAAACTGTTGGAGAAGAAGTTCACTAACCTATTTGACTTAGAGAATCTAATCCTGCTGGGATAAACAGTGGTTTATTTTGATCCACTGATACGGATTTGCTAAGCAGATAAAAGAAAAGAAACCAAATTAATATTAGTAATCAACTGCCCATCAAATAATTACCCTATCAGACAAAGGTGAGCTTCACATTTGGTTCCAAGTACATATACACCTAAAAAAATTGTTCCTATCTATTACTATTCCCCTTAAGAACCAAAAGTCTTTAAAAATGTGAGAGGCAATGATTTTTGTGGGGGATACCTTTCATTGCTTTTATTGGACCAACTGCATGGTTGGGAAAGATTAAGAATGTGGGAAGTTTTATTTGTTCTGGGCCAAGCAGCCAAGACCTAGGAGAAAGAATCCAAAGTAGAACTCTTACGCAGATGGTATCTTTAGAGAAAATATATTTTGATGATATTTGGGGTCAAAATATAAGGTGTTTATACATGTGCTCTGGGATCGGTGGGGGGCACTTTAATTAGAGTGGCTCTGAGAGCCGCTCTAATTAAAGTGTACTGAGTGCTTAAAAATGGCGAACCAGCTTTACATAAAGTACCCCTGCTGCCATTTTTAAATGCAGGAATGCTGATACATGAGACACTGGAGGCTGCTGAAGCGTGGTATTTAACATACTCGATTAATTGGCTGCTCCGATGCAGTGTAATTACAGGCAGTCCATAATAGTCACTGTAATTACAGCACGTTGGAGCAGCCTTGCTGCTCATGTATAGGTGCCCAATGTTTTGAAAAAGCCTTTAGAAATACTCAAACTCTGTACTCAAAACTCTCAATAAATAAAATAAGATAAAAGATTGTAATTATGTTACCTTCTGTCAAAGCCAAAGGCCAAATGATTAATAAGAATACGTGCTTTCAGAAGAAGGGTATCAGGTTTGCCTGTAAACTATAAGAAATCAAGGAATAAAGTACATGTTATTCTGTTCTGTAACAGAACTTTGAACAAATTACACTTTGTGCTATGAAGATTACAGACAGAGGTCCTAGACAGTTTCTTAATTCAATTATGCTAGGATAAAATCAACTGGGAGTGATTCTATCAAAGCTAGTTAATATTTGAAATCAAAATCAGGCTCATTGGTTAATAGAAATGTGTATCAGTTGGCTATATATGTCAAGAAAGTTGAAATGAAAACCTGCATTCAAGAAAGAATAGAAGATGGAATTTTCTAAATTTATAAGGACTTACAACTTATGATTTATACATTTTAAACTAAGAGACCTTTTGTAAGAAATTAATGAATTAAGTCTTTAAACTATATTGTCTAAAATACCATGAACACTAAGAATTGAACCAAAAAACTACAAAAATGTTCACTTACGATTTAATTTAAATCATATGATAAAAGAAGCTTCACATTCAGTGGCTAAATAAGGGTTAATAATATAAGTTAATCAGAAGGCAGCCACAAAAAAATTCCCTGGAGCATTCTTTTTTCTCTTTCAGCTTGTGGATTTTGTTTTTAAATAGCAAATTTCCCATGCCAAGTCCTGTTCTTATAAAAGGAAATTAAAATTCTGTTGTTTTCTTCAGTAGGATTAGTACCTGGTCTCCACAGAGCAGTTCTGCTATCCTATATTGTTAATAAATATAGGCTTAACACACACATTAGCTTTCTTTTTACCTAAAAAATAATCCACCTGCCAGAAAAAAAGAACAAGCCTCTGAGCTCTTGTACAAAGCAGAAAATGTCTATTTTTTCTAAGTCCCCTTATGTTTCACCATGGAAGACCTGAAGTGCAGGCCTTGGCAAAAAAAGAAACTTGCTCCAGGTTAGCTTAATGTGTAATGATAAGCCATTCAAAAGGCTGACCTTCTAATACCTGTTTAAGATTTAGTTTATCTTCACTAAACTGATTAGAAAAAAAATCAAGCCATTCTAAAAATACCTAAGAGTATCCGCTCAGTGTTTCATATCTGTTTAATATTACATCTGAAGTTAAACTACTGCAATTTTGACTATGGACAAACAGGTGCCTTTTATCAGCTTTAAATGCAAGGGAAGAGGATGGGAAGAGGAGCTGCCACACAGGCAGGTGTTAGCTAAATCCTTGTAACTTTAGCCCTATATGAAACAGGGTTAGGAAACTGAGGAATTATACGGTTGGCTCACCAATGGATATAACTCACCCATCCCTTGTAAGCCCAAATAATACTGCATAAGAGGTTCACTATTTGAGGGAGCCACCATAAGCCTTGATCATTTGGCTCAAGCACATCATGTTTATATTGCTGCTTTATATTTCTATTTTAAAATGTTGTTCCATCCCCTAAAGAACTGTCCATCTCTCTCCTCCCATAACAAAACAGAATGTACAAACCACTAATGATGCTCCATAATAATGTGAAACAAATCGAAGAGTCTTGCATATTATTTTCCTCGTTTCAGAATCAAATTCCTGAAGTTCACATTTGGAAATGTGCCAAAAAGAAACAAAAAAAACAAGAACATTTTACACAGAGATTTTTTTTGCATGTACTACACTGTGCATTTCTTACAGTACAGAATGTAGCTAACATAATAATTAGATCTCAATTCAGTAACAACTTACTGGAACTTGAAAATAGGAATCTGTTTCTGGTTTTTTTTCCACTTACAGAGAGGGCACTTATCTCAGGCAATATGTTACTGTAGCCTTAAGTCTAATCACTGCCTGAATTAACCTCTAAACTGGATATGCATATTCATATTCAAAGGATCCTTAAGTGTCCTTAGACCTATGGCTTCCTGCCTTTTAAACTCTATGCACAAACCACATATAAGCATTTTAATTAATGTCTGTTCAGTATGTGTTGTATAAAGATGATAGACCTTCTTTAAAAAAATTGTGGATTTTTTGTCTAAGTGAAGCCAGGATTTTATCCTGTGCCTGTTTAGTGGTGAATAGTTTACAGAGCTGAGATAATTATGGCTCTGTTAAACAAAGCAAATCTGTAACCAAAAAGAAACTAAAGGGTTGTCAACTATATATAAATGTACAGACAGTCCATAACAAAAAGAAAACTAAAAATGGTTGTCCATGAAGTCAATCAAGCTGCCCATAAACCATAAATGGCAAGCTTGATTGAAAATCCATTATCAGAATGAGGCTGGATGTAAATGTTGATGTATAGACAGAGCACAGTACAACCATCTTGTGTCTAAGTGGATGTGCAACTCAGTACCCTGCACAGAACTCTCCATCAGGGTTTTGTGGCCCATGGGAGCCTTTATAGCTCCCTTTCCTTCCTTGCCTCCTTCCCCCTCCAGTGGTATGCTGCTGCACCTTTGTCACCTGCTTGTAATGGTTGCTCACCTTGAAGTAAGCAGGGCCGTGTGGCCCTGGGCAGTCTGAGAACCTGTGTGGGACAGGAAGGGGGGTAGTGCAGCCACAACACAGCAGTGGAGGTGGAGAAAGGCAGTGGGTGGGAGTCCATGCTGGGATGGGGAGAGCAGGGCCGGCAGGCCTGAGGCTGGGAGGGTGGGCTAAGATGGTGGCAGCACAGTGCAGGCTGTAGTCAAGGGTATCAGTGTGTGCCGTGAGTGGAGGAACCCCGGGGTGTTGTAAACCCATCACTGCAGTCAAGTAAAACTGTGAGATTATTAACAGTTTGGGTTTCGCTTAATGTTTAATGGTTAAGGTTTTCTCTAAGGACGTGTGTTTATCTTTTTTTTCTCCAGTAATAAACCTGGTTTTAGTTGAGTGTTGCTTGCAAGTGGAGAAGTTTGTTCACTTTCCAACATGCTGTTAAAATGTACTTTTACAGGTTTCTGTGTGGGGTCTTGAGCCAGATTTAGAAAGTTAGTGTTTAACCCCTAAATATGAACCTGTAGTTTGTTATTGCCAGGCGCTGGCAGAGGGGTCACATTTAAGTTACGTAAAACCAATGTCAATAAAAACATGTAATTAAAAAAGTTTGGTTGTCAGTAAAGAGTTTGAAGATTGTTAGTAAAAACAAAATTCTTGGGTTGGCAACTCTGAAAGGAATGCATGATATCTTACAAATAATAATTCACAGCTGGCAAGGCAGCAGTGTATTATGCTGCCATCTAGAGGACCCAATATGGAAAACATTGTAAAACATGCTCTGTCCCAGGTTGTCTCTCATGCAAAGGAAATGTGTATTTGTTTGAATATTTTAATAATGTCAAAAAGGAACCAACTGCACTGCTCTCTGATAGTGCTTTTCAATTAAGCTATTGATGAGCATTAGATGTGACTGCTAACTTATTGGTCCTTTCTAAATCTGATGATAAATGACTGCATGCATGAGAGAGGATTTTAGACAGATCCCAGAATATATATGTAAATATTTTATTGCTTCAGCTACCAAAACCTAGAGCCTACTCCAGGGACTATCCCTTTTCCCCATGCTGTACTCTCATCATTGCAGTCAGCAGGGACAGCTGAACTAGATTCCTTACATTACAAAGACATGGGTCAGTATAAACAGGGCACACCTGGTGGGTTTCCTTTAGAACTCTTGAACTTGCTCTCCCTCCTGAGTCTGGAACACCACAATTTTGGTAGTTTTCTATATATGCTGAAAAATCATCCATTTGTGAGGATTTTTTGTAGAGAAATGATGATTAGTATCTCATAATAATAAATATGTCTGGTTGTTTGTATTCCTGGTACTGCTGTTACTACTACATTAATGATGTAGTTTTTTGTTTGAATCTGATTAGGTATTGTTTTTATATTTTAAATATAAAAAGGGGGAAAACATGTAAATATATTACTTACATGAAAAATATCATATTTGCTTCCAATTATCACCAGAGGAATTGGAAAAGGGTCAATTAATTCATAATCCTGTGAAATAACAGTATATTTTAAACTTTATGAAACATTATATAAGAACAGTAACAGAGCTAAGAGATCAGAAAACAGGCTCAGAATAATTATTAAAAGATGTATGTTATCTCTTTCAAATCTTTAGACATACAGCTATTATAATGCAGTGTAATTACATAGGACTGTATATTCCAACACAATCCCTTGTAAAACAGCCCCCTTGAGAAGTGAAAGCCTTGCTGCCATAAACCTGTTGAGTGGGAACAACAAGTGCCAGGAGCCACTTCCACACAGGGGACATACCAAGGGAAGGAAATGTTGTAATGTGATGTCCCCTCCTACCAGAGTATAGCCACAAGGAAGAATTGGGCCCAATGAAGCTAAAAAAGCCCTCGTCTAAGATTCTGATGAAGGTAAAACACATTATGTACCATAATTTTATATTGTTTTTGACACATTTAAAAATCCGTACAATAAAAAACAACTGTAATATCAAAAAGAAACCTATGGAACAGGCATTGTATTGTTTATTTGAAGTTTGTGCAAATAATTGTTATAATCAAACTCCATATGCTTGACAAAGAGATTAAGTAGACAGCTCAAGAAGTGACTAATAGAGTACGGTGCATTATACTTGCAATTAACTAGTTTGAAATCGGGTCCAATTTAGTAGCTATTTAAAATCATCATCATATGACAGACTTTTAGTGTTTTCTGTGAAATATGAGTATTTTCTCAGCTTGTTTTCTACAGAACAGATGTTCACTTCACAATTGGCTGAAACTTTTAGCAATTACAACACAACGGATAATTAATATATCATCAGGATAACTGAACTCTACCTTCTCTATCTGAACTCTACCAGATGATAGTGGTTCCTCCACATACGAGTTAAAAAAAATTGTCAGTGGGTTAGGATGAAGCTTGAATTGCTATTTATCCTGTATTTTGTCAAAATAATGGATTTTTCTTATTAGTGTTAATAAGTTCATCTATTTCACAGGCATCATATTCACTTGAAATGTGGTGGCTGAAAATGAAGGGTAGAGAAATCATTATACTGTACTGACTCGGATCTAAGATGACCCTGAATTTAAGACAATCCCCCCATAATTAGATTCTATACATGGAAAATGTATAAATTTATCATTTTCCTTGTATCAAATCTAGTTATTGGGTGATTGTCTTTAATTCATCCCCCCAACCACTGCAAGGGGGCAGACAGTGGGGGGCTGGTGGTGTGGGGAAGTCAAGCAGCTTGCACCGTGCTTATGCCTACCCCCTGTCATCTGCCTGCCCCCCACAGCCTTGGGCTCCCCCGTTTCCCTCTGTACGCTCTTCTGCCACTTTCCCCAGCCTCTGCTTCCCTCTCTTCTCTCCCTGCTCCCCTCCAGCCTCTGCTTTTTCCCTTCTTACCACTCCCCACCAGCCTAGGCTTCTTCCTCCTCTCTCCCCTCCCCAGCCTCTGCTCCCCACTCTTACCTGTGCTCCACACCACCAGCTTCCAACCCAGTTCTAGTCTGAGGCAATGAGCATGGCCCAAGCCCGGCCCCTGTAGCAGCTGTGTAAACTGTGTGCCATGCTGCTTCTATGGGGTGAGACTAGGGTTATGCTCAGTGACTCAGGCTGCAGCACTGACAGAGGCTGCTGGTATGGAACAAAAGCGAAGGCGGAGGTAGAAGGGAAAGCACAGAAGCTGCATTGGCGGGAGGGGAAATGTGGAGGTACAGAGATGGTGGGTGGGAGGATGGCAGGCAGCAGCTACAACTATGGACTACAACTATGGCAGGGGCTAGAGCCTTTCCACAGAAGTGGCTTGCACACACACGTCCTCCTGCTCCCCATATATGATTCTAAGACTTGGGGCTTTTTTCTTCCATTAAATGATATGGGGGGGGATCTTAAAATTGAGTAAATACAGTAACTTTCTTAATTCAGGATAACACCAATAAGGTGCTTAAGGAGATTAGCACTATTATAGTCTCTGTTTCATTGACCCTAAAATGTCTTCAAATATACTTCAAACATGTCTTTAACAAGTCTCCTAACATACTTATTCTTTCCCTTATCTCTAAGGACTTCTAGTAAATATTCCCCTAGTAGAAATCTTTTATGAATCTCACCAGTTCCCCAATTTTTCACAAGCATCATCTTTAACCATATGAAGGCCTACAGAGATCCCTTGATCTGCTTTGCGCTTGTTCCTCTGTAAAAGACAAAGCTCCCCACCCACAAAGATTAGCTTCTGAGTTGAATAGAACTGATGTAAGTTTGAAAAATATCACCAATATCTTAGTAGTTAAAAAGGCTTTAAGTCCTCCTTTCTGCTTTTTCTTATCTACAGGAACTCAATACAAACCCTAATTCAGCATGCGTGATGATTATGTCCCTCTAGAAGCTGTCTCCTGCCAAAGGTAAAAAACCTGTTTTGTTCATGTTATTTCCTTTGCCCAAATGGTAAGAGTTGTATTTTTTAAAGGCTAAAGAACCCTGTATGTTATCTGTTGGACCTGTCTGTTGCCAGCTGCATTTCAATGTAGTATTTTATTTAAGAAATTACCATTTCTAAAAAAGTTGAAAAACAACACTAGCAGTTTTGGGAAGGTCCCAAGAGGCCAATAAATGTAAAGACCCAATCCTGAAGCCCTTATTCATCTGGAAGTAAACACGATTATCTCACAAATACTGGGGCTATACACAGTAAAAAGATCTACTGAGCATCGTGGGCATTTGTTTTCTTACATAATACAACACTCCTTTTAATATTTTAACTATGTTAGCATCTGATTTATTGTATTATTTTATATAAGTTACTACAGCTGAATTTAAATTCTGAATCTGTAAACTGTAGAATATTTGTTTAGGCATTAAATACACAAAGCATTTGCATAGTGCCATATACATTTTCATTTGTATTTCCATAATTTATTTTAGCTTTTTCAAAAGATTAAAGTTAGCAGTTGCATTTAAAGGCCTAGTATTAACATTTCTGAAACTTTATAATTTAATTAGTTGTCAGATTATCAAAAGGCACTGAGTTTGTGACAGACATTTGAATAAATGCAAAGTATATAGTCATGCTGAAGGCTTTATAACTATACTCATTGCTTAAATTTGTACTTTCATCTATTCTCTTCCCAGATGACTTCTGTACATTCTAGTTTTCATCTCATGTTAAAAAAAAGATTATAAAATCAATATCAAACTGCTAGTCTAAAACTCTTATTTCTTTTGATTGGTGTAACATGCCATAACAATCACATTAGATGTCTAACACAAAAAGATATAAGAAACCTTCTTTCCTTGTTTCTGCTCTTACTGAATTTTCATTAAATTGCTATAATTTTCCAGTGAACAGGTTCATCTACATCAAATGGATTTTCAGTCATGCATAAAAATCTAAAAGGGTTGTTTATGATGTTCAGAAGCATTATCTTTAACTGTATAAAGGCTTATGATAACTGGAAAAAATACCAGAAGACTTTTACCGGATGATCCTTCTGTATGTTGTTCCACATCTTCTCTCGAATTTCAGTAGCGACTTTAGGATTTGTCTTTCCCAACTTAGTTATAAGTTTGTTCAGGTGGTTTCTGGTGACCTGCAGGAGACTTTCCATGGTTGGCCAGAGTTCATTGGGTTTGGAGAGATCCAAAACAAGAACTATAGCAAATGTCCTATTAAAGAAGAAAATTCTTAAGCACCAAAGATTCAGCTGAAGAAAACAATTTCATTTTTTATATATGATCTTTTTCCTGAGAGCTATTGCTAAAAAGAACAAAGATAAAAAAGAAAAAAACAGGGACAAAACTAGGCTGTAAAGACAGGTAGTCCTTCAGGTTAGATGCGTGCTGATAAATCTTCTCCATTGTCTCTGCATCTGAATTTCAAAGCATTTAATGTATTCACTCCCCACAGCTAACTTATATATCTTCAACATTATTTCTGGATATTTTGTTTGAATACAAGTAGGATCTGTGGGGTTCCATTAACTAAGTTCTCAGTGTATCTTGCCTACCTGGAATCCCCACTTAAGTAATGGCAGAAAGGTAATGAGTAAAATTCTTCCATGATGTTACTTGTTGTATCAGTCAGTTGAGACCTCAAATGAAGAGCTAAGGATGGTGATCTGAGTGGTGGCTCAGAATCCCTGACAGAACAAGGCTCTTATTCATAACAACAGGTTGATCAGATTTAAGGTAAGCCATAAGGCAAAGAAACTATTAAAACTCCAAACATAACAGGCATGCTTGAAACACACCTCTAAAACTGAACCTCACTTATGGCAGAGGACTAACTGGATTCAAAGTCTGCTTCAGCTATGCTGCTTAGCAACCCCAGGATTTAGTAGTATATGGACTCCAGATTAAAAGCAATCAGAAAGCCTACAGAGTAAGATCACTTGTATGCAACATGCTTAGTTCGCAGAAGATTTCTGAATTAAAGATATTCAGTTATTTGATGCAATTTTCACTTTACTGTGTCACTTCTCTGATAAATAGTACAGGACTGCTGATGTACTACTGATCAGGGAAGAATCACCCTTTGAAATAAAAACTAGGGAAAACAGCTGCAGCACTTCAGCAGTCCTGTGCAGCTGCTTCCTGTAGCTATATGAACACCAAGCTTAATTCACAAATCCTCATCTTCACAGTAGGGTAAGGAACCTAAGTCTGCAAAATCCTACCCTATCCTCATCCTAACTGAAAAAAAATTCCTCCCATTTCTGTTTTTTCCCAAATTCACTTCTTTCCAATGGAAATCCTGTAACTTGGCCTTGTCTCCCATACGTATTTTCCTGTTCTTCTGCTGCCCCATCATGTCTACGCCACTTCCTATTTCTACCCCATGTTTTGCTCTCTCCGCAGTGCTTGCTTTCTCTGTCCCCTCTAAAATGCCTTCCCTTTTCTTCCTAAGGAGTTGGTTCTTAGTGCTGCTGACACTTACCATAGGCCAAAGTCTACCTTCTGCATTCTCCCATGTTGCCTTTGCTACTCTTCAGACACCAAAAGTAGAGTGGGTGCTCTCTTCTGTAGCTCTTTGTTCCACTTATGAACAGCTGAGCCACTTCCTCCATGTTGATGCCTCACTTTGTGGTTAAAGACTTCCAAATACCAAGCATATTTGCAAGCAATCTGTCAGGAAGGAGCTTACAGCTATTCACCAGTGGTAGCTGGGGCAACCCTCCATTCCCATGGAGTGATTTTTAGAAAAATTCATGGTGACAATCTTTCAAAGCTAATGAACAGCTTACAGTTTGAAAGATTTCTCTACAATAATGGAGAATGAAAGCTAAGATTCATCTTGACACTGTAGAGGTTCCTCACCACTTACCTTATGTTGTCACTAGTTATTGGTATCCGAATCAATTCCAGTAATGAGGTTCCACCACCTAGTTCCCAAAAATGAGCGATGTCTTTTGGCTGCAAAACAGTTTCTTTCCATTAGAAAACTGCATTTCCATATAATACCAAGAGGATACATACAAACAAACAAGGAATACATTTCTTCTGTGTAGCACACAGAACAGGAAGATATTCTGTAAGTTCTTTCCAGAAGAGAAGCCTGCTAAATAAATCCCAAGTGACACCTGTGAAAGGCTCCCGCAAAATGCTGAAGGACGAATACCTTAAAAAGTCAGTGTAATAAATGTCATCACTGGCTTAAGCCTCTGGTATTCATTTATCTTTGCCTGAGAGAGAATACTTGATAATTTGTAAGACAGGACCCACTAATTCTAGCAAGCTAAAGGGCAAATTAGATGGCAATAATCTTTCATTTATTCAAAACTTCTCCTGACCCCTAACAAACTTTCTCTTTCCCCCAGCATGTCCAATTTCTTTTCCATGCCATTTTAGGGAAGATAACAGAACAGAACAGCATGGAAGAACAAAAGACAGCTCATTCATCTGACCCCAACACTCTTTCCTGCCCTGGGCAGGGGGTCAGACTTGATGATCTTTTGAGGTCCCTTCTGACCCTAGCATTTATGAATCTATGAATCTAGGTGAATGAGGGTGGATATGTGCCTCTCTGGACAGGAAGTGACTAGAAGGGTAGAAGCCTTGGGCCTCACATGCACTGCTACTTTAAGCCCACAGAATCCAACTATTTGTTGCATTTCCAGGCATTGCGTGTAGTCATTTGTTCCTGTAAAAAGTAAGGTGGGTGTGAAACACCATCAAAGCAGAATGGAAATGTTTTACATCCTCGTTACATTTACTTATGTAAAGTAACCATGTAAGATATTAATCAGGAGAACTGGATCCATGAAAGCACCTAAGGTATTTTGAGGAGTTTGATATTAGCAAAGAATACATTTCCTCTTTTCCTTCATTCACAAAAGGTTAGAGATGACTTTGCATTTTAGAGATGACCAGATTCTGTTGCTCACCCAAGCATCCCAACAGCAACTGTCTCAATATCTGTCCTTTAACGCATGCAACAAAAGAAAACATACTGGCATTACTTTGGTGTTTCTGCTAACATGTTTTGAAGTAGGTACCAATATTTACTGGAATTAGATTTCAGTGTTGACACCACTGAGATTAATAAGCAGGTCTTACTTTTTTGAAGTATTTTCCAAGACTAACACTGATTTTTTAATTTTATGCCTATCCAATGAAGATATATACTGTCTCTTCTGCTTACATTCTGTCAAGATTTTCTGGTTATTCCTGCAAACTGTCTGCAGAAAAAAGGTATGTCTACATGACACAATGCAATGCTGTATCACAGATACCCTGAGACAGCTGTGAACATGCTAGCTCATGCAGCAGACAAACTGACATGAAGCAGCAGTGTGAGGAAATAACTTTGCTTAGGTATTTGTGCAGAGTGCTATTTGGACCATGTAAAAATACCATAAATCACCTATTACTGGATCAATTCATATTCAGTTCACATTTAAGCTACCACAATGACAAAGATTTTTTTTAATGAAAGCTTAGATTCTATAAAGAGACACTATGTGCCAACTGAAAAAGTGATGAGTTACAAGCACCTAAACATATGCATGATCACATTGTTCACAGTTACAAATGATATCAATTTCTGTGTGAATGTAAGTGTTAAATCATCTTGGCTTCATACATTCTCAGTGAAAAGGAGCAACTATGGATTAAAAATAAAATGAAAGCTAGACTTTTATTCCAAAAACTGATGTGAAATACAAATTGAAATACCTTGTCTCGCACATGACTGCTGATCTAAACAGAGAAGTTGCTAGTTAGATGTTATAAATAATTGAGCTGTACAACAAATATATCATAGTCCTTCTCCTATGTACTCACTGTGTTATGTCCTTTTGCTCTTCTTCCAAATGTATATTCCAAGGCTAACGTTGGTTTTGGAATTTCTTCCCTATCAATGAATACACAGTACATATCACATCCTTACATTCTGTCAAAATATTTTGATGATACTTCAGATACAATTATTTTTACCATAAGCCAATTCTACGTACTACCCAAACAGTAAAAAAGTTGGCTTGGGAACAGCCATGTAAAGAAAGAATTCCTTAAGACATACAACAAGTGTTAGTTCCTTAACCTTTACCAAAGAGACACAGAAGACTAAAATTTCAGCATTGTGCACACACAATAACAAGAGTATGTGGGCCTGAAAGTCTGACCCAAAATATTTTACTAAAAATATGTTACAGATATTTGAAGATCATCTTCAAGTCTTGACAAACTATCTAGTAGTGGCGCTCAACCTCTGGCCTGTGGGCCATATACAGCTCACAGAGCTCTGTCATCTGGTCCACAGGGCTCTCCACAGATTCAAAATTTGGCAGGGGGGGGTGTGATGGTAATTAACCCTGCGGTTGCTCACCAGCCACCAAATTTCCAAGCCCCACTTGACCTTGTGTGCTGGATTGAGCTGGTACACAGACTTGGCGCTGTGGGCCTGATACTGTACAAGAGGGGCTGGAGCCTGATCTGGTGCATGCAGGGTCAGGGCAGGGGGCCTGATCCAGTGCACAGGGCTTGGACCATACACAAGATCATGCCAACCCTGCAACTGGATCGGGTGCATGGACTGATCCCATGCACCAGATCTAGCCCACAGACGCATGTTGCATCACTTACCTGGCCCGCAGCCCATGAAGGTTGGGCACCACTGGTCTAGCAGATAATTCATTAGAAAATTAAACCTGCATGTCACCAGTGTTTTAAACAAAAAAAAATTTGACAGGAAATATTCTATGAAACTATTCCTTCTAACATTACTATGAAAATATTGTTGATTATATTCAGCATTACAGTACCCAGAGCTGCAAAATACTTTTCAAAATGTAACACATACCTGTCAAGACACCTCAGTATAATAGTAGACTTTCCCTGAAAATTAAAAACAATGAAGAACACTATTGTAATGTCATTAAAGCATAAAAGTTATATCATTGAATATAACATAACACATTTTTCTAACATTCCAATAATAAAATAGATGAAGAGTATAAACTTATACAGTGATTCCTAGTATGATTACTGGAAAGTTAACTGCCAACTTCCTATCAGAATGTAGCTACACTGTTATTATTATAATTATAAACTACTGAATATGACAAATACAGTAACAACAACAGGATACTTAAAATCAGATATTACTTTAGTAATCAATCTGGCCAACTGTATTAAACTATCTAACCGTTGCTAATTCCTAATAACAGATTAATGTAATGATTGGTTTCCAGTGAATTTGCTCAAATTATGATTGATGAAATGGAAATAAAAAGAATTCAAGAAATATACATAAACATCCCATAAAACTGCACATTTTTGGATTATGAGGAATCAGGCTGAGGACAGTTTAATTTAAAAAAGGTCCTTGAACTTGTAAAATTGACTCCCTATTTGTAATCACATATCAGAGATTGATTAACAACACTTCTTACAAATCCATACATCTGCAAAAATCCACTTACGTTCTTAAAGTTCTAAAACAGAGGATGCATGATCCCATTTTTTCTGTACTAAAAATGAAGCATACATAGATGCTTAAATTCTCTCACAAAGATGAAAAAGCAAGTATAGTCTTAGTCACACTGCCAAGACCAAATTTGTTTTAAGCATTGGAAGATCAGTAAATTATTACAGAAACATAGAGGGACACCAGACCAATCCTAGAATCTTCAGTATCCAGTTTAAGACCCTGACTGCCAATACTTATATATCGTAGTTACCTGGATGTAACTAATACTTACCTGAAAGGATGTAAGGTAATACTAATACTTATTACTAAGGTAATAATTAGATCTTATACATGGAAAATTTACAAAAGTATTATAATTTTCCCATGTATAGAATCTAATTATTGGAGAGTTGTCTTTAATTCATCCCTTCCACCACTGCACTGGAGCAGGCAAGTGATGTGGGGAGGTCAAACTTGTCCCCCATTTATGCCTGCCCCCTGGCCAACTGCATGCCCCTCCACAGCCTCTACTCCCCTCTTCTAGAGCCTCTGCTCCCTTCTTCCCCTTCTCCCTCTGTATATACAGAGAGATCGCACAAGCTTCTGTGGGTTGAAGCTCGCAATTGCTGAAGTAAGCTTCAGTCCATGAAAGCTTGTGGCATATATCTACTTTGGTTAGTCTATTACAAGGGCAGGCAATTATTTGGGCTGGAGGTCCACTTGACAAGTTTTGGTGAGCTGTTGAGAGCTGGGGGCAGGGGGTGCCAATTGAGTCTGTCTGGCCTGTCAGCCGCTGCCGAGAGTCTGAGGAGGGGGGGTTGCCCCACACCCCTCTGTTCTGCTGCAGCCAAGGCTGGGGCAGGCAGCACTGAGATTCCTCTGCCCCCTGCATACAATCCCCCTGCCCAGCTTCCTGCTGGCACTGCACAGTCAGCCAGGCCCACATAGGACGGGGTGTGATGCGCTGTGCCAAATAGCCATCCTGTCCACTGTGAGGAGCCGCTGCCGCTGCACTAGCAAAGTCGGTGGCGGTCAAACCCCACCTTGTGGCTGGCACAGACTTCTATCCTAGCAGTGGCAATGGGTCATCGTCACAGGTGGGCAGAATGGCTACTCAGTGTGCTACATCATGCCCCATCCCACATGGGCCTGGCTGCTGGTGGCCACAGAGCCAGGACTGTGCACCTATAGCGCCAACAAGAAGCCAGACTTGGAGGTGGGAGGGGATGGGAGAGTCTATGTGCTGCATGACTAGGGACCACCACCATCTGCAGCAGGGCAGAGCGCAGCCCTCCTTGCCCCAGTTCCTGGCAGCGGCTGGCAGGCCGAACAGGATCAACTGGTGGACTGCATGTGGGTGGTATTTTGCCCACCCCTGGTCTACTAGATGGAAATCTACCCTGCTTTCTGTTAGTCTTTAACCAGGGTGGGCCAAATCTAGTCCACAGAGCCGAGTCATTTGGCCCACAGGTCTAGAAATACAATGGCAGGAGAACGGTGGCAGCTGTCAAATTTCTGGACCTGAAGGGAGCCCCACAGCCCAGATCATGAGGCCCCACACCCAAGATCACACAGATGTGTAGTTGAGCCTATGCAAGGGCTCACACCACACCCATATCTGGGCACATGGGGTCCAGCTTTGTGTGGGGCTTAACGAGCCAGCATGCTGGATTGCACCCATGAACCAACCCTGTGCAGGACCCATCCTATGGCCCAGGAAGGCTGGATGCAGCTTAAGTTGAGTTGGAGGCAGGGCAGATTTGCACCTTATAGACTAACTATAGATAGAGAAAGAAAGAGTGAGCCAGCATATGCAAGTGCTCAAGTTTCCCTGAGCTTCCACCCACCAAAGCCTGCACTCCCTGTATGTACCCATCTCGCTGCAACCCTACTCACTCAGCAGAGAAATCACAGGCACTCGTGGGTGTGTTTTTTTGTGCCAGAAGAGGCAGCACATTACCGCAACCTGGCTTGTGGGCACTGAGCCCCTGCTAATATTTTTTGGTGGCTACTTAAGCCCTGGAACACCCATGGAGTCGGTGCCTGTGGGACAGCTGCCAGGAGCACCGCTACCCTGAGGCCCAGTGGCTCTGACAGACTCCACGGAGGAGATGAGAGGGCTGTGGAGAGCACACCAGCTTTCCCAGGCTGAGGCTCCTGTCATCAGGGCATAGGGAGGCAAGCCTGCCTGCTCCCTACAGCTCTGCAGCCAGGAGCCTGTCAGGGGCCCTGCCTCCCACCGGGCTTCCCTGGCTTCCCCTCTGGCAGCAGGAGGCACCAGCCAGGTGAAGCAACAACCCAGCCGCAAGCACTGAGCAGTCAGTCACCAGGAGGCGAGGCATGCCCCAGCGCTGCCAGGTTTTACATATGAAATGATCATACTGGAAGCTCAAAGCGATCCTATTTGCTGGAAAACTATCGTACGGTGAAAAAGTGTGCACATCAGTGTGCAAATCAGCCTTATGTACTTTACACTGCTGGGTGAGTGACAAAGGGTCCCCCAAGCTGAAGCGTTTCTCGATTTGGAGGCCAGCCGTCCTCAGACAGCCAGCCCACCCTTCTGCGAAGGCTCCCTGAGAGGAACTACACTGTTTGCCCACGCTGCCTTCAAAAACGACCCTGCGGTTGGAGCGCTCGTCCTAGCGCTGCCCTTCCCTCGTACAAGGGATGAACTATCGCACGCCTGGCAGCCCGACGTACCCCGGCCTTGCTTCCCAGGAACAGCAGGGCTTTGTCGGCGGCGCCCTCCGCGTCTCCTCCCCGCTCCGCCGCGGCCTGGGCGAGCTCCCACAGCGTCTCGCTGCGGAGGGACAGCGGCGTCAGAAGTGGGAGGGGGCACTCGCCAACGGCCCCTCCCCCGGGGGCAGTTGGGGTTCGCGGGCACTCGCCAACGGCCCCCCCTCCGCCCCGGCAACCGTTGGGGTTTGAACCCCCCTCCCCCTCCGCGCGCTCGTCCCCAGGGAGAGGAGCGCGGGCGAGGGTGCGGAGCCCGCGCCCCTTTACCTGGCCCTGGGCATGGAGGGGAGGGTGGCGCAGGCCCCGTCGCCATGGGAACTGCGTGCCAGCCGCAGCTGCGCGCGCAGCTGCGCCCCGCCCCCGCGCGCCACAGCCCCCTGTGAGGCTGACTGTGGCAGCCCTGCGGTTGTTTCAGTGCACCCACGGACACACGCTCTCTCTCGCTGTCACACTTCGGGGCCACCACACACACACGCACTTGGGGGCCACTAGCCAGATCCTGCCAGAAAGGTGGAGCAGCACTGCCTTGCAGCTGTGTTTAAGGTTGTGGGCGGTTGAAGAAACCAGTAGAGCTGCGTTTGGCACGGGTTAAAAACCAGGCTGTGAAATAGGATCTTCCCACGGGGCAAAGGCTTGCTGGCTAGGCTGGTGCCACTGCCAAGCCCGTTAGAAAGTGTCGAGGGTGGGTAACGCCGGTAGAAGAGTCGGGAAGGGATGGATGGGGTAGATGGCGATGAGCCCTGAAGTCCGTTATCTGCCTCAGCCCTGCCAGTGCCATAGCAAGGGGCAGTGGGGTGAGACCCCGCCAGGCACTGAAGCAAAGGGGCGCCAACAGATGCTGCCCAGCCAGGGCAGGATGAAGCCTTGAGCAGCTTGTCTGGGGAAGTGAGGGGACCGGGTGTCTCCTGCCGCTGTGTGTGCTCCCGGGCAAGCGTGGGGGTGTGTGACCCCAGATCTGTGCATGGGGGGGCTGTTGCTGTGGGTTTTGCCCCAGGCACCAAACTTCCTTGCCACAGTACTAGCTGCTGCTGCCAGGCAGTTGGTTTAAACTTTGGGTAGAGCAGGGATCAAAGCGGGGCAGAGAGGAGCGCATATATACACCCCCAGGGTTGCCCACTGGTGGAGGGAAAGAGAGGGGAAGGACAGTACTGGAAGAAACAAGCTGTAAATATATGTTCATACACAGTGAGTGAGCACAAGCTCCTCCCCCTCTTCCCTTTTTTTTTAAAGTTGTGCCAAATCGGCCAAAAGAGTTCCCAATTCTACCTACTGAGCACGGCTCAATTTTTCGAATCTGCATGGCGCTACTGCTGCCAAGTATCCTACCTCCTCGACTCTCCAGCCTGGGGCTTCAGATGCTTCCACATCGATGACAGGCATCCTAGTGTGAGCCCAGAGACCTTGGGGTTCAGATGCCCCCTGGTCTTGCTTGCCCCTAGAGAGCGCAAGCTTTTCTGAGCTGAAGCTGGTTTCATCTGATGCGGTGTGAGGAGCAGCAGAAAGCAGAGGAGGAGATTGAAACTAGAATGCAAAAGACAAGTGTGTGTGGGGGGGGGGTAGGGGGGTGCGCACAGATTTGAACAGAAAATCACAGAACAAGAAATCATCCATCTATAAATCAGTGTTTCTCAACCTGTGGGTCATGACCCAAAAGGGGGTTGCAAGAATACATGAAAGGGTCAGGAATAAACTAATAAAAATGGATCAACAATCTCTAAAAATGGATTCTCCGTTAAAGGAGAAAAATGTGGAAAATCGTGGCATTTTCCAGGCAGGCTGGCAGATTTCCAGCCTGCAAGGGGCTGCTTGGGCCATCTATTTCCCCCACACACCCATCCCCTACCCCACACACTGGGGAGTTTGGGGTGGGGGCACAGTGGGTCGATGTTTACAAATGGGTCCTGGTACAAAAAAAATTGAGAAACAGTGTTATAAAGTTTGGTTTAAATGGGAACTACAGATTCTTATCCCATTAACTGGATTAGCTTGGGTGACTCCTTGTTCCTATGCGTTTAAAACTTGTTTGTTCGTTTCTTCCAGCGCTGCCCCCTCCCCGCTCTCTCTCCCTCTCTCCTTCCCTCTATCCCTTTTATTCTAATTTCTCTCCTTATACTCTTTCTGCACCTCCTTTCAGAGTCTCTGATGAAGTGAGCTTGTGTTGTATATATCTGGTTAGTCTATAAGGTGCAAATCTACCCTGTCTTCTACCTGAATGAGATCACCAATCTCATTCCACAGAGAACAACAAACAGCCATCAATTGGTAGGAAACTTTGATCACTACAAAAGTGACTTGGCTTTGAAATGATAACTGATAGGCTATGGTAGTGTTGTGGTCCTGGAAAACATGCAAGCAGCAAACCTTTTTTATGGGTGTTATCTTATATTGGACAGTCTAGTTGGAAAGGACATAGACAAGCTTTTGGGTGCCACTGTACCCTTCTTCAATTCTCAGTAAGTTAAAGGATCCTTGATGAGGCTTCTGGAAATACATAGGAGGAAATGTTTTTTCCCCCCAAAAAGCAAGGCTTTTTAAGATGTTCTAATTTAGGTCCCGAAATTGAAGTTTCCAAAATCCCTTTTCATTTTTGAAAACTGTGATTATAGTTTGTTTCAGAATGGCAAAATAGTGAAACTAAGGAAAAAAGCAGGCATGAATAAACAGATTCCTAGGTATGGTCCACTTCATTTTTTCCAAATATCACCTAAGCTGTAGGAACATTTTTTTTCCTGATAATTAAACTCCTGGTTTCAGAAGACACTAGAGCAAGCAAGCAGATTTTAGACACGATTCTTTATTGCAAAGGAATACAAGGTTATCTGAAAGATAGAACATAAGAAAATGTTACCGTTACAATTTGTCATGTAACATGGTACACCACAAACAGACATATACAGTAAATCACATTTTTTACACAAAAAATGTATTGCAGACAGACTGAATTCCAGGTACTTAATAATTATTTTTAATATGATTAGATCTATGACTTACACGATTACATAAAACATAAAAAGTTGGTTCCTTACATGACTACTACATTCTCAGTTTCTTTTTAAAGAAATAAGTGGTGCATAAACTATTGCAGGCTTTGCAAATGGCTCAGATTGTTTACATTTTGTTCATTTAAAATTTAGTATTTGGTTAGGATCCAGCCTTGCGTGACTTGATAAACAAATTATTAAAGTTAGAATATCTGAAACTGAAATATCGCACACATTTTGTTTCCTTTCACTTTGTTGGATTTTAAATAACAGGTTTGATAGATCTCTTTGGTCATTTCCTGATTTTAAGGAGAACTAAAAATGTATATAAAATACTTTTACAAAGAGTGAATAGTAAATATCTGTAAAAAGAAATACAAATACTATGCGTACAAACTAGATGTGCTGTAATTATTCATATTAGAGCTACAGGTTACAGTGCAGAATAGTATTTTAAAGTTCAATATACAATTTTTGTTCCCCATTAAATTCAGCAAAGAATACTAGATATTTTTAGCTGGTCATGCTATTTCCTTCTCTTTTTTTAAATGACTATTTTGTTTTACTTAAACAAGTGTCTAATACAAAAGGCTTCAGTCTATATGGAGCGATAATGAGGTTATCATGAAGTCACACTGCAACCAGTGTTAAACGATTAGAATTGTGTAAAAAAAGGAAAGGGTAGGATGGCACCTTAGAAACTAACTCATTCAGAAATGCACAAGCTTTTGTAGGTGACAGGCTACTTTGTCAGCCTACTTCCTGTGTGTTTTTCTGTATATCATTATCTTCCTCCTCTCCCTTTATTGCTTTTCAACTGATGTGGAGACCACATGGCACCAGTATTACAGGATAGGATGATCCAGCCGGCTTTTGGACTGATGAAGACTGAACAGAAATGACATTCCAAACCCGGGAAGTAAGTTATGATTCAGAGTAAAGATGTGATAGCTGGCCTGGCAGAGGACACAATATCTCCCACGTAAGTGACTAGCTGCTTTGTGTCCTTCTGACCTCAGTAAATCTTTTTCACCTACCTTTTCTGTCTTATCTCTTTTCCTGCTTTTGCATGTTTGCTTTGTTAAAAATAAAGAAAAGCAGCCTCCTTTCTTAGCAGTAAATGCAGTTCAACAGAACTAACCCTTTTTTCCCCATTGCTTAACAAAAGGACAGACTCTGACCAATATCTCTCTGAAGAAAGAGACTTTGAAACGTTTTAAGTTTGTCTTGTACAACTCCTCACTTTAGTTTCCAAAATGTTTTATGTTGTTTCTGAACTCTTTTTCTCTCGTGTGTCCCAGTCAGTAGACCTCCATGCTTTGAATCCAGTGTGAATGACATGGTCGAGGCCTTTGTACTCATACCTAATTGTTGTATAGTGCCAGGGTCATGCTGACATCTTTGATTTGGTTTTCCCATTGAAACTCATGAGTTCTGCATTCCTAATCAGTGTAGGTGAAATTAACCCCTAGTGCAAATGTACTGATGTACTATTAAATTTCTTAAAGATTAAAGTGAGGCTTAAACAGCATATGCTGTCTGCCCAGGGGTGAACTTCATTCTGATACTGATACATATTCAAGTTGTGCTAGTGTGATAGGTAAGTGAAATCTGAGTAGCTAGCCAATTTCTTTACAAATGCCCTCCACTGACGAATAATTGGTTTGGTGGTTTTGATGTAAAAATTAAACTGTTGCTCAGTTTTGCAGACTGCACTAAAAACTCAGGTCTTTATTCTTTGCCTGATGGGATTGCAGCAAGCATTAGCTGTTGCTAGTCTACCCAAAGCAGAGTTAGCTCACTGGTGCTGGTACAAAAAATAGCCATTTTAGCATACTAAACTGAGAGGAGAAACATACTTTTCTAACTTTCAATTTCTAAAGTTAATCCTTATAGCACACTTATGAGGTAGGCAAATGTTACTATCACTTCACTTTAGAGATGGTAAACAAGAGGATCAGAGATTAAAGCCAAAAGTTTCAAACTTGCATGCCTAAATAAGTGGGCTGATAAGTGGTACTGAACAACTATTCTCATGAAAGCTAAGGCATAAAATAAAAAATGTTGGCTTAAGGTTACAAAAAAGTCACCATTATATCAGCTGTCAGAACTCAGGAGTTTATGGCTCACAGCTTTCTTCTACGGTCTGCTGCTCTTTAATTATTTTTTTCAAAATTATAACAATATCATACTTCAGAGAAAGCATCACATTAAGAAAGTGTCATAGTGTTCAAGGGTCAGCTATGGCTCTGTACACAGTTCAGCCCAGATCCAAGAAATTTTGAGATTTTTTTTGTAGTAGAGATTATGTGTTGCAGGCTGGGCAGTGACCCATGCTGGGAGTAGCTTTAAAGTTTATTGGAAGGGTTAAACTTCCCTACCAAATACAGGGAAATTGAGGTAGTGGCTGCCTATACAGAATGGTATTGAGGTAAATAACTACCACAGCAAGAGTCAAATATTAAGGGTACAACAATTGTTGAGAGTGTGCTTTCTAAAGGCAGGAAACCATGTAATAGCAAAATTTATATATAATGTATGGTGCTTTGTAAAATGCATTTGTGAGTCAAGACATTTTTTTTCTAACTATTTGAGTTGGTCTAATAAAAGATATCAGATTTACGCAAAGAACTTTGTCTGCCTATGTAAGTGAAGACTTTGTTTAAAGCATGCACAACAGATGCAGGAAGCTATTCTTCCAGTCAGAGGCATGTATACTGTACAAGATTGCTTCCCAAATTTAGACATGTTTACAATTATTTGGACCAAAAACCTTTTACATAGAAACGAAACTGTATGCTTCATTCTCTGTATTTATTATCTAAAGATTAGGCTCTCTAATATTAATTTAAAACTGTACCATTATGAAATGGTATGTGGGACGCTGTAACTTGTATTCTTTATGTTTCTAAACTATGAGTCTGCATTGAGGGATATGTAACTTGGACAATGGAGGGAGATGTACTGGACACTGTACTGAGGGGTATGTAACTTGGTTGCTGTGGCATTATTTAGGCCAGCAATTTACAACCAGAGTGCTGTGGGCACCAGCAGCAGAGAGGAGGTGAGCAGGCTCTGGTGAGGTGGTAAGTGTAGGCCAGTGGTCTCCAACCTTTTCAAGGTGAAGATCACTTTTTGAAGTAAAGGGCAATCAAGGATCTACCGCCCACACCCACACCCCCCAACTCTGCCTGTGCCGCCCAGCAGGTTGGTCTGTTGGGAAGTGAGGGGGGCAGATCAAGGCCCCCATGATGAGGGAGGGAGTGAGGCAGGGGTAAGTGGGGCCCTGGCCAGGGTAGGGTTGGAGCCTGGGTGGCATGTCCAGGCGTGCAGAGGGGCTCCTGTCAATGTACACACCCTGGCGGAGGCCCAGGGGGTATATCCCCCCCAATCTGTGCATGGGGCAAGGTGACTGCTGCTGTGCACTGGGTTTTGCACCCCAGGCTTTGTGCCCCAAGCTACAGTGGGGCTTGGAGCACAAAGCCCAGAGGGCAGTGGCAGCCGCTTTGCCCCACACAGAGATGGGGGGGTGGGGCATGTGCCCCTCAGGCTTTCACTGCGGTGCACGCAGTGGCGGGAGCCCCACCATGCACTTGGACGAGCAGCCTATGCTCCAACCCTCCCCCAGTCCAGCCTGGCCGGGGCCCTACTCACCCAGTGGCAGGGGGCATGGAGTGGGATTATTCTGGCCCTGACAGCAGGGCACGTCGCTCAGCCCAGCCACATGTGTCCCGCCACTCGTAAGTCCTGCTGCTTGTGCATCCCGGCCACTCCCCACGTGAGTCCCAGCGCTCCTGATTGAGGATCCTCCAACAATCGATCTGATTGACCAGTCGGTTGCAGTCAACCGGTTGGTTACCACTGGTGGCTCTTCTTTTTAGCATTCTCCTCCTCTGCCCCTCCTCCCCCCCCCCATTTGCTGCACAAAAAGGATCAATATTAAAATGTTCCTGTGGGACTTACCTTGCACATGACTACATATTTAGAGCCCTAAAACTCTGGATGAGCAAATTACATGCTCTTATTTTCTAACATGAACAACTACACAGAGAAAAGGGAATTTTCTCAGGGCTGAATTAAGATATGCTCATTATAAGCCCACTTGTTGAAGTCATATGATGATTACATCAGATTCTCAATTCTATTTTTTTGGAATGGAAGTTTTTAGTATTTATAGTTGTGCAAAAAACCTTGAAAATATGACCTAAGTATAAATAACACAGAAGCATCAGCTGAAATCTGAATTAGGCATGTTTTTATTTGCAGAATCCAGGCCTAAAGTTTGATTCTGTCTATTTTACTTAAAACCAGAGGGAAGTCTGTTGAGGGACTGATGCAAGTTATCCTTATTGCAAGATTTCACAGAAGTGATAAGTGCAGTGTAGAGTTCCCAGGCCAGGGCTTTACCTTTTAACACCGTTACCAAAATAGTGTTAAAGTCCTACAGATTAGTGGTGTTAGATGAAAGCCTTCAAAATCCTACTATCTTGTTGAGTGCATTCAGCTCTCAATCAGTCTCTACAGTTTTTGATATTATACGGATGCGTTATGTGTTCTTTTCTACAAGTTAGCTCTCTTGTAATCTGGTGCTAGTCAGTTTAGAGTATGCTCTCTGACATCTGTAGAGGGCAAAAAGTCTGAAATGCACGTGATAATTGAAATCAGAAAAAAAATTATTAACCATCTCATGTTACAGATTCAGCATTAAGAAATTATTCAAGTTTCAAATACTAAGAAGTGATTAGTATAAAAATTTTATTTAAATGACAAATATTCCCAGTAAGTAGTACTGGAGGCAAATAAAACTGTGGAAAAAATCAGATATTTAGGTCTGAAGAGGATCTTGTTTCTATTGCGCAAGAGCACATAATACCAATATTATGGCCTGAAACACATGAATACAATACAGTGCAACATTTTCCTGTATTAGGCTTATATTAACACAATACTGCATTAGGGTGTGTACAATATGTACATCAGACATTTTGTGAAACCTATGTCTCCAAGTTTACACATGAATAAAGCTAACTGCTATAGATATATTCATATAAGTGCTAATGGTTTGAATTGGGTCACTTTCATTTCTGGACTAAAATTATTTAAGATCAAGAATAATGGCAAACTTAACAGCATAAACAGTTGGGTTGTTTTATTAACACAGTTTTACAAAACAAACAAAAAAAATCCACTTAGAGAGAGAGAGAGAGAGTGTGTGTGAATCCAATTTAAATTTAAGGGAAAAATGAAGAGTTTATAGAGCCCATTGCTAGAGCTCTCACAAGTAAGCAGCTGTATAACAGAGGCCAAAAATGAAACCTGAGAACATTCTTCAGTTCCTTCATTATAATAAATTATAACGTATGTGACTGGTGATATCCTGCCAATATTTAATAAAAGGGATTCCACAAAAATGTCCCCTTTAGTCTATATCTAAGGGGTGCTGGCATTGCAGAAAGTAATAGTGAGGAAGTGGAAAATCTATGTATTTGTTTTCCTATATTTTTTCTCATAACCAAGATTATGCAGTGTGCATAATTTGAGAACTGGGGATAGAAAGTTGACGAGAGCATCCTCCCTGGGAAAATCTGTTGAAAATCCTTGAGTTTCTGAACTTATTCCAATGATAAGGCCTACCAAACTATGCCCTTGTGCCCTTCTTCCAAGATCTTTTCTTTTGGTTTTGTTTTTTGAGCCCTAGGTATAATGCATTTCAAGCAGACCAGATTTTGCAGTTTTCAGAAATAGGCTGAAATCATTTCATCTTCAATTTGTTGGTGATGTTTTAAAAGAGGGTATATGGGAGACTCTCATGCAGAAAGGCACAGAAATCAGTTTATTTGTTATAGACCTAAAGATGCTATGATGTCAACGCATCTGAAGATGTTCAGTCAACATAAAGTATACAACAGACAGGTTTTCACAGATACCTGACTTTTTCATAACAGAGTAGGGCATTTGGTAGGTCTACTGTTAGAAAGAAGGGGCTGACTTCCCATTTCTTTGGTTTCCTGTACCGTTTTAAGTGATGGTAGTGCTGGAGCAGAAAGGTGATGATCAGCTCCCTTTTGTTGGTGAAGATTGTTAATATAGCTGGCAATCAGAAGAGTGATCTCAAGAATCTATGAAAAGAGAGAAATAATTCTGATTTTGGGGAAAAAAACAATGATGCATTTTGACTACTAAAAAAAAAAAATCATCTTTTAGCAAGTGACAGACTCTGTACTTTCATAAAGTGGTTATATCAGGGATCAGCAACCCTCAGCATGCATGCCAGAGAATGGCACATGAAGCCATTTGCTTGGCACGCCACAGCCGGCCCAGGCTCTGGGCAGTTGCTGCTGGCCGTGGAGCCCGGGCTGCTCACACCAGGCGGCTTGGAGGCTGCACACCCTGCCGCAAGCAGCCTGGCTCCGTGGCAGGCAGCAACCGCCCAAAGCTCTGGCCGGATATGGCAGGCAGACGAGAGGTTGCAAACAGCTGCACCAGGCTCTGGAGCTGTGGTACTGGCAGCAGCTGCATGCACACCTAAGGGCACATGGCAGGGAAGAGGCCGGGCCAGTACAACCATGGCCCCTTCCTTGCTGCCCACCCTGAGACACATGTGCAGCTGTTGCCAACAATGAGTCAGGCTGGCACTCAGTCGACCTCAGTGTAGCTGTTTGCAGCCTCCCTGCTGCTTAACACAAGCAGCCCAGGTTCCATGGAGGGACCTGCCCAGAGCCCAGGCTGGCTATGGCAGGTGGCTGGGAGGTTGCAAGTCACTGCCCTGGAGGTCTGCAGAGCCCCTGCCCAGCTTTGCTGGCAGGGGAGGAGCTAAGGTTGCACTGTCCTGTCCACAGGTCATGGAAAGGGGGCAGGGCTCTGGACCCTGGTGCAGCTGTTTACAGCCTGTCCATTGCCTGCTACAAGCCCAGGCCCCATGGCCAGTGGCAGCTGCATGTGCACCATGGGGCACGCAGTGCAGGAAGGGCTGAGGCACTGGTGACACATAGGGGCTGCATGCATGAGTGCACGTGCACTCATAGGGGGTGCACATGCAACACCTGAGACTGGCCACCACCAACGCTGCCAGCGGCATCTGGAGGCGGTTGCCAAGGAGGCGCTACCCTCTCACTGCCGACACTGCTGTGGCTGCCTGTGGGCAGTCCCTGCTCAGCCTGTCCTCGCCACCAACATCACCATGGCCGCCTGCAGGCAGTCCCTGCTCACCGCTGCCACACTGCTGCTGTCTGTGGGCGGTCACTGCGCCCTCCCAGCCTCGGGAGGCATGACATGTTCATGGGCTGAGGCAGTGCAACCCCAGCCCCTACCTCACCATCAGCCTGGAGGCGTCCATGCAACCAGCATGCACAAGGATTGGACCACTCGTAGCTCTGCTCCACCCATCTGCCCCTGGAATGCCAAGTCAAGTTGAGGTTGGGGTGTTTTTTGACACTGGCCAAAAACGTTGCCGACCCCTGGGTTATACTTTATCAAAGAATGAATGAGGACAATTTGATTAAGTTTTTTTTTTTCAACTGCTAAAGCAGGTGTATTTTTTTATAATACATTGAATGTTTTGTTCTATACAATGTTTTATGATTCAAGCAGCACTTTCTTGGGAGATCATTCTGCAATCCAATACATGTCATCTTAGAGAATGATTTTATGGCATGCCATGGAAATTTTCCTAGGCCAGGGTTGCAAGGAGGAGAGAAGCACTAGGGATGGTCTGGCCCTCACATGGATGAGGTGTCTCCTTTTCCAACAGTCCTGAAGTCTGAGAGAATTGGGAGGCCATGTCCCGTGGCATCTCCATGGAACTTCCAAAACCTCCCCTGTCAGGGGATGATTTGATGTAAAGTATTTCTTGGCCTGTTTCATTTCTGAATGTACATATTTCCATGAAAAACAGGCGAGAAGGAGTCAGCATCAGACTCACTGCTGGTTTGCCAGGAGCCCGGCAGAGCACAGCGGCATTTTTTTAAAAATTTCCTCCCTGCCTGTCAGAAACACCATGGTGCAGATGGCCACTACTGCTGTTCCTGCCTCTTCCAGTGAGATGGGGGGGGGAGGCTGTAGGCTTTTTAGCAGTGATCAGAGGGTGCTACAACTAAACCTGGTCCTCAACCTACCCCTCAGTCAATCGGAGGGGGCGGAGGAATCATAATCCAGATGTGAAAATGGCAGCTTTCTCTAGGATCGGGCCACAATATTAGCAAGCTGGGCCTGTGCTTTAAACCAGACTCTATATATGAAATGGTACTTCATTACAAAACATACTAGAAATTGTTTTAGCTAATGTACTAACCTTTGGTTTTGCCATTGCAAAAAGGAGTTTTTCTGTTGGCTTGTCCTTTGTCTGGGTATTACTGACTACTAGCATAAAGTCATCTTGGTATCCTCCAAAGGTCATTAGACTCCTATGTCCATATGTAACTATTAATCGCTTTGAAGAGAGCAGAAAAGAAATGCACAAAGTCATAAAAGAGACAAAGAAAAAAAATCAGATTATAGTGACTATTCCCTGAAAAAACATAGCCATCTGTTTTGCAAGACGCTCTTTTTAGCCCCTTTTGTAACATTTTGAAATTAATAATAAATTATAGGGACAGTTTAACTCAAATATCACAGTGATGAATTCCCACTGCAGTCAGTGAGCTTATAATAATGCATGGAGTTTAACGTTTGCAACTGTAACAGACTGTACACATACACACAGCCTACATTATAAGAGTCCAGTCTAACTCCCACCAAATATAATGTTAAGATCTTCAGTGGAAGATGGACTGGCTCCAAATTGAACATCAGGGTCCATTCTTTCAAAAAGGAGTTCATTCCAGCCTTTATGTGTCTGTGTAAGTGACAGGTGAGGTGAATAGTTTGGGTGAATCAAAAAAGGGCAGTCTGGAAAGAGCTAAATTTCCCCAGGGAAGTCAGACTTATAAGTTGAGAAAGATAGGCATAGGTTACTAAAAGTTGAGCAGGCATTAAATTGTCTCAGAGGAAGAAAGCTGTTTTCAGAACATCCTATACTGACTTTATTTCATCTCCCTTTGGAAATCCTTCTGTAATTGTTGCCTTTCTCCCTTTTGTCCACATTTCTGTATTTATGATGTTTAGTTCTTGTGTACCTCTCTTAAAAATGCAAAGGAAGTTGTACTAAAACACTCTAAATTAATGCAGTATGTAAAGCTGAGATTTTATAAGTGTCAGGAAATTCACTTTAAGCACTCTAGGCATTTATATATATGCTTGCACTGCAGCACCAAGCACTTATAAAAGCACCCAGCACTGCAGCACATGCAGTTGCATAAAGATTGAAATGTGTGTCAGCACTGAGAAAATGTGTTTTAGTTTTGAACTAAAACATCTCAAAGGTGTTTTAGTTCAAAAGCGCACCATCACCATTTTTTGTGCGCTGATGCGCATTTTGCCACTTATACAACTGCATGTGATGCAGCACAGTGCACGCCAGCTCACATGTGGAGGAGACTCAATTAATTGAGTCTGCCCCAATCCGTTGGATCTCTGGCATGTTGTGGGACGAACAGGTATGTGTATAAATGCCCCTAATGACAATACTGTCGGGCTTCAATTTACATAGTGGTTACATTCTTGAAAAAACAAACAAATGTGCAAGTAGAAATTGCGTAAAAAGATACCAGCTTTAAAATACCTATCTTTTTTAGGGAAAAAAAGTTTTAGGTTCCAGATGTGGCTGATAATTTGGCCAATAAATGCCTGTGTGTGCACGCAGCTACAGCACAGCATACAGGCAGCAAGGAGCAGAGCCCGGCAACTTGGAGAGTTGTGTGCAGCTGGTAAGCATGGTGTGGTGGAAGGGGAGGGGGGACGGAAGGGCATGGGGGGGCAGATCAACGCCCCCTGCAGTGAAGGAGGAGTGGGGCATGGGCAGAAGCAGACACTGCACAGCTGGGGTGGGTGCAGGACGAAGCCCAGGAGGGCATGGGGGGGAAAGGTGTGCCCCCAGATCTGCATGGGGCAGGCAGGCTGCGGCTGCAGCTGCAGACTGGAGGCACGGCTGTGTCAGGTTTTTCTTGGTGGGGGCTGGGCTCAGGGTGGGTAGCAGCGGCGCTGGGAGGGAGCTACTGGGGGGGGCACTATAGCCACCCCAGATTTTGCTGTAGCCCACCATAGCCCTTTTTCAGTGCCACCGCCGCCCAGTTCAGCTCAACCCCTGATAAGAAGAGCCCCACACAGCTCTAACTCCAGCCCAGAGCTGCAGCCTGCCCTGCCCTGCACAGATCCAGGTGGCACATGGTCCCCACCCCCCCCTCCCCGTGGCCTTCCAGGGAGGGAGCCACCCCGTCCTGTGCCCCCTGGACAAGCCACAGCTCTCTCCCATGCTCACCCCGCCCTGGCTGAGCAGTGTATGTCCCAGCCTCTGCCCCACTCCCTCTCTCACCACGGGGGGTATTGATCTGCTCCTCCCACGTCCTTTCCCTCTCCCCTTCCACTACAACACAACACATTTACCAGCTACACTGAGAGCAGCATGGGGAGGTGCAGGGGGGGAAGTGTCCAGCTGATTCTAGACACATCTGCACATCTTGGTGACCATGCTGCACTGTGTAAAAGTGAATCCACACCATGTACAAAAATAAAGGGTCACAATTAGTTGACCATGCATAACTGAAACCATGTAAAAAAATACCATGTAAATCAAGGCCCGACTGTATATTATTCTATCTCTTTGCAAGTATGAATTTAAAAGGGAAGCCTCTCAGCTATACCAGTTCCACTCAGATGATTTCAATGGAATTACTCCTGATTCACCCCACTGTAAGTAAAAGCAGAATCAGGTGATTAATTTCACAATTAAAGAACTCTGGGAGATATGATATATCATTGTAGGTTACAGTTATATCATATTGCATTATACGACAATGTAAATTAAAGTCAACGGAGCAAAGTTAAGGTTATTCTATGAACTGTAATTATGAATGTCCTGACTTAATAGTTTGATATAGTATAAAACTTTTCCTTGATAAATATTGAGCAAAGAAATCAAGATTCATTGGAGCATCTGCACTAATATAACCCAACAGTTTGCAGTAACAAGTCTATGCTTTACAAAACTAATTGTGTAAATAAGATTTCTAGGCCAACTTCTTTTCATGTTCAATTTCATTTAAGTCAAAGCTGATTCATCAAGGATGAATCTATACACCATACTCAGTATTAAAACTTCTCTGTAACAAAACTTTTTTTTTCTTTTACCATAGAGCTGTATTCTAAGGTGCTTATGCCATCTTCGTGTACAGCAAGCCATATGAAGGAACTTTCCTGTGTGGAAGTTGTTTGAGGCTATAAAGAGAAAAATAACTTTCTATCATTTTTTGTAAATAAGGTAACCTTTAAATATTAGGTTAATAATAATAACTAGCTGTTAGGTAGCCCCTTCCATCCAGCAATCTCAAAGCACTTTGTCAAGGGTGACAATATAATTATCTCCATTATACATATGGGGAAATCGAGGCACATGGAAGTAAAGTAAGTTGCCCGAGGTTAAAGAAGTAACAGGTATGAAAGTAACTGAGCTATGAATTGAACCATGTTTTTCCCCTGAGTTCCAGTCCAGTGCTCTATCTACTAGACTGTACTGACTCATCTAATAAAAAGATAGGTATTTTAAAGCTTGTTCCTTAAGACACCAACAAATAAATAAGTAAATAAAATAGAGCAGCAGTGGTGAAAAGCCATTATTGTATATGTTTAGGGATTTCCTGAAGTGGAATAAAAGTGAAAATGATGCCACAGTTCTATTTATCAGACCTGCATTATTTTTTTGTAAATTCAAAGATCAAGCATGACAAGAACATTTGTTTATGTTTTTGGAATATTTATTTTGGTAAAATTTTGAGTTCATCTTCCTTGTTATTCTTGTCTCAATTCTCATTTTCTTTGGTATCAGTGTTACAGGATGTTTAACAGAAATTGGGAAATCAGCATGGGAGCCTGCTAAAAATATACCTTGCACATTCTTAGTGCTTCTGTAAGTTCTAATACTAATGTCTCAACCCAACCCCTATTAAGTCAGTGAGACTTTCCACAGTTAAACAGGAGATGAAGCAGATCCCCACAGCACTAACTGAATTTACTAAGTTGAGGAGGCAGGAGAGAAGTGGGCTATAAATTGTTAATGAGATTTATTTATTGTAAAGATTATTAAAATTGATCATTTAAAGCAAGTGCTGATATTGTACCAGAGAGTCGGTCATTAAAACATTTTGAACACAACTTTCAGCAACATTTGTTTCTCTGTAACTATGTACAAAGTTTCCAAAACCTCCAACCTACTGAAAGTTCCTTACTTTTGCTACAAACAGTTTAGCCCCGAAAAACGACCATTTTCTGGCTACTGTGAGATAAATGCGCACACAGTCTGCAGCACTGTGCCCCCGGAGAGCCATCCATCTCGTAGACAATCGCTGACAAAGCTGTCTATTGAAATGAAACATAATGAGCACTAATTTTTGGATGCTATTGTTCAAACAGATTTAAGAAGTTTATTCATATCTTGAAAATTAATGAAAATGTTTCTATTTGGTTACAATTACTATTTAATTTATGCCTTGCAGTCTATACAAGAATTACAAGATACACGGTATGAAAACCTAAGCCAATCTTTTAACAGTTTTTTATACATAAAGCCACAACTGACTTCTTATTTCTGTAAGGTTTTGACTTGCTAAAAGCAAAGAATCTAGCATTTCCTTTTACATAAAAGACAAAAGCAGCACAAAATGAAAAATTACATCATGGCTTCTGACATATTTCTACTGATACTCAGAGATAACATCAAAATTAAGACACAAACAACATGAAATATAGATAACCTTCTTGCACATGCACACATAAAGTATTTCAGGTAGCATACCTTGTGTTCCCCTGTACTTCTTTATTTTTCTAATAACTTTTGATTCTTTTAAACTTTTTTTCTATCCCTTGTAGTTTTGTTTTTTAGGAATCACATGGAAATGTATTGACTTTAAATCTGTTACTAAGTTTATGCTTTAACTTGTTTCAAATTCTTATTTTTTATGATAAAGGAGAATGAATAGAATAGGTAGAATAATGTTCATATTCCAGTGCCAGCTTCCAATGGCACCTTTAAAAGTATTTTGCAGTATCCCAGGTGCTGCAGCACGGTGGTTGAGAATCACTGATCTAAATCTTCTGATGTCATTGAAAAGGCTTTGCTTTACCCATAAGTTTAGCAGAATACAAGAAGTAAAATGTTTTTATCTTGCCCATCATACTGCTTTTCCTTTCTCACCTTAATTGTTCTTCAGAACACCCTTGTTTATACCTCTTTGGATAAAACCTCTCCACAACTTGTTTTAATGTTTGATTGGACTTAGACTGGGAAGTGCCCTGCCCTGCAGGAGTTGAGAAAGGCCTTTCAAAGTCTCCAATCTCCACCTGGTAGAAAGGAGATCTTTGTTAATGGAGAGTAATTTTAACACTTAAATACATTTTATTGCATTGTTTTATTACTTATATGCTGTAAAACCTGGCACAATTTAACAACTGAGTTACATTTTCACTGAGTTAAAAAGTAATTAGTATAACTAACATTTTGATTTTAGTTTTCTTGATTCATTTTAATTTAGTTCTCTTATGTTTTATATTTACTACATCTAGGGTGTGTCTACACAAGATGCTAAAAGTGCAGTAGACGAATTCTACTGCGCATTAATGCATCATGATAAAAGCTGTGGTAATGCGCTAATGTGCAGTAGAATTAGTCTACTGCACATTAGCATCACTTAAAAGACATGCACTGGCACTACTGATTACAGCGCATTAAGTTAGTATCAGTTATTACAGGTACTAAACTTAATGCGCCATAATTATGATGCATTAATGTACGTGTAGTGGGAACAAGGTGTGCTGCTGCTATTTGTCCCATGGGAAACAAATGTTCCCACTTGTCTGGATGCACCCACTGATGTCAAAGGCGCAGAGTGTACTTAGCCTTGACCCCATACACGTATAGCAGTGTAGGGATGTGGCTGGGCACTTGGCACACAAAGGAATGGTGACTTTGGGTTGCCTCCATGATTACAACTGCAACTGTGTGGTTGCCAACAGCAGCTACCTTTTATTGCCCCCCTTCCCATGCACTCCCACACATACAACTTGTCATTCAGGGCAGTATGAGGGCACCTGGTGCTGATGAACTGTTGGCATCACCCTTGCTATTGTACTGTACATGCACAAAGGTTACCTGTGCTAAAAGGGCTGCCATTTCCAGTGCCAGTTCTTTGTTTACAGGGAAAAGTCCATTTACTATATGATCATTTGTCTGATACAACAACAGCAGCTTCTCCCTGTCTGTTTCCCCATGGACTTGAGCTGAGAAATAAAGCCTACAAAAGAACACAAAAAGTTATTTAAACATAAAAACAGGGGAACTAAATGAGCCTATAGGACTAATATTAGGATTTAACATCCTGTACTTCAAAGCAATTGGTTAGAAGTCAGCTTTAGCATTGACTACCTACATCTTATTACTGTCTGTTCACTAGGTTATATGAAATAGTGATAGGAGTCAGAAGGCAGGGTAGATATGCACTAACTAAATAAGATTATATATATGAGTACAAACTTTTGTGAATTCAAGTTCACTTCATCAGATGTGAAAGAACAGCATGAAGTGCAGTGGAGCAAATGAGCATCTGATGAAGTGAACTTGGGTTCACGAAAGCTTGTACTCTTGTGGCAGTGCACTTTTGGGTGCCTGCCACTTTAAGGGCAGAAGCAGCCAGCTGCCAGGTGCCTGATTAGGGCAGCCATTTTAGGGCCCAGATACGCAAGCTGGGCCAGTAGTCTGCTGCTGGCAGCCAAAGAGGTAACATCAGGTGGAGCTATGATTCAGAAACATCTTGGAGGTAAGGGCAGGCACTATTGGGATAGTCAGGAGGCTCCTGGTCCTGGGCATGACCTGAAATTGTGCCCTGCAGGATAAGGGGGGTCTGGCAGAGCTGTCTGTGGCGGGACAGTCCCCAAGAAGTACCAGACCAGGCACCCTTCCCGATGAAAGGCAGGTAGGGGACACCTTGACCTTACCCCCCACCACCTGGTGAGTAATTGGTGGAGCAGTGGGGCCAGGCATACCCGTTAATAGGTACCTGAGCCCAGCAGGGACAAAGGGTCCCAGAGAGACTGAAGAGGGGTAGTGGTGTTGTGAATAGTGACTCTGTGGGCCCATGTATAGTAGGGTGCAGCAAGGTGCCCAAAGGACTACATGAGTTGGGGTGCAGAGTAGAACTGCAGAGGGCAGTTTGCAGGACTGCATCAGGGTCATACTGAGTAGGGCTGCTTGGGCAGTACATGGGCCAGCCCCAAGTGTGAGAAGACAAGAGCAGCTGCCTGGTAAGGGGCTAGGTGCAAAAGCAGCCCAGCGTCAGCGTAAGGTTCCACCACATAGAGTAGGTGAACTTGTGGGATCCGAAGTTGCTGCGTGGTGGTGCCGGGAAGTGAGTAGCAAAGCCTGAAGGCCCTTGAGGGGTCAGTCAGGAGGAGCAAGGGTGGCAGAGTGTGGCCCAGTAATGGGCAGTATGTTAGAGGCCCCTTTGAGAGGGGGGCAGAGTGGAAGAGGCCCCTGTGAGAATGGAGTAGCATGTGAGTGTGAAAGAGGCCAACAATGGTCTGAGTTTGCCCCGGCCTCAGACCAGGGAGCAATATCAATCTGAATGTCATCTGTGACGCATGGGCCGTAGTGTAGGGCAGGTTCAGAGCCACAGATGGTGGCCCCTGGCATTGGGGTACTGTAAGGGCAGCCTTCCACTTAATAAATAATGTTAACATTTAAGTTGTGGCAGGCAAGTCAGGGCAGACTGCCCTAGGCAGGTGGGTGGATCGATTTTTGAGATCCGGCCTTGAGTTTGTCCCTGTCACAACTCACTCTATATATCTATTTAATTAGTCTACAGAGGTGAATATCTACCCTGCCTTGTGACTGACTTTATGGCTAACCACACCTCTTAATGATATCAGTCCAGTTCCTAAGAAATAAGTATTCCCATTACAAACTCTGGCTACAGAGAGGTCAGAGACTGAATCAATACAGAGACTGATTATCCTTATCAGCTTTGGTGGTATCACATCCAGATCAGTGTTGAGACATGTTTACAGAGCTGCACTCAGAAGCTTCACTGTCACTGTGCTATACCTGGTGTAGACGTAGAAATTCAATCTTTAGAACTTGGGGATGCATCATCCAGCCTGTGGGGCTCCTTGTGGGTCTGAAAGTTTGGCAGCAGGAAGCAGGGGCAGTGTTAATTGTGTAGCTCTGGAAATTCTAGATGACATGGTCCCATGCACTGAATCATTTCAAACATGCAGAGTTGGTCTGAGGCTGGACTTGGCATGTGGGCTCACTCTGCAGCTCTATGGCGTGCTGACCCCACAATGGATTTGGCCTCCAGGCTGACCTCACCCAAGGGATCTCTCCTGCAGACCCATTTGTGCCAGTCATCTGGCCTGTGGGGCCAGAAGACTGAGCACTCCAGATCTAACCCATCTTTCAAGCTCTATTCACTACTTTAGCGAGGGGATGAAAGATTTAGATTTTCCTGTACTTTTATTTTTGCTTTAAATTATTTCATTATTTTGATCTGAGGATTTTCAGTAAATTTAGGAAATATACATGTTCATTATCTGTAAATGAGCAATAAGAAATGGAACTAAAATATAATTTTAATGGAATTTAGGGGCAATTTGAAAAGAACATGGAAATACTTGTAATCACTGAATGAATATGAATTAATGAAGTTTCATGATTTCATAAGCAGGCATTGACTTATTTAATTTCATGAAGCTCAGCATCCTTTGAAACTGGGAAAATCTTGGATCTTCCAATATTAATACAGTAGATTCCTTGTTTATGGCATATCTGTTATTTGTATACCTTTCTGTAGGACAAAACGTTTTAAATCTGTTCAATCAAATTTCGCTGTTATTTGCCTATCACCTTCTATTGTATTCCAGTTTACTGCATAGGATCCAACTAGAGCAAGGGAGCTGAGCAATACACAGAAAAAGATTTCTCCTTGTAACAGATAATTTATCATAATGTTTCAAATTATAAAACATTTCTGTAATCCAGTGAACAATCAATTACATACAGCTTTTTGTGGCTTAAAATTAATAAGCACACTTTACTTTCCTGAGGTGTAGTTAAAATGTTAACTGTCATTAACTGTTGTATTATTCTGCCATGCGGGAGAACTGGGTTCAACTCCCAGACATCCATTTAACTATAGCCATTGAAACATCGGCATCCAGACTCAGTCTGGCCTTTGGATTCTGTCTCAATGGTCTAAGGGGGATAGAAGGTTTGGGCAGCCTCCACTCCTCCATACTCCTGCCCTAGGTGTATGCACTGAAGGTCTTGGTGACCTCTCACACATATACAATGATCCAGAAGGATCAATGGTTGCCTTTTTCTAAGTCATATTAGACTATTCATTCAGCTGCATCTCAAATAGAAAGAGAACTTTTTTGTTATGTTGCTCTTTTTGCATGGGATTTTCTAACTGTTACTTGCATGATGTGGATCAAGCATAATGGCAAAATGGGGCATAATATGTGAGTGAATAACAGCAATTTCTATATATTTTTTTTTTTTTTATTTGCCAGTGAGCCTTTAAGAGCTGACAAAAATGTGCAGAGTAAACTGAAGTGTCATACCATATTTTGATTGGGATTTACCTTACCTGTTTACAATTAGTTCCCACAAACCCTAGTGCTCTTATTAACACAGTCTTCTTACTTGCATAATTTTGTTGGGGGACAAAAAAGGCCAGAGAAGTAACACAAATCCACTGTAGTGCATACTAGTACAGTGGATTTTCACTTCTGGAGATCTGAGGTTTTTAAAAAAAATAATTTGTAGTTTCAAGTATGTATATCCTACTAACTGGCATAATTAGCAGCTGATAATCATTAAGTGTCAATACAAGATAGGCTGCAAGTTGGTACAGAAAGTATTCCTCAATCTTGTAAGCTTTACTGACAAACTTTTTAAAATAAAACACTAGTATATAATACAATAGACTCCTGTGTTGGACAATATACAGTAGAAAAGAAGACTCCTGTATTAGACAGTACTGTTTTACCATCTAAGTTGTGAGAGAAAACAACTTCTGATGCATACCGCTTTGGGCTGATGTTCTTACTGCATTGGTTAGCAGATCTCTGTGAGCAGTGTTTACCATGCAAATAATAATGGTCTATTACCTTAGCCACACTCTTCTCCAAATACACCTGAAAGCCTCCCACTGCTAGGGGCATCACTCACTGGGGTCTGCTTCTATTCTGATTGGGCTCAACTGCTATATGGTAAAATTCCATTCACACTAGCTCTGCATGCCCTTGAATATGGTTTTAAATTGCAGAGCTGAAACTATAGAAGACAACAGCTAATTCACAATAAATGGGAGCATCCAAGGCATGAACATGTTTTGAAGGATGGCTCAGGAAGGGCAAGATAGCTTGCAGAGTAGTGAGGAGGCACCAGTGCTTTCTAAATAAGGAAAGGGATGTCCAATTAAACAGCATATTGATTCAGAAATTAAACATATTAATTAGGAAGAATGGATGTTTTTGATGCCTTATGTTGCCCATACTTTTCAAACAGCTAATCTTGAGAGAAACAAAAAATTAAGATGCATATGAAGGTTACTAAGGAGTAGGATAATCTATTTGACAAAAGGTACGATCTCCATATTTATTTTAATGTTTCTGAGTGAGATATGATAGCCATTATATTTTCAGATACAAAAATACATTGAACAAAATTAAAATTCACAAGATGTGTTTAGATAGTTATACTCGGTAGTACACACCTATTTTTGTAGGTGAGGCGAACAGTTCTTGTGCCTTCACACTTCCCAGGATGCTGTTCTTTGGAGGCTTGCTCCCATTTAGAAATAATGTCACAGATCTAGGAGGAAAATGGGTAAGTGGAAATTTCAGCTGCATAGCAACTTGCCAAACCAGGATTTTTGAAAGAAAATGTCTGTTTGTTATGAAAACTATTCAGTGATTGTAGCTTAGATACTACCATTGCCTGAATTTTTAAACTTGTAAAAGATACATTTCCAGGCAGTTTTTAGTTGAGGCTTTTAAAAAGCAGCTTTTGTTGCTTTGTGTTTATCCCTGCAAACACACATTAACTTTGGAACCTGGCCATTAAATGCTTACACAGAAAGGCAAGGCACACAATTTAGCAGCCACCAATGCATATGTAATTATCCAGAACTATTTGTATTATAATTAATCGAACTAACCACTTGTATGAGAGGAAAAATGAAGCAATTATGCAGTATGGTATAGATAATTCCGTTACTAGTCAATTTTCTGCATGAGTTGGAGGCTCATCCAGTTTCTTGTTTCCAGAGCACAATCCTAATCTAAGCTATTTTGTGTCCCCCCCCTTTGGAAGAGTCAATAGCAATATTAACAGATTCCAAAAGGAGCTATAAACTGCACATACCTTTGAAATAAATGATAAGTATCAGTAAATGGGGTTAATAGGTATTGTTTGTCTTCCATATCATAACCTCCATGCCCATGCTTTTTGTAGGAGATGGGATACTCCAAGGTCTCTTATCTTCTAGAGCAGTGGTGCTCAACCTTGTTCCGAGGTAGACTGGGCACTGCCCATCCAGGTCATATCTGGCTAGTGCTCCCACTCCAGAGCCCAGGGTAGGTGCAGTGGGCACCATCCAGCTGCATGGAGGGGTGTGGGGGAGCAGCCCAGCCTCTTGTGGGGCGAGGGGGTATGACTCAGCCCCAGCCCCAATGCAGCCCTGCAGGGAGAAAGGGCATGGCCCAGCTCCAATGCAACCCCATGGCAGACAGGGGGCATGGCCTGTCCCCAATCCAGACATGGAAAGGGCATGGCCCAGCTCTGACTGGCCATGAGGCTTGGGGTTTGGCAATTTGGCTGCATTCATGGCCATTGCTCCCCCACTACCATATTTCCTGACTTGTGGGGAGCTCTGTGCGCCAGATGGCTCTGCAGGATGCATTTTGCCCGCAGGCTGAAGGTGGAGCACCCTTGTTCTATACAGATGCGTACAACCCATGTGGAACCTATCCGCATAGCTCTGCACACTGGCCAGAAGACAGTAATAAAGCTGCTTGACAGCACTTTACAATACTCTCTTCTCCCAGAGGCTAAGCAATCATAGTTTTTACAAGTACTGGGTGAAGAACTACAAAGAATTTTACAAAAATATAGAATATGCTCTGTTTCATTTCTCCCTGTTGTTTATTTTATCTTTGGTAGTTTGGATAATTAAAGCAGCTCAAAATCCAGAAAATAATAATAAGATGAACTCTACCAGTCTTTTGGCCTGAAACTTAAACTTGCTCCTCCTTGTATTTGGATAAAGAACCCTCTGATGTTTTTGCCAAATTGCTGATATGGCTATAATCCTCTTCTCTTGAGTACTCCAACAGATACGTGTCCTACCCCAGGAACAAATAGAAACTAGTCCAGTACAAGCTACAACAGTTAAACTGAATCTGGAAACTTCTACTGCAATCTTTTAGTGCTATAGGTCTGAAGTCTCATCAGTATTACTGACTATTCAGATCGTGATTTCCCTTCTCCTAAGAGCTGTACTGAGGAGACTGCTAGGCCCCATTAAATAGGCATTACAAACTTTAGTTTAAGGTTACCAAATTTCGAGTTCCAAAAAACAGGACACCTGTTGTGGGGGGGGGGGTGCAGTTTCTAATTGTTAAGAGTAAATAACAAGTGTTATTGCCTCAGAAATTAAATGTAAAACAAAAATAAAGCCACAGTTACACCCTCCCCCCTGCCCCCCTGGGCTGTGCTGGTGCCCCCTTACTCCCAACCCGCAGCTCCCTATCCCTGTTGCTGCTCCTCACCCACAGCCCCCCAGTACAACCACTGCCCCACAGTCGCCCACCCTCCTTGTGCCCCTCACTCCAAAACTACAGTCCCCCCAGCCCTGCCAGTGCCCCTCACTCCCAACTTGCAACCCCCTGCCACCCCAGCTCTGCCAAAGGGGTCCCCCAGCTGCTCCCATCTCAACTGGGCTGGAGTATGGTGGTGGCTCGGACTTATGCAGGCAGCAGTGAAGCAAGTCTGGCCCCAGTATGGCTGGAGGGAGGAGGAGCAGGGGAGGCTTATGGCATCCCTTGCCCTGGGTTAGGGCTTCTGTGCTGTGCCAGGTGGCCTGGCTATAGCCCTCCACCATGCAGCATCTCCTGGCCACCCCACCCCTGTGAGCACTGGTACCCATCCCGGTGCTGCCAGCCCAACCACACAGCTCCCCGCCACCCCTGAACCACCCGGATGGAAATCAGATGACCCAAAAGGAAGACATGTCTGGGAAAACCCAGACATAGTGTAACCCTACTGTAGTTAGTAATCACAGTGCTCACAACTCAGTATTCCAGAGAATAAAGGTTCCTTAGCCCGTCATGCATTCGTTGAACGATTTTACTGCCCCACACAATACCTTTAAATGTATTTCACTGACTATATCAATGACTGAAAAGCTAAAATTTCTTGTCATTTTTTTTTTTTTTTAAACACATGCCAAAGAGGAAAAGCAATTTGAAGAAAGAAGGAAAAAAAAAGGTTTTAACGAGGAAATAAGTTTTCCTTTAAATGGTCTGAAAACACTGCTGCAAAATTAAGATACTTTTGTTGTTTAATAAATGCAGCTCATTAAAGGATTTTGTTTACCTTGATGTTTCCTTGAAGACCGTGCTCTATATCCTTGCCAGAAGGATCATCAGTAAACAAAGCAAATCCTGACTGGGCTGGCTTCCTCATTCCTGTGTCCTGGTTGAGGGTGTACAGAAATTCTCCCACTGTAGTAGAGGCATCAAACCCAACAACCTAAACAAAACCTCTGAATTACCAAAACTCTCAGAAATATCAAACATAATGGCCATAAAGTGAGAGGTTAGTAAACGATTTATAGTTTTGAAGGCAAGAGATTTTTTTTTCCCCATAGAATAAAATGATTATACCACTAAACCCTTTAATCTTCAGGAATCCTGGTTTTCTCTGATTTAAAAAAAAAAACCAAAAAACAAAAAACCCAATTTTCGGTTTTAAAAAAAGTAACCCCCAATTCACATTATTCTATGATTAAAATGAAACACCATGAATAAATAAATATATAATTTGTGGTATTTCATTTAAATTGCAACATGTGGATCGGGGGTTACTCGTTTTTAAACTGAAAATTGGAGATTTTTTTTTTTTTTAAATCTGAGAAAACCAGGATCCCTGTTGATCTTACAAGGAAGATGTAGTAGGGCCCTTTAAGAGTGATAAAACAGCCTTAGAAGGCACCACCCCTAGAAAGATGTAAGGGAAGAGCTTCAACAATAATGGGCAGAAGCATTCTAGCAGTGGAGAGCACAGCTCCTGGAAGAGAAGCTGATGTTGTAAGTAGGCTTGGAGGAGGAGTATGACTAAGATGTAAGCAAATCGGAAGGAAGGGTGGGAATGAACAAGGCCTATCCAACAGATTCAAGAAAAGGTTCAGGAAAAAGTTAGTATGGGAAAGGATGTGGCAGAGATCAAGGAAGCCTGGCCGAAGGAAGCCTGTGAGCACGAGTAACAAACTTCTTGAAGAACACTGCAGAGAGGTGGACCTGCTGTGACTGCATGCTATGAGTCCCAAAGGGGTCTTGGTCCTGAGGGGCTGTGCCCTGTCAGCAAGACTGCCCCTATGGCTGACCCCAGTAATAACATCAAGGTCTGGCAGCAATAACATGTCAGGGAGGGAACTGAGAAAGAGAGTCTTAATTTGTATGAAGACTGCACTGTGCTTAAAAAAAGGAGGAAGCAGTTAATTGGTCACACCCACTCAGTGCATAATTACATTATTTCAAAATTCTTGTATGTACATGTTGACATTCATAGCTAAGATACTAGATCCAGTCCTGTTCCTACCCTGAAGTTAAGAAAAATTATTTTCTTTTTCAGCTTTTATATGCCAAAACCAAGTGAAAATGGATTTTTTTCCTACGATTGAAAAGTAATTTTCTGTTAAAAACACTTTAAGAGAATTTCAAACAGCTCCAATTGTTAGGAATATCTTTAAGCACAAAATACTTCACCAGTGCCCATGTAAATAAAATGAAAGGTTCCCACAGAATTCGGTAGCTTTTTACATCAGAGTCCAAAAGATTCTGCAATGTATTCTGTGTGTAATGAATGCAGGTGTCATCTATTAAGGATAGTAAGAATTACACATGTGCCTCAAGACTTTCAATGAGGTAAGTGACTTCAGGTGCCTAGCAAGACCAAGTAAATGATAGATTTTGAATTTCTTAGACTCCTTAAGGATATTTTGCTTTTTCTGAAGTCCTGATCAAATCTTAAAAGTATTCTATCCCTTTCACTGACAAAAGGGGACACAACAAAAGTCAGTTATTTTTATGTGGTCAGTTTGTCCCGCTTCATTTTGGCTTGTCACATGCACTATTTTCATAAATATGATAAAAAGAGCTTAATTTTCACATCACATGAAAGAGCCCTACCTGGTATATGCCATTCATGAAATGAACTGGAATACTAAAGGGCAAGGAATGATGATAGGGATTTCTTAGAAGGGTTGAAAGGATTTCCATTCTTGATGGCTTTGCTTCTCGGTCCCCGTTCTGCTGGGTTCTTTCTACACATCTCTGACAGTAAATTGCATATTTCCCGAATTCAGTCCTGCAACAAAAATGGAAACAAGGCATGTCTCATAAACTGATACTGTATGTGCCAAGATATGAGTAAATCCACTAGAAAAGCCAAATGGAGGGATTTTCCATCTAAGATTTCAACAGATTTGGGGGTTACAAAGAGTGTAAGCCGAGTGAAACCAACTTAATTATACCCTGGATAAATATGGTTTGGAATGTTTTGCATAATTACTGTCTTTGCTAAACAAAGGATAATTTCTGTGCATCACTTGGAAGGGCTATGTGTTCCAGTTATACTTTTTATAGTATTTGCTCACAAATATGTCATAAGTTGCTTCTAAGCATCCCCCAGAGGCTCTTGAACATTCATGAAAGAAAGATTTATTGAGGGATTGATCAGCTAATGCTATTTAGGCACACCTGGAATCTGCATTCTTCTTTAAATGAAGCTTAAGGAGCCAGAGGAATGGGTGCTGGGGAAGAAAGAGTCCAACACAGAGAGCTAATAGCTGCAAACCCTGGTTAAAAAAAAAAGACATCAATTCTTTTTAGGCATTTTACAAAGTAAGATAACTTCCTGCTGTGGCAGTTGGCCAACAGTATAGTTTACTGGGCCAGATACCAAATACAATGAGGAACACTTGTATACTGAATGGAATAGCTTGAAACCACACAGATAAAAAGTTTGAGTACACTGGGATATCACTTGATTAGAAGTCTGATGTATATTTATTTGTTTCCATACAACTAGTGCATTTCTTCTTTTGGGGGGAGGGGGAGGAGGAGTTGAATGGGGCACTGAGTACAGTGTCGTTTACAGATTACATTGTACAAAAACTCTACCTTTAAAAGAACACTAAATTTGTCAAACAAATACACAGAAGTTAAGAAATACATGAATAAAGGTTGCCTATCCAACTCTAATTCAGCTCCATCATACACATGACTTGTGATGCAGTCATTAATTGCTTGACTATACAATAATTACACCAAAAACACTATGTACTCAAACTTGGTGCATTGCCAAAGGTTGCGATCAAATCACTTAGCCCAGGGGTTGGCAACCTATGCTGCATGGGCTGGATCTGACCTGCAGAGCTGTGCCTTTGGTGGCAGGGAGCTTTCTTTACACTGCATCAGTCGGGGACCTGGGGTTATAGCAGAAGAGAGCCCCTTTTATGCCATGTTCCAGGGGACCACTTGGGGCTGTGGTGGAGTACGGCTTTCACACACAATGCTGCAGGTAAGCAATGGGGAGAAGCAGTAGTGGCCGGGTCCTAATGCCTGCTGCCAACCTGGGCTGAGTCATTCCAGCAAGGAAACAATACTGATGCCTAACTTATTTTCATAAAAATCCCGCTGGTTACAGGAATAGGACTGGACTACCATTCCAATGCACAAGTGCTCAGGAAAAAACTCTGCCAGCTCCTTGTGCTGCGTGACTATTTCTGGTGACAGATCCTCTTATTAAAAGAAAATGGTAGTTACCTGTATTGGCCCTGCCTGGTTCTGTGGATGTCGTCGTCTTGTCTGTTTAATGAGCTGGCAGCAGATCTCATTTTGAAGTTCAGGATGTGTGAGGCAGATCTGCAAAGCACTTTGGGCCAAAGATACATGGTAATCAATGGCAGGAGAGTCAACTGCAGCATTTATAAACAACTGGCAGGTCTGGATATAAAATAATAATATGTAATCCTGTCACAGAGGTGCTGCATAACAAATGAACAAAGTTGCTAAAAACATCATGAATGGATATAGAAACAGATTAGCAGGGGGAGGAGGGAGAAGGAAGGCAAATCTCGTCATGGAGAGGTGGTACAGTAATGGTACAACTGATTCTAATTAGTCAATAAAAATATTCTCTTGGTTTTATGAACATTGAATTCATGTATACATATTAAAAATTCATCTGTAAGCAGTTATTTTAATAAGTAAAAGTATGGAAGTTAGATTATGAACAAGCTAGCTGGAGATAGCTGGGCATAAAAGGCTAATTTTAGTTAGCCTTCTACTCCCTTGTGATCCCTAAGGCATGCTAAGAATGGCCTGCAAATACCATCTATGCATCATGGTCTGTTAGGCAAAACATGTGGGAAGTTGTTCTTGTATACTGCTCCTCAGCCTTGGACCTCCCTGCCCCTGGACCTGCCAGAGCCCAAACCTAGATAGCTTCCCAAAGTGGTAAAGGACCTCTTTATGCAAGTCTGCTTTTTGCAGGTGGGGTTAAGTTTCAGGCATTCTTTGGGTTACCATTTTATGTTTTATTACTTTACCTGTTTTTATTATAAGTTGCTCTGAGTCTTTTTGGCTCTGCCCAAATAAAAATCAATTAATTAGAAGTAGAATAATGGCAACTAAAAGTACAATAACTGCAACTGAACCCAAATTTTGATTAACAAATCAGTTCTAAATTCAGTTGAAAATTTATTTTATTAGAACCTACAACATAGAGCTTAAATAATGGCAGCATCACATAAATCGTAAGTCGTCCCGTTGTAGCAAAATGGTCACCACCTGAGGCTATATCAAATGCAATTCAGAGTACCATCATTTCCAAATACATGCTTGCTTACTTATGCTGAGGAAATGTCCCCCTCCCCTCCCAATCTGTTTCAAGTTTCATGCTTCAGGATGAGTAAAACAAAATGAATGTTTTTCTTTAAGACAAACCAGGCATTTTAAACAAGTAAGTTGAAAAGTTCACTTGCCAGTGACAGCGAACAGATGGAGCATGTCTTCAATCCCTTTAAAGAACTAGACAAAAAGCTATCCAATTTGCCTTTTCACTCAGTTCAGACGGAAGGAAACTTGCTCTTGGGAATATTTATATTGGGATCATACAAAATACATAGAGGGTATTTATCCAGTAAGCATACCTTCCAACTTCTAATTTTCACTTCAGAGCACAAAAATGACAGTAAAATACTCTTTCTCTGCAGCTATCATTAGTAAATAGTAGTAATCTTTAGTTGTAGTAATTTTTTTGCAAACCAAATTTATGAAGTGGACTCCACTGAAGTCCACAGGAATTTTGTTACATCAGCGGGATCAGGATTTCCTCAAAGGCTTTGGCCTCCAATCAATGTGTACAAGCAATTGTAGGATCAAGACCTGTATCTTAAATTCACTTGTTAGTCCTTTAATCTTACCTGAAGCACAGCTGTGGTGCACTTACTGTTGAACCCAGACAGGTGACAGGCCTCCTCGGGTTGAAGAACTACTACCATCACCCTCCCTGCCCCCTTCCCCCCCCCCCAAAAATCTTTTCCTCCTCTTGGACCCAGCCAAGGCACCATCTTGGCCACCTGAACAGGAGGCTTTCCTGGTCCTTGGGGCACCATTGAAGGGCAATGTCTCTGGGCATTCTTTGTTGCTGCCCTTCAGTGGGGACTGAGTAAGGGATGGAGGAGCTTTCTATTTTGGTTCTTTTGAATTCAATGTTGTGTTTGTTGTGGGCAGAGGGAGGAATCATCCATTTTTGGATATAATCATGGGCTTGCTGTAGGAGAGGTGGGTGTGGGCCTGTGCAGGAGGGGGAAGGATCTCTGAAGGATGGACCTGCCTAGAGGATGGGGCAGCATAGTCCATCCATTCTGTATAGGGGAACGCTGTCCTGCAGAAGCAGTACATCAGACTTGTCTCTGGAGTGGGCTGTTTGCATATGTTTTAGTTTCTTCAGGGTCTTGACATAAACCTTTGAGTTTACTGTGGCCCCTTTTGGGTGAGAAGTCACCAAGAAGAACATCCTCCATGTCCATGTCTTGCTTAGCAGATGAAAGTTAGAAGGCATTACTTTCTGAATGAACCTTGTATGATGTTGAGATGCATGTCCTTTGTTTATCATTTGGAAAAAGGCCACTGACCAAGGAGGTTATGTTGAAAAATAGCTGAGATGCACAAATGTTCTATGCAATTTTTTTTTTTTTTCAATATTTGGCTGAGAAAATAGGAGGCATTACTTTCTGACTGACCCTTGTCTTTACTGTATTACTACTATCATATTTTAAATACATATTTGTTTACCACACCCTTCCAGAAATAACAACATATTTTCAGCTTAGATATTTACATGAAGTCTGCGCACATGCACACAGTCTAAATTCAAACTTACATGGAAGTTATATATAAAATAAAAAGAAATTATAGAATCTCTTCCTTCCATGTGAGTTTGAATCTAGGTCAGTAATTAAGTTACTCAAATATTTTCTTGCCTAAGTAACTTTGTCCTCTCTCTTGCAATTTTCCCAACATTTTTTTTTTTTTTTAAAGTCTTCCATATCTATAGGTGGTTGGGGGAAAATAACCAAAACAATTCATCTGGATTTCTATTATTGAAATTTAATTGACAAATAACACTTCAGAAGATTCAACCAGCTGACAGATGTTTTGTAGTTCATGAATGTGATGGTCCTCATCCAAAGACCCACTAATTGTCAACTTTATTGTTAATCTCAGCAGAAAGACAAAGGGTTGAACTAGCTTGGAGGCTGAGCTACTCTCCCCCCTACCAGTGATTTCCTGGCACATGCACACACACCAAGTGAATAAAGAAAACCAAAAATTAAAAAAGAAACATTTACTAGAATTTTACCTTAAATAATTTAATTGCTTCAGTCTGTAGGGCTTCTGATGGCAGTGTTGTAAGAGGGGAAGCAATTCCTTCTTTGCTGTGACACAGAGTAGGGTGTCTCCATATCTGAGAAGCTGAACAGATAATATAAAGCTTGCAAGAATGAACTTAAATTTACATAGGACCTGTCATTCAAAAAAAATCTCATAGGATTTGATAAACTTTACCAACTGACTTTATATCACATGAATCACTTTGCTCATCAGTAAAGTGTCGTCATTTCTGCAGTAAATAACAATGTTTTTAAAATGCGTTTAATAGAAAACCAATATTTAATTTATTTGAAATTTCAGAGCAACTTGTGGTAATCAGAATCAAAATACCCAGACTTCATTATGGACAGTTAACTACAACTATCATTCCTTGTAAAAATATCATGTTAGTTATCTCAGGTGAAAAATCAAAGCTTCCAGTAATACAGTGTTCCCTTAACTGCCACAAAATACTGACCTAGCAGAAAAACAACCACTCATCTCATTTTATTTAAAAATATCTGTACCTAATTGCTGAGCAAAATGTACATTGTTTCTTTCAAACATCTTATGAAGTCTTGCAGTGGAGTTGAAAGGGGTACTGCTATTATCATCATATTCTAATAGGCATGGGAAAGCGCACCAGCTGTTGAAACATCAAACTGCCTTATGCAGAGAAAGAATGGGTTCTCCTGCTTAAACAAAATCTAACCTGGTTAATTTATAAGATTGCTGCTTGGCTGATACGGCTAATGACTACTTAATGGAAATATTACCTTGATTTGGACTAATAAAAACATCTCTACTTGCAAATTACTCAACTCAGTTTCACTTGACTCATTGGGCTCCTATACACATGCAGGGAGGCCGCTCCAATGCGCTGTAACTATAGCACGTTGATTAATTGAGTCTGCTGGAGCATGGTAATTATGGCGCTCCTATAGACTCCAGTGGCATGCGTATCGGCATCCCAGCACTGAAAAATGGCGGTAGGGTGCTTTAAACTAATGTTTGTTCAATGAGCTTTAGTTCAAAGTGCCCTGCCACCAGTCTTCAGCATGGGGCATGTGAAACACGTGACACTCTGGGTGCTTTTAATGAGCCTGGCTCTTGGAGCTGCACTAACTAAAGTGCCCCTGCCTTCCAGAGCATGTCTATTATGACCCAGCATTCATTTGCCAACAATAAGTTTCCTCCACAGTGTTTAGAAAAATATGTATTATAAACCTCTGTGTAATAAAGTTTCAAAATTCATAGTTCTGACCCAAGAGACTAAGCAAAAGCAAATGCAAGAATCTGTCCACAAGAAAATGTGATTTAACTTGCTTGCATTTGCAGGTTGCAAGAACTCAAAGTCTCTTACATTACTTGTAGGAGTTGATTCAAAATGATAGTATGCCATGGACTACATTAATGGACCATATATACTTTTTATGTTACAATGACAGATTATTGCCTAGATAATAACAGTAATGAGGAAAATGCTGATGTACATGGCAGGATTTGAGTACTACCACATTCTTTACCGATTGCATTAAGAGGCAATACACAATTTTGCTTGCTAGAATCTGGTACAGAGGCTTTTCAGGCTTTGACTGCTTAAACAGGCAGTCCCCATACTCACTGACATGATCCTAGATCAACAAATTTGGGACCTGATCCCAAAAACCCTAACCCATGCATAATCCTTATTCCCATGCACGGTCTCATTGACTTCAACACAACTACTATCAAGATAATGAGCTTGCCTCAGTTTGTATCAGCAGGTACCCGAGCAGTTTTTATAAAGACAGAATCCACAGCTGTACAAGAGCTACTCAAATACATTTATAAAGCCAGATTCCATTACCAAATATGGCAGTGTTTTGGGCAAAAGAATAGGATGTAGTTGTGAGTTTGGGCAGATGAAGGGGGATACATTAAATCAAAGGACTTCATCTCATTTTGAGTCTCTGTGGGAGACCAAGTATAATTTGCCCAAAAAAGGAAAAAATAGTGGAGTCTTGTGCATTGGGTAACTTTCTTTTGAATACTGTTATAGATCAAGGAGATCTGAGAATAAATTCTGAAGCTTTTGACAGGCCTAAGCACACAAACAGTAGAAAGGCCATACAATGATTTTTATTAACAGAGCCCTTGATTAAAAACAGACTGGGCTTTTTTTGTTGTTATTTTTAATAAATTAAAGTGATAAATGTAGAACAGCTTCCTGCTTGGTCTATATTTTTGTGTGACCAAGTATGTGATTACATTGTATCCATCTGGGTTCAGCTGGATAGTAAACAATTAAGCTGCTCATGCACCTAAGTACCTAAGTAATTGTAGTTTTGTAGAACAGATCAAATTCTCAGCAACCAGGAAACTACCCAAGTGCTACATGTATTCTTCACTGCTGGAAAAATTATAGATGATAAACTACTGTGACAAATCTAATTTGGACATAGCTGCCCTTATGCCTGATAAATTATACCAGGGATGATTTTAGACCAGAAGGATTAATATTTTTAATGTAACAATTTAGACAGAAAAAAAACCCCTAAAATATTCTGTGTTGTTTTTCCACAGCCTTTAAAAAAAAAAAAAAAAAAAATATCAAGGAAACAATGAAGTGTAATGAATATGTGTTCTTGACATCACGTTAGCAGCCATATTGGCTTGTTCAGATTAGAGTTCCTTGTTTGATTTTGGTTTTTATATCATAGAAAATCAGAGCTCCCTCTGCCCCTTTGCTCACTAGGATGCAGGTCCAGCTGCAGCTATCCCCCCACCTCTGCTTTGTGATGCTAAGCAGCCCTGATATGCTGGTGCTCCTCACTCCCAGGCCACAGCCCTCTGTCCCCACCAGTGTCCCTCAGTCCCAACCCACAGTCCCCCCAGCCCTGCTGGGGCCCCTTCCTCCCAACCTGCAGCCCCTTGTCTCCACTGGTGTCCCGCCCCACAGTATGTGGGGCAGGGTGGGGGAGTGTGTGTGTGTGGGGGGGGGGGGTGCCCAACTATACGCAATGCTATAGGTAATGTGTTGGGAGGGCACATGCCCCCTGCAGATTTGTGTACCCACAGTGGGTGCAGGGCTGCAGCCTTGCCGGACAGGCACAAGCAGGAGCTGTCTATGCAACCTAGAAGGCAGGACCCTGTACAGGAGGGCAAAGCAGGGTGGCAAGGCTTGTTGCTGCTACTGCCAGCACTGGGACCCCCATGCCAGCCACACCACTAGCAGCATAAGAAGTAACAAACTGCGGTGGGGGGGAAGAAACAGGAGCTGTGTAGCCCTTGCCGCCTCCTGCCACCTTCACACCAGGCTACATCTATACCTCACTGCCATGGCCCAGTTACCGCTGCTGCTCCCCTTAGGCAACCTGTGCTGCCTCCCACACCACCTCCCCTCTGAGGTAGAGCCACAGCCTGAGGGGAGTGGCAGTGTTGACTGGCCTGTGGCAGCGGGGTAGGGCCACAACCCAGTGTGTAAGTGGCTGGCGGCAAGAGCAGCATGGCTCCCCTGCTTTGTTACACCTCGCAGTCCTGACAGAGCAGCAGCAGCAATGAGTTTTGCCACTCTGCTCCACTCTCCTGTACTGGGTCCCACCTGTTGGGCAATGGAGGCAGCTCCTGGCTGTGCCCGTCTGCCCAGGCTGCAGCCCCATAACTGCTGTGGGTACAGAAATCTGGGGGACATGTGTGCCCCGACATGCCATCTATGCCCAGCCATAGACTTACCCACAGGGAGCTGCAGGACCTGCTCTCCAACATGCTACCTGGCTGCCATGTGCATGTGTATGCTGCATGTGGCACCCCCTGCCTTTGGTTGGACTTCTCCAGCTCCCCCAGCCCAAGCAGCCCCTTGCAGACTGGAACTCTGCCAGCCTGCAAGGGGAAACCTGTGGGGTTTCCTATGTTTTTCTCTTTTAAAGGACAAAATCTATATTTTTCTATGGCAAATGGAAAACCCAGATCCCTGGTCATACTGGACAAAGAACCAATAAAACTTACCCCATCAGTAGGATGTTATGAAATAATCAAGAATTAAATAAAGTACATTAAAATAGACATAAAGTTCTGTGAGGTTAGTCACTTTTCTGATTAACGTGTATTAAAATTAGAGGAGAACAAGCAAAAATGCTCAGAACTTTGTTACTGGTACATCTTGTTTGCCTGTGAAAGAAGAATTTTTAATTATTTCTAATCGGTCATGATTTTCTATTAATGATAAAAATGTCTGGTTGTTGTTCTTAAATAAAAAACACCCAACTATAGAAACATAATTAAAAGCTGTGGAAAGGCAGCCTAAAACTATAACTTTATGGACGTAACTTGCTGCATGAAGAAAAGAGCATGTAAAGTTTGAGACGGATACTCTGAGTAAAACTGCTCAGACAGATAGATGGATAGATTAGTATATTTATTAGTATAGACAGTATATAGATTAGTGTGGAAATCAAAATGAACTTACAGGGGTCACCTTCTACATTTAATAATTTGCAAACAAGTTGTTCAAATTCTGATCCAACATTTATATTAGTGCTTCCAGCAGCCACGCTCAAGTGATAAAGCCAAGTGTCCTAAAAAACAAAAAGAAGTAGGGAGCTAATATCTAGTTCTTCTACATATTTCAAGAGAATTAATAAAATTTAACATTATTTTAATGAAAATTTCCAAAAAAATCATCCTTAATAACTATTTGCTTTTTGAAAAACTCTGCAGATGAATATAGTGCTTATGAAGGATCTCAACAGCTTCATACAGATTTCATACCTGCTTCTCCACACAGCCACATGGTCCAGTGTGTCTTGGGCAGAGTATGCATTTGAGGCAGGTGCAACTAGATGTTCAGTAGGGAAAGGCCACCTATCTTAGTTTTCACATATAATTAAGCCTTAAAACCAAATTAAAACGAACTAACTCACAAAACCACCTCTTAAAAGGTTCCCTTACCACATCAGAGCAGTGTCATATGCTCCTGTTGAAAAGCCAAGGTTTCTCCTGGCTTTTCTTCCCATCACCACTCAAGAAAATGTTGTTATAATTACTAATATTAGCCACTACGAACTAAGCAAGATTTATTTCAGATCTCTTCTATACCCAGGAATCATTTATGAATGATCCTTCCCCCCCTTTCTAAGAAATTAAGACCAGGAATCAGAGCAAGAGATATAAAGCTGTTTCAGAACACCCCAATGTGAAATCTTTAACAGTGTCTTTCACTCGTTGTTCTTGTTAGTCTTTCCTATATGCTAAGTTGCAGTTAGTACAGAAAATGGACAGTAACATCATCTCGGAGCCCAACAAAAAAAGCTACTAAGAGCTTTTTCTACACAAGTTAGTGTGAAGTAAGGTAGCAAACTAACTAACTCCCTGCATAGACAAACCTGATACTTTCCAGATGCCTTATGGGTCTTGTTTAACTGTTATGATCACTAAAACTTAGGTCATAGTTTGCTGTATCAAGCCATGTGTTAGATGCTCTAACAAAAAAGGCACGACTTTTTTCTTCTTCATTGTAAGAAACGTTCATATCACAATACCATAATCTCAGCTGTCTTACTAAAACTTGAGACGGAGTATACTTCCTACCTTTTCATGCTTGGATCCTATAAGAAGGTAGGTAGGTCCTTGCTCTTTGGGATGGATAACAACAGTGTAATGTGTTGATAGCAGACTGCGACCACTGGCCTCATAATCTTCATCTGAATCGCATGACCTGTCAACTTCTTCAACTTTAGCCTCCCATAGCTTGATTTGGCCCAGTGGAAACTAAAAATAAACATGGCTTACATGAGTTTTACTATCCCTTTTCTACTAATGAAGAGGAACTGATAAAATGGTGGCAGCAAACTTCTTAAAATTAGGAAATCTCATTCAATAATATTCTTTTAGTATTATTGAGTAGTACAGTTTATAATCATAGAGAGTAGAAGCAGCATGGTTTTGTGACTAATGAAAGGTCTAGAAGTGAGAAGATTTCATGTCTATCCCTAGATCTGTTTCTGTCTCCTGAAGGTTGTTGGCAGATGCATCTGGAACAGCTATTGCAACAGGTTATTTTTTAAATATCTCAGTCCTAATTGAGGATTTCAAGATATAGCCAGAAGATGCTCTAACACAGCCATGGGATGAAAGTTTGGCAACTGCAGCATCAGGATATTATGCTCACTAGATATTGTGTTAGTCAGCAGGAGAGCTTTAGGATGACAAAGGACAACAATACTGTGTTGAAACCTTTAAAGAAACCAATCATTCTTCCTACCAATCCCAGGTCCATTTTGCCTAAGCATCAGCTGGCTGCTTTAGTCAAGATACTGACCTCATTTGGGTACTGGGATACCTGAGTGATGGTGCTGTTTGATAAGGTAAAGTAATCCTGGCAAAAAAGTTTGCATACTGTTGCTCATTATGGTCATGATCATAGAGCATCTTATGATCCTGCCCTGTGGTTTGGCATGGATATTGAGTCTGACAGGTTAAAAAATAAATAAAGGGCCTTAAGGAACTTCTGTAGATCAGGGCTTTGGAGGGTAAGATGTATTTTCCTAGCGCACTGGACTGAGTCTCTGAAAGAACAATTCTAGTTTCCTGCCACACCAGCCTGTAAACAATCTAAATGAGTCAGCACAATCTTATGGTCTACAAATCAGCGATTTGGATGATGGGGTGAAAAGCAACCTGTTCAAATTTGCTGATGATACCAAAATTTGGGGTGAGGTGGGCATGCTAGTAGGGAGGGAAAGACTGCAGAAAGACCTGAATAGGTTGCAAGGGTGGGCTAACAAAAACAGGATGCATTTCAATACGGACAAGTGCAGGGTGCTGCACTTGAGCAGTAGTAACCGGCAGCACGCTTATAAGATAGGAAACTCCCTTCTTGGGAGCATGGAGGCAGAAAGGGATCTTGGCGTCATCACTGACTCCAAGATGAACATGGGCTGACAATGCAAGGTCACTGTCGGCAGAGCTAACCGGACCCTATCGTGCATCCACAGGTGCATCTCAAGTAGGGCCAAGTAGGTGATCCTCCCCCTCTACGCAACACTGGTCAGGCCACAGCTGGAGTACTGTGTCCAGTTCTGGGCACCCCACTTCAAGAGGGATGTGGACAACATTGAGAGGGTCCAGAGGAGGGCCACCCGCATGATCCGGGGACAGCAGGGCAGACCCTACAATGAGAGGCTATGGGACCTGACCCTGTTCAGCCTTCACAAGAGAAGGCTGAGGGAGGACCTTGTGACCATCTATAAACTCACTAGGAGGGACCAGAAGGGTTTAGGGTAGACCTTGTTTCCCCTAGCGCCCCCCGGGATAACAAGGAATAACAGCCACACGTTGTTGGAGAGTAGGTTTAGACTAGACATCCATAGGAACTACTTCACAGTTAGGGCGGCTAGGATCTGGAACCAACTTCCAAGGGAAGTGGTGCTGGCTCCTACCCTGGGGGTCTTTAAGAAGCGGCTCGATGCCTACCTGGCTGGGATCACTTGAGCCCAGTTTCCCTCCTGCCCAGGCAGGGGGTCGGACCTGAAGATCTACAAGGTCCCTTCCGACCCTACTTCTATGATTCTATGAAATGTGTCCAATACCATGGGAAGATCCAGCAAAAAGGGCTAGGATACTGGCTTAAGGCCAAAAGGAGGCAAGTCATCAGAACGTATCTGTACTGCATACTTCGCTAAAGCTAATCTGGAAAGATTCTTAATGATCAGCAGAGGGCAGGTGTAGTTGAGGCTCTTTATTAACTTAATTTTGTTTGAAAATATGTGTTCAGATATGGGGTGGTAGCCAGTAATGCTTCAGGAATGGTGGGGTGAAATTACCCAGCTGTTTTCCAAGGTACATTGCTTCTCCTGGCTGCCTGGCTAAAGCACCCCACAAAAACAGTGCAGGAGCCCCAGCTTTGCTGGATAAACAGAATGGCTTTGCAGGCCATTCTGAATAGAGCCAGTGGGCTGTAGGTTTCCACCCCCTGATCTAAAGTATTGGCTTCTTGAACGACGATCATCTTGATTGCCATGCCTTAAAAACAGTGAGGGCCAACCCTTTTAGCAGGCATACCACAAGTTAGCCCTGTACCATTCCCAAGTGCCACTCCAATGCCTTTCTCCTGCCTGGTCTATTGTTCCACTTTCTGCTTCCTGCCCTGTGTCCCATGCCCAATCTGCTGCTCTGCTTTCTGCTTCCTGCCCTATCAGCTGCTGTGCTGCTTGTCCGCTCCCTAAACTGCTATGTCATACAGAGGCTGCTCATACCAATTGTGGCGCACACGCTGCAGCTTGGCTACCCCTGCCTTTAAATATGTGGTGACATGCCCTCTTTTACAAAAGCACTGGCTAACTCTGCTGATAAAGGGTTTGGGTACTCTTCATCTGGGCAAGAGTTTGTGGGGTAGCTGTATTTCCTGTAATATTTTTATAACTTTGTGAACAGGCCAAATTGTGAGAAGAAGGCTATTGAATCTTGTGGTCTAGAAACATCATTTTGGTTACACATAATCTTCACTAGATTGAAGTATTCACTAAAGAGTATTTTTATTAAAGTACAGGACCCCAAGTTAGTTTTACAAGAAGCTGTGCTGACAGATGATTTCAGTTAGTGAAATCCTCCTTCAGTGTTGAATATATGGTTTTCAACATACTAATGCTGTTCTTCTGAATTCTTTTAACCAGATGGACTCCATTAACATAACAACCACTTCGGTTTATAACACTGGATGCCTCACAGGCTTTTTATTTCTACACACCCACGCTCTAATGTAACACACTTTTATGTTTCCAGTTAAGCAACTCCTCAGATATTAAGAATAAATTAGTTTTGTAAATGTTTGCATCTATGATATATTTAAGGCATATTCTACTTTTAAGACCTGTACTTCCACCCCATTTCTATCTAGTAAAATAGTTTTCAGTTATACTTAAAAATGAAAATTCCTAGGGGTGGCATATTACTACTTATTATTTATATTATTTGTAAAATGGCCTATTTGTTTATATTAGTTTAATTTTTCACTTGCCTTCAGTGGAATACTTGACCACAAAGTTACTACTGTACTTTATTGTTCTGAGTAGAGAAGACGGAGTACAGAGGCACCAGTCCTCTAAATTAAGAACAGTGGGCAGTAGCAACAGAGGAAAAAGCTGAAAAAAGGGGAGACCGGTGGAGAGAAAAAAGCTTGATCCAAAGTCCTTTGAAATCCATATCAGGCTTGATATGGTTAGATGTTCACTTATAAGACTAATGTCTTGGAAGCAGTACAGGTTTTCTATGCTATTTTTGCTAGTACAGTAAAAGCATTGTTATCCAACATGAGTGGGGTACAGGGTGTCAGTTATCTAAAAATTCCAGTTATCTGAGACAAGAGCGCAGCACGGCCACCCCTGCCAGGAGGAGCCCAAAGCAGCCCACCCTGCCATACGCAGATCCCTTTCTCTTCCCCCTGCCCCTTCCCCTACAAACTTTCCTGCCCAGGGCAGGGAGGGGAGGGGCATGTGCTCAGCCCCCTCCACATTTTTTTTTTTTTTTCCTCCCTCTACCATGCGGATATCAACTAGAAGGGCTTGATGCACATGCCAGATAGACTCGGCAAAGATTCCGGTTGCTAAAGTGAGGATTTGGCTTGGGGGATAGTGGAAATTCTGGTTAATAGAGTATTCCGTTTAGTAAAATGCTGGATAACAAAGCTTTTACTGTACTATTTTAATGGTTTAATTAAATTCTAATATTTTTTTAAGTCACTTGTTTATTTAGTTTCATTAAGTGCATGAAATAAGATATTTCTAAGCTCATTAAGACTGCTAGAGAGACATCACCAACATCTCCATCTTGGCCATATGAATGTCTTGAAAATCTCAGAGAGAATGCGATATCTTGGAAGTAAGGAGCAAGGGGAGAGAACATGCCTTAAGAAATGTCCTCTGTTCCATCTTAGCAGGCTCAGCAGGCAAGGGAGAGATTTTCCCACTGGGAAAGGCACAGCATGGATAAAGAATATGATTTAGAAGTCTGTCTATTAAAGGATAACATAGGAATCTTTGGATCAATCTCCAGTGAGGACAGAGGATAACAGTGCCAGCTTCCAGAAGTAAATGAGATAAAAAGTGCATTGGTGAACCTTGTGCCTATAAAGAAAAGGGCTGGCCTGAAATGTTAACACATCAAGGTTTCCCCTTCTGTATCTTTTATATTTTCCCTTATTGAGAATGGGAAAGAGTAAGGAAACATGTGTAACCTAAGTCTGGGGGCAGAGGGTAGGCCACATGTTACCAGATATATGATGGGATCACTCTAAACCCACACTGGATCCAATTTAAATTTTGGTATAGGAGGAGATGGAAGGGCATATATTACCCAAGCCACAAGTAGATTAACAAAGTTGTACCCTGCTACTTGAAATCCATCCTTGGATCTGCTTTTCATTGGTTTGCTATCTTGTAGTATTTTAATCCTTAGAAAGACATACCTTATCTTCTTGATTACGAAAATAATACAGTGTTTTTCCAACCAGAGTACACCACACTCTTTTGGAGTATCCATGTTTCACCTGAAATTACAACACATTTAAACACAGGTTATATCAGGGGTCTGCAACATTTTTGGCCAGACTGACAAAAATAACCCAACTTCAACCTATGCCTCGACTTGGCATGCCAGAGGCAGAGGACAGGGAAGGTGTGAAGGGCCCAATCCTTGTTGCTGGTGGTGGGTGTACATGTGCCTCTGGGTGGGGGAAGGGCTGGGGTTGTCCTGCCGCAGCCCCTTCTCGGCCACGCACCCTGATGTGCACATGTAGCCACCGCTGCCACAGAGCCCGGCCAGAGCTCGGGAACCCAGTCTAGCTATTTGCAGCCTCCCAGCTGCCTGCCACAGCTGGCCTGGGCTCTGGGGCACTGCTGCCGCCGTGGAGCCTGGGCTGCTTTCAGCAGGGCTTGCAGCCTCTCTGCCTTCTGCTGTGAGCAGCCCAGGCTCCATGGCTGGTGGCAGCTGCCCAGAGTCTGGGCCAACTGTGGTGTGCCGAGAAAAATTGCCTCGTGTGCCAACCCCTGAGCTATCTTTAATGTAAAATATGAAGGAACTGGGTCCAAGCAGTGAAGTTCATTTCTGTACTAATGATATGTAGTCAACAGTAATATATTTGTACTTATACTCCATAGTCCCTCATATTACACAGCATTTTTTGATACTTTGAAATAACTGTTTTCAGTGAGGATATTATAAAGAGAACCCTATTGAAGTAAATGTGGTTACTCACATGTTTAAATTAAGGCATGTTCTCATGTACTGTATCAGCACCCTAATGAGGTTTAAGCAGAAAACTCAACATGTCTTCTGGGGAATCAAAAAGGAACTGGATATAAAATGGTTAAAGGAAAAAGCTTCCCAGTATAGATGTTTATAGAAGAACAGAGAATAGGCAGTCCTTTCAGATTGTTTTCATTGTGTGAGAGAGAGAGAAACCTGATACATGTCTACTTAAATTTACGACTGTATTAACTCTTATGCCTACAGCTCGTGTACTCTTGAAATGTAATTTGGCATAAGCATTTCATTTTGCGATCCCCTCAAAAAACAGCACTCTTGCAACATCACATAGGGGTCAATGCCAATGTTGTAACCCAGAGAGATCCTACTGTACAAACAGCACTTTTGATAAAGGTCTAATTCTGCTTCCAGTGGAGAGAATTGAAGTTTTACCACTGATTTCAATGGAAGAACTGGTTACCAGCTTTAGTTACGCACAGTTTTTTGTACAATATATTTTTTTCTTTTTCAAATAGAGTTAGTAAGCATAAATCTTGTGTTTAATAAAAAGGGAATGTAAATAGTCTGTCAGGGAAATAAAATGTTCCTACCTTTGTAAGTAATCCTTTCATGGTTGGTTTGACATCGGGCTGTATGAAAAGTGGGCTGGCAGCTTGTACTTTAAGAACATTCTGTAGGACTTTGATCCATTCTTCTAAGATATTTGGAGAATCAGCTGTCAGGTAATAAGCTCGTTTTTTTGTGGTCAGCTGCACAGACAGAAAAAAACAATCTTGAATTCTTTAAATATTACACATTTCAACTCAACAGCTAAATACTTGCAAATGCAAAATGACTGCCAATTATTTTAAGAGCATCTTTTGAGAGTAGAACCATTTAAGGTCCGTGGAAGGCAGGTAGCCCCAATCATTTATAAGACCTAATCTGAATGAGTCGAGACGAGATACAAGATAAAACAGATTTCACGTGACCAGCTTTAATTAAGCCTGATGGCATTTAAATTTGTGGTTTCAGAGACTGTTTGATGCAAAACTATTTCCTTACAGTTCCCTTACAATATGCAGAATACAATCCTATCTGTATATGAGTATTTAAAAAAAATTCAGCCTATACAGTTGTTTCCTAATTTCCGTGACTAAAACAATCCCTCAACACCTGCGGATGAGGGGCACTCGTTTCTAAAAGGAACCACGTCCAGTCTCCTGAATTCAGAGGAAGGGTTGCTCTTAGGGAATGAAGGAAGATGACCTTAAGACAAGCAAGTACCTGAACTGTTTGTTTTCCATCACCTCTTACAATATGGCTAGATGCACTTAATTCAACTTGTCCTTGGGGTTTTCGAATTACGTCACTCTGCATGAAAGAATGGAAAAACATATATTTTAATTTATCATAGCAGTAAAATAATGTGCAGTGCATTTAAGGCCTGACCTTGCTAGTGCTGGATGCTTCCAATTACTTGATTTAGCAGCCTCCACTCCCTCTGGAGTTGAGAGTGCTCAGTATCTTCAAGGAGTGTCCTTCACTATGAAATATGTAATTTAATATATTCCAGTGAATACATTTATTTTCTCTCCAGCAATTCTAGATTTTCAATTTTAGGAGTCCAGTACTAACCAGCCACAGTTATATATACTTACCGGAGATTTATAATACAGTAATTCACCACCTTTAAGCACAAACCACCGTCGTTTCCAGGTCTTTACTTTGCCGCCCATTTTTAACAAATAGCCAGATTTTTCCAATGGCTCCTGGTTATTTGAAATAAAAAGATATGAACTGTAAAATATATAAGTGATGTTTCCCAATTGAATGATGAGTGTGCATTTAAATAATAATTACAATTATTTGAATGTATACGGTATCTATTTTTTTAGAAGCATTCATACATGTGAAATAAATATTATCCCTGTTTTACAATTAAAGAAACTAAGGCACAGCAGTAGAAAACTTGCTCTAATGTAACACAAAGAACAAGGAACAGAACTCAGGACTCTTGACCCCTAATTTCCTGTCTTTACTGTTTGACAAAATTTCTATTAAAAATGGAAGTAAAGTTATGCAAACATTCTACATATAACTTGTAACACTCTCTTTCTGTATCCCTCCCTCCCTTTCTCATGTAAGCCCTAATATCTGAACCCGAGTCTAGCAAAACATAACTCGGGGATTTGCACTATGAGAAAAGGGTCAGGGATTGAGGGACAGAGTAGACACTGCCAATCGTCCAATCTGCTTCAACATTCAGGTTACAACAATCAAAGCAGGCCACAGGGAGGAGTACAGATGTAGCCCATTACCCAACGCTGTAGACTGTATTTTAACTGATCTGTTCACCATGGAGACCCACTAACTACTGTCCCCTACCCTATAACAAAAGCACCTGGGACCCCCATCTCTGTACCCAGTGCCCAGTACAGAACAGAATTCTATCTATTCTTCCATCTCCTGAATAGGATTCTATGCTTTCCTTCTGTATGACTAACCCAGTTGCTTTTAAGCTGATCTGAAGGATTTCATATTTAACCAGACACTTCAAGTATTGACTACAAGTCACTGATTTATTAGTCAGTAAAACTGCTAATTTAATGTGTCTTCACACACTACTATTTGTAATAGGCACACGGTCTGTGTACATATTGAACTGAATACTGGGCCTTTGTTACATTATTTGCATAAGAAAAAAATACTATCATTATATGCATGAACTTAGTACTCACATTTTTTCCATTATCACTAGATGAGGAACAGGTTTTAGGAAGTTTCTGCTCTGGCTCTGAATAGTCTGTATCTGTTGAGTAGGCATCAGGAGGAATAGCATAGTCACTTTCTGAGGTCATGGAAGACAAAGACACACCTAAGTGAAAAGTAAAAAGTTGTAAATCTGAATTTCTTTGTCATTGTGTTTTAAACATGAGAAATCAGCATAGGTACAGAGGAAATATCTGAGCTGGGGGTTTTTGAATAACAAAAATAGCAGTAGCAGTCTAAGAACAATCAAATATTTTCAGTGTAAATATCATGCAGTGTTAGTAAATTGTTTGAAAGAACAGTAATACCAAAATACTGTTTTAGGAAAATAAAAATGTTCCTGGCATGTAAAAAAAAATGCAGGAACAATGTTCTCCCCATTTTCAAGGTGGGGAAAACTGAGCACATGTAAGGTGTGGAATTTGCCTTTGACAGTACTGGATACTGGTGAACTAGAAATTAACTTCAGCTTAGCTGTTTCTCCTTGCATGGGTGCGTGAGAGAACCACTATAAATGTGAATGGGTAGAATGGAGAAAACCCTGGGGAAAGTGGTGTCGCACCTCGTAATCACAAAATAGGTCAAATCTTCTCAGTAGAGGAGTTTTTCTATTTTCTGACATTATTAAAATTATTTTGTGTTATAAACATGAAGAAAATAGTTTGCAGTAGTTTTTTCCTCTTGCTGAGTCATTCCACCTAATTACAAACCAAAATGTAAAAAAAAAAAATCCATGAGAGACCAGGGAATAGAATCCAGAACTCCTGCCAACTGGCTTTGTGCTTTAACCAAAAAAACCCTCTTCTCCCTCAAATAACAGCAGACACTCTAGTAATGCCTTAGAAATAAGGAACAGTTATGGTAATAACAAAAAGGAAGGTTGGGACAGCTGCCAATTTGCTTTAGCTTCAGCTTTGATATGTGAAAAGTAAAACAGCAATGCAGATGCATGTTCAAGATGGCCGTATTTTAAAAAGGGAGAAATTTACAGTGAAAAGTAAACAAATGCCTGAAAATCCAAATAATTCCAAAGTCAGTTTTTATATGTTCTGCTTACCTCGTTTCAATGCCCTGGGACTACCTGGACCACTTCTACTTCGAGAGTCAGATTCAGAAGTCCGTGAGCTGGATCGGGAGCTGTCTTCTTCCTCAGATCCTGAAGAATCATCTATGAATGGGCTGTTGCTTATCTGAGTTGCCTTCTACAGAAATTAACACAATATTCTTTGAAAACTTGTATAAAAATACACCAATTTATTTGACTGTTTTTTAAAAGACTCTACTTCTGTAGAAGGTATCACAGATGTCTACCATTGTAAATATTTAATTGCAATAGTCAAAACAAGGTAAAACCAAACAACCACTCTACAAAGTCTAAATACGTTATAAACAGCAAAGGAAAGTATAAAAACTAACATATGTGCTATAACCGTTGCTAGAAAAACTAGACACTAAAAAAAACAACTAGATACCTGAACCAAAACTTAAAAATAACCAAACTTTTACACTGTGAGTCACTAACTGGAGCTCCCTGGACCAACAAGAGAACTTATGCATATGGAGGAAAGCTATATTTCCTTAAAAATAAATGCAATAAGGCATGATTTAGCAGTTGTCTTTGGTTTCCAGATGCTGGCTGGAAAACGTAGGTGTCTATATCAGCTGTATGCCACTCTCAATGCTGCTGCCAAAAATAAAACTGGGTCTCCATGCTCCAAAACAGGAAATATGGCAATGAAGATATTCAGGGACACCATCTACTACTGCTCTTGAACTCTCAAGGGACAGAGATTTTGAAAGCAGTGACTGGGGAAGGGGGCACCTGGAAGTGTCACTCCCATACAGAATGTAGGCACAAAGTAGTACTGCTGTTGCATGATGCATGTATGTCAGCTTGCTGTGCAGAAGAAGGCATTTAGTCAGTTAGAAAAAGTGGCCAAATACTGGGGAAATAGCAAGCTTTGTTCTCAAGAAATAAGTAGTAATGTTTGATAAAATTCAGTAAAGGGAGAATTGCACCAGGTTATGAAGTGCCACTGAAGCCTCTCTACATATGCTGTTGTAGCTTTTCATGACAGCTATAGGTTCCACTTTTGGCTCCAATTTATGTCTGATTTACACGATGAATTTTAGCAGCCCACTCTGTGGAAATGTAGACAATACCAGTGTAAAAAATTCCAAAGTCCGTGTATGCTACAGCAGACCTCCATGGTATGTTCTCTCCGCCCAACAGCAGAGCTCTACCGCTTCTGCTGCATTGGGGCTCACCGCTGATCTTACATGGTCCCCCCCATAAAGAGCAACAGAGCATTAATAACTTCCCCCTATTTCTGTTACACCTTTTCAGTTTGAAAGCATAGGTATTTTCAAATCGCAAAAAGTTACCAGGAAAGAAGCTATGTTTTAACTGATCATTGCAAATATCTAGAAATAAATAGCTTCAACATTGACAAAAACCACCATTCTAGACCTAAACTTTTAATTGCTGCGATATATATCATACAGTTCTTCTAAAACAGGGGTGGGCAAAATGGTGGATCCTGCCAGCAGGCAGACTCCATTTTCCAGCAGCTCCTGCCCGCTGGGAATTAGAATCTATACTTATAGACTAATTATAGTCATGGTGGCCTGTTTCCATGGATACCCCAGCAGCAGTGGTGCTGTGACATTCCATGGAAACCCTGGCTTTGCAGACCGGCCCAAGCAGCTCTGCTCTGCCAGCGAGGAACTGCCTGCTGCCGGGGCTGGGATCTTACAGTGATGACAGCATGGTCTGGAGCCAGGGCAGAGCCACAATCCACTACCTGCACACTCCTGCCTGGGAATGTGGGCAGCAGGTCACAGCTCTGCCCTGGTTCCAGACCATGCTGTCACTGCCATGAGATCCCAACCCCGAAACAGCTCCCCACCCAGGTGCATACCCTGCCAATGCTGCTGGGGCTGGTCTCCATGGAAACCCTCGCTCCATGCTGTCATGGCCCTGCTTCCACAGAAACCAGCTAAAGCAATTCGGGCAGGGGCTGCTGGGAAATGGAGTCTACCATGGGCCGGACTTTGTCCATCCCTGTTCTAAAATAATGAACAAGCTTTGAGGAACAAAGAAAACAGCAAGGGTCCCAACAAGCATAGATACAGGCCTGTAACACTCGAGAAGCATCAACAATTTCTTTTCCAGACATCTGACTTTTCTGTTACTTGTGGGCATTTTTATGGTCCCTGAACATTACCATGCCAAATATGTCGTAAGTTAATCGCAAATGTGAAATGTGAAGTTCTTGAATATGGAACCAAATAGCACAGTTTTTTTACATTACTTTATTTCAAACAACAATAAAATTACCCCTTTCAGAGTTGTGTAGACTGGTGTGGTCATATTCTTATATATCAGAGAAGTGTATAATCCTGATATAGAACATGAAGTTATTGAAGCAGCACCTGAAATACATAGCATAAATTTCTTTAAAATTATCCCTCCAAAAGCATTACACTATATTTTGATGTCACTAACACCATGTTCACACCAGTAAAACCTATTGCACTACAGTTGAGTTATTCCTGATTTATATGGGTATGAGATTTACACTTGTGAGATGTACAGTGCTGCCCAACCCTTTTTTCCCCATCAGCTGGATCTGATTGGTGGGTCCTAATCCAGCCACATGGAGTGAGGGGGCATGTACTGGTCCTGATCCAGCCATGTGGGGGCAAGAGGTTGTGGGCTGGTCCTGATCTGGCCATGCAGGTGGGAGGGGGCATGTCCAGGCCCGATCTGGCTCTGCAGAGAAAAGGGGGTGTGGCCCATCTATGTTGTCCTTCCCCTCCCACCCCCTGTTGGTGCAGCAGAGGGGGGAGTTGTCTGGCCCTGATTTTGCTGTGTGGAGGAAGGGGTATGGTCCAGTCCTGATCTGACTGCACTGGACCTGGGAATTTGGCAGGGTGGGACAGGTGGAAGTATTACTGCCACATTTCCTGATCCATGGGGAGCCCTGCGGACCAGATGGCATGGCTCTGGGACAGAATTGGCTGTGGGCTGGGGGTTAAGCGCCTTTGGTACAGTGAAATATATCATAAATGGGACCACAATTAACAAAAAATACAAGTACACAGAGGCGTAACAGAGTAGCTATGCACTCTGGGTAGCAGTGGCACATGGGGCAACACTAGCTATTGTGTGGCTGGCAGTAGCTATTTCTGCACCCCTCTCTTCCACCTCAAATCAGTACCTAGGGCTGCTGCCTGGGTTACCACTCCCCACTAGTTACTCTACTGCAAGTACATCCTTTGCCGTTTGATTATAGAATCTTCAACAAGAATAGCAAAGAAAATTACAATGAACGAAGTACACAAGAAGTACTTAAGAGGCAGAGTAGTAAACATAATGGGAAGATTAAATCTGATTGACTCATTTTGAAGAACTCCCCTTTAAATACTCAGAGGCAGATTTGAAGGGGCATGGGACATTTGGTTCCTTATTGCAGTTATAATAAATAGAGAATTTAGGATATAATGAATACCTGAGCAACTTACTTTTGTTAAAAGCCTCCACGTTGAAAGCTTCAGACATTCGTAAGCCTGACTTGGCTACAGCATAGATTCTGCTTTCCTAATAGAAAATCAGAGATGTGTTATTGATGGAATTGGGACATTACATCTATTTCCAGGGTCATCCCTGGGGGGGAGGCCAGTCGGGGCAACTGCCTGGGCCTCGTGAACAGCACCATACAGGCCCCGCCACAGTCGCCACGCACCAGCAGCTCAGCCGTGACTGCCGCACACCACTGGCTCTGCGCTCTGGCCGCTCGCCACCCCCACCCTCACACCCCTAGGGATGGCTCTGTCTATTTCTTCATCATTCCTTTCCCCCTTTCCCCTTGTTAGTACAAGTATATGATGTAACACTCTTAACAGTTGTGACTAAAATGCAGTTTTGTTTTTTGTCGCATTTATTGTATGAGTAATGTATTTCAACCTTTTTTGCTATAATGCTTGTCCTGTACAAGAGAATCTTTGTATTTAATACTGGGGCCAGTTCTCAAATCCTTTTCTAGGGTCAGGAAAAACTGGGGAAAGATATTCTAAAATGGAAGACTAAATGTTAACTATGAAATTACACAATAACTCCTCACCAAAAATCAAATCATACTCAAATCATGGTAGCAAAAAAACTGACAAAGAAAAAATTCACACTGAAAAGTTGTTAAGGCAACATTAACATATATGTTAACATGAAGAAGTCCCACAACACCAGATATTGCAGGTCTCTTAAATAAATGAATCTTTACAGGGCACACAGGATCAGATTTTCAATGTTGTCTTTTTTAGACACAATTAATTATGGACTCTACTTTTTTGGATATCTTAAATACTAAACTATACCCACAAATGAGAGAGAGAGATACTTTCGTGGTGAGATCAGTATTTGCCATTATTTGATCATGCCAAAAATAAATAACCAAGTTGTGACCTTTTAAAAAAAGAAAAGCAATCCAAGATTTTGAAAGAGTTGGACCTAACAATTCACTGGAAATGAAAGACTTCATTCTCAGGCTGGAAGGAGCTGGTCCAAGAACTAAATCATTTTAAATGGCTAAGAGGCAACCAAAACTGTAAGTTTTAAAGTCCAACCCTTTGTTAAACCTAAGCTTTGGATGCCAAATCTCTTATTTGAAACACAAGATACTAAAAAAAACCCTCATTGGAAGTGTTAGACTACACACACACACACACACACACACACACACACACACACACACACACACACACACACCCCGCCCCTTGGAAGTCTGATACTACTAAGGAGTTCTTTTGAACAACCAAGATCACTGGCTTTTTATACCAATCTATAATTATAGTTATTTAATTCACAAATTGTTCACATAAGTATTGCCTATCTGTAAGACTTGGAACCAGCGCCTCTAGATTATATTTCTGTCATTAAAAAAAGAGGTAAAATGATTACCAAACAATGTATACGTATCTGAATAACTGCAAATTAATCATGACTTTTTTAAAAATTGGTTTTATTTACAAAAAAGGCCACATTTTCCCAAATGCTATTAATATGACGTTTTAAAAACAAACAGCTGATTAGCTCATAATTATGGTAATGGATATTGAATGTATGCCTTTTAAATATTTTGATGATATTATATATTTATGATTTTTCCACATAAGAAAGTAGAGAGGGTGTTAAGATTGGGCTCACTTTTTGAGTCAGAACTGTCATCTAGTGGTAACATATACCCACAAAAGATATAAGGAATGATAAAGTAGAAGAAAAGCAATAAAATGTTTTAAATCAATAGAAGAAAACGTGTAACTATTTACCCAGGAGGGAAATCGATGCAGTGGAGGAGTTGGAGGTTTGTTGCTACCTCCCTTCCTTGTTGTCTCACAAGGTTCTTGGTCTTCTGCACTCTCTACCTCAACAGAGTCATAAGTTAACACTCCTTCACCGTAACCAATCTCCATTTTTTCTAAAATGTCGGTACCTTCCCCATCTACCAGGTCTATGTCTGTTTCTTGTGGTCTCCAGGGTCGTATCATGCTTATAGCATTCCTATTTCTACCAAACATTCTATCAGAACTGAGCTGCGGCTGGCTTAAATGCTTTTTTGCCAGTGCTAAATTTATGCTAAATACATTGGGAGTCCGTAACTTTGGAGGTGGCAAATTTGTTGGAGAACCTGATTGTGGGACAAACTGGGAACCTGCTGAAGGTGTCAGAACAGAACGCTTAGGAGCTAGGGCAGGGGTTAAAATTGGGCTTGGTGTATTTGCCTCGCTGGATGAAGATGAATAATCTAGTCTCTGAGATTGAAATTTCTTATTCAGGTCATCTGAAGAACTATCTTGGTCCTTCTTGTTACCCAAAAACTCTGGGTTACTTTTTCCAACTGAACTGTTCTGACTTCTCCATGGAGATCCTTGCTGCCAAGGATATAGTTTTTTGTGCTCAGTCCTCTGAATTCCAAAACTCTCTTCTTCAAAAAAAGAACTGCTGTCATCAGATGCTGTCAAATACATTTCACTCCCAACTCTGCTGTATCTTGTACTTTCTTCAGATGTGTGACTTGAAAGGGTCGATGCACACCTGGATTTTGGTCTTTCATTGCCCCCTTCATCCTCATCTGAGCTCCAATCACTTCCTGTAATGTAGTTCTTTGATATACTGCTATCAATATCTTTTGATGAACGGCTTGTTCTTACATTCTTATTTTGTTCTGATTCACAGGAGCTTTGTTGCAATGATTTTTGACATTTATTATTCTCATGTGGACCAGCAAATTTTATTTCCTGAATTTCTTTCTCTAGAAAAGAAATACATGAATCTGACAAATTTACGTTTAATAAAGTTAGCTGCTAAAGCACATTTTAAGGCGAACTGCAAATAAGAGTCTTAAATTAAGTCATTTAATTTATAAATAAAAAAACCTTAAGGAAATAATTACACAAATTTTTGAATTTCAAAAGGCATACTCTTGAACATAAAATTGAATAAAAATAGCAATGGTATCTACCAAGGATCTGTAACAGATACCATCTAACATTCAGTGGTATAGCCAGACACTGCTAAATTAACTTAAAAAAAGCAAGATTCCTCCCCCCCACTAAAAAGGACATATGAATTTAAATGCATCAATAAATCTTAGGAAGATTATTATAAAAATTTCTAAAATGCTTCCCTATTTTTGTTAGCTGTATCTATATATTAAAACATAATTTGCTAGAGTTATTGACTGTAAGGACTGTTGTCTAGTTGCTAGAACAAGAGACTGGAATTCACGAAACCTATAATTTATGTACAGAGACACTCAGGAAAGTTAATATGAATTAGCGAAAAGTGTGAATTTAAAACAGTTTAGTTAATTTAGAAGTGAAGTAACCTCAACTGAATTAAGGCTAATTGAATTCTAATAAAAATGTCTGAAAAGAGATTTAATTCAGTTTAATTGACCCACTTAAAAAAAATCAGTCCAGATTAACTTTCCCAAGAGTAATATATACTTTGGGAATTAATTTTGGGAATGCTTAGATGATGGGCTCTATACAAATATTATTTGATTTAGCTGCTCATTTCCTATCAAAATTCAAAGTTCTATTTTAATTAAATAAATTAGCAACTACTTTAATTAAAATTAATTTAAGTAATTATCAATTCATAGATAACAACTACAACATGCTAAAAGAGTTTTAAGATTTTAAATATGGAAAAAGAAGCGGAAGTAACAATTCTGTTTGCAGTGTCACAACTTCCTTCTTAAATTCCTGGAGGCTCCAGGGTGGGAATAAACTACACTAGTCTAAGTATGTCATAACATATTCATCCCAATATGCTGGCAAAAAAATAAGACCATTTGACACTTTGGAGTGGGCTGGAATGGAGTCATCACATTGTAGGTAGGGTGGCCACTTACCCATCCCAACTATACAGGATATCTCCTTGGAGAGGGAGAGAAGGGGGAAGGAAATCACCAGCCCCCTTGGCCAATCAGCAGTGAGAAGTGGGGCCGCCACATCCTTGACCAACCAGCAACGGGGTTTGGGGACAATGGGCCCCTTGGCCAATCAGCAGCAAGAGGCAGGGCCACCACAGAAAGGCCACCTCTTCCCTTGGCTGTGTACCACCTTACATCTAGGAACAGCCAACAGAATTGCAAGGACAAATGATTGACATGTATTTCAAATGTGCATTACAAATGAACTGAAAAACAGGACTTTTTGCAGTCTGTTCTTCATTTAGAAGCAAACAGGGGACAAAGGGTTTAAAAAGTGGAGAGTCCAGTATAAAACAGGGCCAGTGGCCACCCTAATTGTAGCCTGTTTCTTCTTGTGTGCAAGAAGTGATGGTGAAGCACATAGGAGTGAGGGATTATTTTATGCTCCCTTCTACTCTTCTGTTTTGGCATTCAGGATGCCACGTGATCCTGCACAGCTTAATGATGATTTAATTACCTGGCAGATCTAGATGTTGAAATTGGCATTTGGACACCCGTACCATAATACAGGAATTACAGGAGAAAAGGAAAGGCAGTAACACAAAGTGAATATTTAAATGAGTTATGCATCCGAAGTTGGAGGTTCTTCTGTAATTGGTAATTACTGTGCTTACAAATTAAGAAATTCTTCTGAACATCCAAGCCAAACAGTTCTTTTGAATAAGACCTATTATCCCTGTGATCCAGCCTAACCTGGAGCTTCTTGCTTAGGGGATTCTCTTGGGAGGAGGGAGATATGGATATGAAATTCCTCAGGCTGAATGGGGCTTAGAAGCCACATCCTTCTACCTCTCTGGCAAGTACTGATACCATTTGCAGGTATCAAATTTAGGCACAAATAGCCTAAATTCACCATTTTTAATGTGCATTAAGGGCATACATGTGTAGACGCACACCCTAAATGCGCATTCATAGATTTAAAGATGTTAGGGTCGGAAGGGACCTCAGTAGGTCATTGAGTCTGACCCCCTGCCCTGGGCAGGAAAGAGCACTGGGGAGCCCAGCCATGTGTTTGTCCAGTCTCCTCTTGAAGACCCCCAAGGTAGGGGAGAGCACCACCTCCCTTGGAAGCCTATTCCAGATTCTGGCAACCCTTACTGTGAAGAAGTTCTTTTTAATGTCCAACCTAAATCTGCTCTCCATCAATTTGTGGCCATTGTTCCTAGTTACTCCAGGGGGTGTGCTAGTAAATAGAGTATCTCCTATTCCATGCTGCCCTCCACTGATGAATTTACAAGATGCCACAAGATCACCTCTCAGCCTTCCCTTACGAAGGCTGAAGAGATCCAGGTCCCTCAGTCTCTCCTCATAGGGTCTAGCCTGCAGGCCTCTGACCATATGAGTAACCTCTGCATCCCTCTTACCTTAGGCTAATGCGCATTAAAGCGCCACATGTAGATGTGTCCATTGTGAACCTGAGCCTTTGTTAAAAAAATTAATATAATCAAATTTTAAATCAATATCAATTTTAAAAACACAATATAAAAGACATGTATTTCTTTCAGCTTAGCTAGCAGCTCTGAGTTTCCCCCTCACTGCTAAGAGAGAATAATTTTACACAGTGGCATACATTTAGGTAATCTGGGCAAGGACCAAAGTAAACTTGCTATGTACATCAAAATATTTTAAGTGATATGCCACTCCTGCACAACAAGGTGTATAACTATTTTAAAGAGAGGGAGATGAGGGTGAAACAAAGAACAAATACTGGTAGTGCTCTGCTTTCTGAAGAATGCTGTTCATGGATAAAACTGTATTTACAGCAGTTGTATTTTTTTAAAGGGTTTCAGAATAAAATTATAAAGGCAATTAAATACCTAGGATGTTATGGTCTTCACTGAATTCTGATTCTTTGGTTGATGCTTTCCTTATTTCTTCAAATTTAGTAGCTTGCTGAGGACTTTTTGCTCTGTTTAAAAAGCAGCCAAAAGTCACACTGCTTAGGCGTTGACCTTCACCAGGCTTTTGGGCTGAAGAAGCAGATTTCTTTCCCAAAACTTCTGCAAAGTAGTAATTTAGAAATCCAGGGTTAATAAGCCATGACAGCATATGCCAATAGGTTTTACAGTCTTAGTAGAGGGTAATTATATTTTTAAAAGAAGCAATAAAACAAATTGTTTTGTTATTAGATATAAAACTTACCTGAAACTCTCCTCATAAAAAAACTCCCAAACCTAAAGTTCTACCCAGGAAATCTAGACATATCCTTGTCAAAAGAGGGGAAAAATGCAAAAAAAGTAACTGCCTTTATTGCTTTTAAAGATATGGTGCATTCATTTTCGTAAAGATAGAAAGAGAGAGAGATTATATAGTGACAGAAATTTAAAATTCTATATGTAAATTCAGGTTAATATGATAAAGCCAGACTAACTTTAAGAAGCAAGAATTTTGGGGGGTAACATCTTTCATTGGACCAGCTGCATCGTTGGAATAAAGGTAGGCATGTTTTCACATGCAAGGCATTTTTCAGGAAAGATATCACCCCCAAAAATCGTTGTCTTCTGCATAATTCCCGGTTCATCACGGCTACTACATCATTCTAGCACTACTAGTGACTTTAAATGCAAAGGGCTTCAAATGGGCCCCATTATTTATGCAGACTTTTAAAAAACCACCTTATGGTGACCCTGGGAATTACAGACCATTAAGCCTACATCTATACTGGGTAAATAATTTGAAACAGTAATTAAACCAGAATACCAAACCACCTAGTCAATCATACCTTAATGGTTTCCAACTCTCAGAGTTCCTACACAGATATACTGTTTCACTGATCTCTTAGAAATTTTGACTGTGTCAGCAAAGTTGTGGATAAAGGAAAAATCAGATGATTTTCAAAAGGCCTTTGTCCAGGTCCCTCAAAGGCTTTTATAGAAAATGTTTTAAAGCAAAATACTGTCGTGGATCAAAAACCGAATAAAAGACTGAAAAACAAAGGCTAGAAACAAATGGTCCATTTTTATCATGGCAAAATATTAACAGTGAGGTGCCTCAACCTTGTGGACTACATCCTTTTTACTGTTGTTAATACACACATCTACACAAACTATATAGTGTGTCTCAAATATACATCCTCTAGTTATTCAGAATACAGGAACATATTGACCAACAGCCTTCGTTCTTAGAAAGCAAGTAACATTACTTATAATGTAAATCACTGTAGAGCTTCAAAATGTCTACTATTGTAATCCAAGCACTCATTATAGTAACAAACAATGAAGACAGATGCATGTGTACATACAGATTTTTTAGATCTCCTGCATATACATTACTGATCTAGAAAAGGGGATGAAACATTTTCAAATAAACAATGGTCACCAATTTTTAAAGGCTGTGGGACAGGTTAATCGAGTCTGGGTTTAAGGTGAGGGTGGAGGGGAGGTACTAGGACAGGGGCAGGCAATTATTTTGGGTGGAGGGCCACTTACTGAGTTTTGGCAAGCTATCGAGGGCTGCATGACAGGCAGCCGGGGCGGATAAACATTAATTTTCTAAATTTTTTAGGGGCCCCACAGGCTGGATAGAATGGCCTGGCGGGCCACATTTGGCCCGTGGGCCGCATTTTGCCCACCCCTGTACTAGGACCTAGCGGCTGCCACCACCTTTCCCTCGCACCAGTATGAGGAGAGCACCACAGCCAGCATTTATCCCAGCAATGGCACAGGAAAGCAACTGCTGCTGCACGCTGTCAAGGCTCCATGGTTGTGGGCCACATCAAATGGCTCTGCGGGCTGAATACAGCCCTGAAATAAAATATTCAGGTTACTCAAGTACTGAAACAACTGTGAGGATTTTCAGAGGGAACTTAACAAGCCAGCTGAACCCACAACAAGATGGCAAATGAAATGCTATGTGGATAAAAGTGAAGTAATGTCTACAAGAGGCAAAGTTGTAAATGGACATCCTTACATCATACAGATACCCAATTAACTGTATCTACTCAGGAAAGGGGCCTAGTGTCAGTGCAGTCTGCTCAGTGAAGACAGCAGGTGTGTTCTGCTATAGTAAGAAAAATGCTTAGAATTTCATAACGTCTCATTTAATTTAATAACAAAAAGGGCCATCTACTCTTTAATACTTCTAAGGCTACCAATTTTATAAGTAAACAAACAAAAGTAACAATATGAAACAAATCTGTATCGAGTAATTATTATTTGCAACGCTTCTTAAAAATAATGAAAAATATTAGCACACTGAAAATCAAACCACTATAAAGGGCTATATATTGTTTGCCTCATCTATTTGACATACATACTTTGGAACCATGGGGTTAATTCCCATAAAACATTTCTGGAATATTTTGATTATTCAGATAAAAAAAAGTACACATGCTTTACTACCAAGCATTAGTACACAATACTTAGAGAGTTTTCAATGACTTTTGCCATTTACCTTGCACTTTAGACTGTATTGTTCTCAACTCTTCTGTTTGTTTTTGGTTGATCAAACGAAGGTTCTGATTTTCCACCTCTAACTAAAAGCATATATAGTTAAGTCATGAATTCATTAAACCATTTTACAGGTCATTACATTGTAAGGAAAGATGCAACTTTCTCTCAGTTTTCTTTGAGCTATATTTAGATGAGAAATTATTTCAAATTGTACCTTAAGACTAACTCTCTTGTTACTGTTAATTAATGCTTAACATGCTGCACTTGCTTATTCAGAACAGTGTATGATCTTTATAGTGATAAATGTACCTGCTCAAATAGCTGATTTTTTGGTTCTGTGACTAAACCCAAGAAGTTTTGAGTCATCCCAAAACTGAATGTTTTCCATAAAACTTGATGAATTTAAGTACAAGTGTTGAATTTGGAAACATTTTAAATAAAAACAAAGGGCAAGAGCCACAAGGATACTTTGGCACTATTCAAAAAAGCAGTAAGAAGCTAGTGGCCATGCTTCAATCCCTCATGCGATGTGGGGGATTGATATTCAAATACTATCATGGCTTGATTCTTTAGTACAAAGAGAATGAGCACAAAATTGACTCTATAGGAGCGAGCAATAATTTTGGCTGGAGGGATTCTTACTGAGTTTTGGCAAGCTGTCGAGGGCCACACTGGTAGCCCTGCCTCTTGTCAGGTGCCCCACCCCCTGGTTGTCATCTTGTGACCAGAAGTCCCATGCCAAAACCTTGATCTTTGCTACCAGAAGTCCCTCCCCTTGGCTGGAAGTACGCCTTTCAGCAAAAGGTTTTGCCATTTCAGAACCAGAAAAATACCATATTATATTCTAAAAAGCAAACATCTACAACATTCATTAATTTGATTTCAAAAAATATTTTTGCCCTGTTTTACATGTGTTTGTGCAGTGCACATAGAGGTAACTGCACAACAGCATAAAAAGAAGTTTTACTTTTGTATATTGTGAGGAGGTGGGTATAGGTTTGTGGGGGGCTGTGTGGGTGTGGGGTGAGGGAGCATGAGGGTGTGTGTGTGGATATGTGGGGTCTGAGTGGGTATGGGGTTTGTGGGGGGCTGTGTGGGGAGAGGGTGGCTGAGGTGTGTGAGGGTGTGGAGGTCTGTGTGTATGGAAGTGCAAGGTGGGGTTTAGGTACATGTGTATGGGGGGGGTGTGCATGTGGGACTCACCCTATGCACACACACACACTGCCCCCGCCTGCACACACACTGCCCCTGCCTACACACACACACACACATGCACACTCTGTCCCTGCCTGCACACCCCACCCCACGTACCGATGGGGCCCCATGCTCCTTGGTCCAGCAATGTAGCTGGGAGCCACATGGTGCTGGAGCAGGGCAGGGGCAGGAAGCATGGAAGTGGCTGGGGATGGGCGGGGCTGGGCTCCTGCCTCCTGCTGCTGGCTCTCCCTGGGTCCTACTGCCCCTGGCTCCTGTCATCTTTTGACAGGTGGCCAGGAGCAAATCAATATTAATTTACTAAAATTTTTAGGGGTCCCACAAGCCAGATAGAATGGCCTGGCAGGCCAGATGTGGCCTGTGGGCTGTGTTTTGCCTGCCCCTGCTCTATAGCCTACTACTGGTTAGGTCACTCACCCTGTTCAGAGCAGCACTTGGGCTACAGTGCATGCTCCAAAGAATGTTTAAGTAATTTAAGTATTTCATACAAGTAGAACAGCTTCAACAAGACAGACTGAGATTAGTTTGGTGGCTATAGCACTCACCAGGGAACTAAGACACTTTGCTTTAAACACTTCTCTGAATCAGGAAGAGCAAGAATCTTAACCCAAACCTCCAACATACTAGATAACTGTTCCTATATAAAGGGGTCTCAATACCAAATACTCTCATGACTGTAACCTGGTACCTCAAAATATTTCATTTTGACATTTGTGAACTCTTTTCTTCATTTTCTTTATCTGGCCTGACCTATATGCCAAATTTGACCTGAATTTATAAATATTTTTGGCTAGCCCAGAACTGCATCTTGACACATTATTCACCAAAATAATAAACCTAATGCAAAATATTGTCTCAACTTTGTACTTAAAAAAAATAAGAGTATGACAATTTTACTAGATTTATATATATATAAAGGTGTCATTGTGTAATTGACATATAGGTACCAAAATACTATATTTACTCAAATCCAAGACAAGGCTGTCCCCCCACATTCAGCGTGGGGGGAAGCCCCTCATCTTGGATTCAGGTAAAAGGTGAGTGGGTGCAGGTGGCTGCTGCTCTCACACTGGCTCTGAGCCCACCTCTGCCTCTTCCCTGCTCTGCTTGCCCCCCATGGCTTCTGCCCACCTTGCCTGCCGCTGCGCCTTACACCCCCCTTACTGTTAGGCATAGTTCTGGCTCCAGCTCCATTCCCTTGTGGGGCAGAGCATGTGGCCAATCATCATCATCATCAGCTCTGGCCTGCAACATAGGTTTAAGGCCAGGCAGGGCCATGCTTCCATGGGCTCTGTGCTCAGGAGGAAATGGAGCTGCAGTGTGGAGGAGGAAAGGACAGAGGCTGTGAAGTAGGGGGAAGGCACAGAGGTTGTGGAACAAGGGTGGCGGGCAGAGGCTACAGGGGACAGGCTTAGGTGGCAAGGGCCAGAGGTGACAGGAGGGGGGCAGGCAGACTGCAAGGGAAAGAAGTGGGGAAGGGGACAGAGGGAAAGGGACTGCCTGACCCTCCCCCCCCCCCCAGCCACATGCCCCCCTGCCACTGCTTTCCCTGCTGTAGCAGTGGGGCAGGGCAATTAATTTAAGATGACCCTCCACTAACTAGACTCTATACCTGAACAATTCATATATTTTTACATTATGTTATTTATACCTTAACAAATGTATAAATTTTCCTGCAAATAACCTTTTTCCAACTACTCAGTTGGTCTAATAAAAGATATCACATCAACCCAAAGAACCTTGCCTTTTAAGGTTTAAGGGGGGCATTTTAAATTCAAAGGTGTCTTGGATTTGGGTAAACATGGTATTTCATTTAATGCTAAATTGGATTTTAGACTACTATTGGCAATTCAAAACACAGTAAAAGTAAGGAACAGTAGGAAGAAATGCTGGGCACCAAGAATCATAGCCTGTGATAGGAGAAGCTTTTATTATCCTGAGAGAAAAGAAAGGGAGGCGACTGTTCTCCCTTGCATCCTGCAAACTGACCAACAGTGAGTGTACAGCAGGAATTATATTAAACACAAACCTGCTCACATGAGCACAACGTGCAACAGAAGGGAAAAAGGAAAGTCATGGACCACAGGAATAGTCTTCTCTTGCCAGTCTGAATCCCCTCTTCTCTCACGCACTCTCAGAAATATCTTGCATTTTTTTCCTTAAACCAATAGATACAACTCCTCAGGGAAATGCAAGATTTTCTTCCCCATTTTTGCCTCTTTGTATGGCAAAAAGGTACAGCAAAGGGGAAGCAAAATAATCAGGATTATGGAGCAGCCACCATACCAGGAGAGTCAAAAAAGGCTAGGACTCTTCAGTCTGGAAAGGAGAAAGCTGAGGGAAGGTATGATGATGGTCTAGAAAATTATAAATAGGGGTGGACAAAATGAATAGGAAACTCTTGTTCACCAAGTCCCAGAATACTAATAGTAGGGGGCACTCACTGAAATTAGTAGAAAACAGGTTTAAAACTAACACAAGATAGTACTTTTTAATACAGCATATTGTTAACTTGGGGAATTCATTACCACAGGAAGTAGTAGAGACAGAAAGGATATGCAAGTTAAAAAAGGGACTAGACAAATTCATAGATTCATTCATTAATAGCTATTAAACAGAACATTCAGGACTAATCCACTGGCATTGCTAAATCAATGATGGGGAATGCTAGGGAGGGTAATGAACAGGGAATAGGTCCCTGCAGATGTACCCTGTTCAATGGTTTCCCTCTAAAGCATCCACTCCTGCCATTGTTGGAGACAAGACACTGGGCTAGACAGACCAATGGTCTTACCCATTGTGGCACTTAAGTTCTTGTATAAAAATCTTATCATACTGTGTTTTTGTTATATCATGTTTGTTTTATAAATATCAGAACAGAAGACATACCTCATGAAGTTTGACTGTTACCCATTCCTTAATTTTAGCAGCTTTTTCCTCTATGATTTTTGCCTCTTGTATTCTTGTTTGCTTCTGAAATAAGACAAAAAGCCCACCCGAGCAACACCTTAGACACAAATTCTGTTGACTACCTCTAGTTATGTTTTATCTCTTTCTTTTTTACATTAATTGGATTAGCACAAAAGTTGTTAAATTATTTGATGAATGAATCCTTTGAATTTTTAATAGAGGCTGCTATTTCCCTTGCAAAAATGAAAATCTTTTAAAGGAGGTCTAGGGGAGGGAGAGGAAAAATTTATTTCCAGAGAACGTCCCTCTTAACAATGTCTTAGAAAAGAAATCTCAATAAACTTTGAGAATAAAAAACTCATTTATTTAATATACCCCAACTACAAAATAAAAAAAAAAAATTAGGGGTGCACCAATAGACATTTTTGGGGCCAATACCAATAGCCAATATTTAAAGAGGCATATCGGCCAATACTGATCTGATTTTTGACATAGTTGCCTCCAGCTGGTAAGTCCACTGTGGTGGAAGGGGTGAGGGAGGGGGCAGGGGCAGGCACTGCGCAGGTGGGGCAGGGGAGTGGAGCCATGGGTCCCACTGCTTCTTGCACCCTGGGAGGGCACGGGAGGCATGTGCCCCCGGATTTAAGTGGGCGGGGCAAGCTGTAGCCAGGGCTGCCTGGGGCTCTTCTTTGCAGGGGCTGGGCTTCAAGTGAGCAGTGCTGGGAGGATGCTGCATCCACCCCAAAGTTCACCACCGCTCCACTCCCAGTGCCGCCGGTGCCAACTGTCAGTGCCCACTCCAAGCCCACCCCCTGCTGACAAGAGCCCTGTGCAGCCCCGGGTGCAGCCCACCCTGCCCCGTGCAAATCCGGGGGCACACACCCTCCCAGGGTGCAAGCAGTGGCAGGAACCGCCTCCTCTCCCACAAGCCGCCACTCTGTCCCACACACGTTGATCTGCCCGCCCCCCCACCACACCCCTTCCCTCTCCCCTCCCCATCCACCACACTGAACTTACCAGCTGGAGGCAGATCTCCTAATAGCCGGTTCTGCTCCTTGCTGAGTGCTGCGCACAGCATGGACACTTAATCAGGTCAATATTCGATACAGCCATTTTTTTTTATATCGATACGGATCTGATATTGGACTGATGTATTGATGCACCTCTAAAAAAATCCCCAATGGACAGTTGCTTCTTAGCTCCACTTCCTATGTGACGGTCACCTGACTTTCCTTCTCAGGTCTGATTTCTAACTTTGTACATGTTCATATGCTACATATCAACAATACTTTTACCAGACAAAAGCAAAGAATTAAAAAAAATTTCTCATTTTTTAGTTGCCCATTTCACAATTAAGAGTGTGTTCATATTTCATCTTTTGGTAACTGAATTATTCTTAACCTGTTCTTCAAGTTGCTGCTCCAGGTTTTGTATAATGTCATCTTTCTCTTGTACCAAAGTCTCCAGATCTTGACACCTCTTATACAATCTGATCTCTGATTCACTGGTTTGAATATTTGCTGCTTTTAGTTTTTCTTCCATAACCTGCACCTATTTGGTAGAAGAAACAACACAGTAAAAAAATATCTAATAATTTAATCATAAATTGATAATAAAAACTTATCATTCATTTAAAGCTGAACACTGTCCTGAAAAGTTCTTTAATTAACTGCAAATATATACAATTTGTACTTTGTTAATGAAATTTAGTATCTGTCATCAATAGCAATGTTAACTGGGGTGGTGTTTTCTGATATCGGATCTATCCTTTGAATCCACAGTAGAGATGGTAAAATGGATGGAACATGATGACTATATTAGGAACACTTTCCTTCCCCACATGTATGATAACAGATTAATAAATACATGTCTGAAGTCTTTTTGAAAGCCTTGTATAACACGGCATATATAACAAGTATATAACATATATATAAGTGGTGCAGGCACCTACTCTGGACTCATTCAAGAAATGCTTGGATGCTTATCTTGCTGGGATCCTTTGACCCTAGCTGACTTCCTGCCCCTGGGGCAGGGAGCTGCACTTGATGATCTTTGAGGTCCCTTCCAGCCCTAACATCTATGAAATCTATGAAACAAGATTTGGGATTATTTTATTAAAATTATGTTCTAACAATGCCAAATATATAGTCATGTATTCTGAACTAAATTATGATATCCTGAATTAGGACAGCATTCCAGCACATGCTATAATCCAATTCAAGAAAGCACTTAAGTGCTTAGGGTTAAGAATGTGCTTTAGTAAATAACCCAACTAAAAATGCTTTCCTGAACCATAACCAGAGCAAGTAGATTTTTTTGGCTTAAATTACAGGATTGTTTGCTTAGAATTCTACAATATGCTCTTTAAAACATATGGACTACGGCCCAGATTTAAAAAAGAGATTTACACTTGCTAGTCACTTTTTGGTTGGAATTTATATATCTTTTCTCTTATGTGCGATTCAGCAGTCCCACAAGTGAATTCTTAGGCATTTCAGCATTAACTTAGTGCTCAAGGAAGAGAGTTGCACATTTTGAATGAGAGGTACATATTAATGTACAAATCCTGCCCAAAGCTACTAGGATTCATAAACTAGCCACATATTCTGCTTCCTGTGAAACTATTCTGAACAGTAGCCTGTGACCTCATTTTGTTGGACTGGGATCCTAGTACTTTTTGAAGAGAGATATGCATTAATAGGTGCATTCCATATAATCAGTGGGTGAATTCCATATAAAGTAATGTTATAGCTTACTGTTACACTACATATGACTAGTCATTTATTTTCATTTTGATGCACATGTATGTATGTTTGTTAAGAGTGTATTTTCATTAGACATTGGTTTAGCAACTGAACATTTCACAAAACAACCCCGTTTAATGTTTATGGAGCAAACCAACCCATGTATTATGACAACTTTAAGAAAAGAATGAACACTGGAGACTGTTCCTGTTCAGAGAAAGTGCTCACGCTTGATGATAAGCTGCTATGATAAATAGTAAAGCACAAATAGCTGATTTTATATTTTTATAGTTTTCAGAACCATGGGACTGTTTCCTCTCTCCCTTCCTTCCATATTTGTTTCATATGTACATCATTTATCAAAAATACTATATAACAAAAAAGTGCATCATATATACTTACTTAAAGATTTGTTTTGATAGGTATAACTGTACCACACTCCATAACTGGGTATGAAGCCAAACTGCCAAATGTATTAAGAAACAACTATAGGAAGAGAGGTTTATACATTTAACAAGAAACTAAGAGCTCCTGCCTTTTTATACTATTTAAAGAATTTAGCAATTTTCCTCACTCTCCTTTGATAACATCACTTCAATGCGCTTTCAAGTTATAACTAGTAGACACACTTGTGTAGCTTAGAAGTACCTGCTGAAAAGCTCTCTCTGCTTGACGATCAGCATCTATAACTTGTCTCTCAAGCTGCTGCATCTATAGATTAAAAAAAACCCACATAATCAAATGCTTAGTTTTTCTATACAGTGGCACCAAAAGCTCCCTGATGCAACATATTTTCATATATGATTCTGAATAATAGAAAAATCTAATATGGCCACCCTGTACCTGAAGATGGGAGCATGGGTCCTGCTGCTGCTTCTCTGAGGACTTGAATGCTGGTGACAAAAGCTACCATTTCCTATGTCCCCTTCCACCAGCTCCCAGAGCATGGGAGGAACAGGGGAGGGGAATGAGGCAACTGAAAATACGTGACCCCACATTTGAGCCCCCACACCCAGCACAGCATGCTGTTTGAAGCCTGGGAAAAGTTGGTATAGGGACTAATGGGGGCAGTACTTTTCAGCACTACTCGTCCTTCCTCTCCTCCCATTTTCCCCAGAGTTGATGGGAGAAGCTATGGGGAATGGTGCTTGGACATGGAGACAGACATAGGTTGTCTGATGGGTGGGTCTCTGTGAGAAGAGCCAGTGCTGATCTCTTCTCAACAGGGACCAGGTACAACTCACATCAAAGGATCTCATAGTTCCCCAGGTCACCTTCCACTCTTTTGGGTACTTGAAACTCAGTCCCACAAAGTGTTTAGCCTTCTCAATTTCTACTCAAGTTAATAAGCCTCCAGGGTACTTAGCACTTTGCAGAAACTTGCCAGAATCTGGCCCTGTGTTCCTAGTAAAGTTGACAAACTCACTCTTTGGAAAGGACTACATGCAACATTCAAGGGTTCTTCTTTATGTGATGATGAAAGCAGAAAGGACACTACACAGATCCCTGTGATTAACTACAATACCGTTCTCAAATACCATAAGAAAATCTTGCTAATAGCCAATGCAGGCTATTAAAGAAAGCACATTGTATTTTAATTTATTTATATACCAGACTTTGCTCCTACTGTGATAGAAGTTATGCTAGCAATAGCCATGATGGAATTATGCTGTTGTTAACAGTTTTCTAAGCAGG